>NW_027099005.1:2488317-2794669 GCF_037042795.1 Molothrus aeneus
ACGGCTCGAGAATCCGTGGCAGGAGGTCGGGGAGCTCTAACCGGGCTCTTTAGGGCGCGGGAACGGCAAGAGTTTTAGGCGCGGGACTGTGTTCTGAGGGGCTCGGGGGCCATGGGGGATGAGAGGAGATGAATTCCCAGAAGTGGCTGTAGCGGGCATCTGTGGGGTTGGGAGCACTCAGGGGAACTGGGGACGCTTTTGTGGGCTCCCAGATAGGCACTGAGGGGGCACTGAGGGATCCTTCAGGGTCTAGGGGACACTTATGGGACAGATGGGGGCGGATCCCGGGGTTCTGTGGAGCGTGGGGCATGACGGGCGTTGCAGTCCCGGCTGCAATGGGGCTGTTTTTGGCCGCGGGGCATGACGGGAGTTGTAAGCAAAAGGAAAATATGGCGGCCGTCTAGGCACCGCCCGCAGGCTCCGATCTCTGGCGCTGATTGGCTGTGAGTGGTGATGGGCGGAAGCCTCGGCAAATGAGAGGCTTACACTAAATTACCCCGGGGGAGTGGAGCAGGAATTATTAATTACTCCCAAATTTTAATTACTCCCACATTTTAATTGCTCCCCAAAGGGTCTGGATGGAACCTAGGGGTCTCAGTATGTGATGATTTGAAGAAATCCAGCTGACAAAAAAGAAACTCAATCGAAATTGGAGGAACACAGACAGGGAAAAACACAGAATGGACCCCCCAGGAAATAATTTGCACTTCTGGACCGGTGACCTGGGCTCAAGATGGGGACACCAGACCCCAATTTATTCATTAAATCGGATTCTAAGATTACAAACAGTACTGGAGATGGTATAGAACGGAACCTCTCCAGCTTTAGACCACATAAATGACCAACTATCCCAGACTAGAGCTGCGGTGAATCAAACCAGACTGGCAGTAGATTATTTACTGGCCGATGAAGGAAGCACGTGTGGAAAATTGAACTCCTCTGAGTGCTGCTCAGAAATAGATGACCACAGTGAAGTCCTTAGAAATATCTCAAAGGAAATCTGGAAGTTATGTTGGAACACAAGAGTGGATCCCTACATTTGATACCAGCTGGTGGGACAATTTCTGGTCATTGAAAGGAAACTGGTGGGAAAAAAAAAACCAACCTTTTTTATCGAATGTGAAATTGCTGTTTTAATCCTCCCACCTTGCATGCTCCTCTGTATGATCCGAGTTGTAACATCAGTAAGTTTAATGATACCAAAAGAGCTTAATAAGAAAGAAGTGAAAGTAATCACGATAATGAACGATCAAGAGCGTCAAGATGCCAAGCAAATTTACAACCAACATTAAAAATTGTACTTTCAAGAAGAAGGAATTGCTGATTGATGCAGGCCTGAGCCCATTTGAACAATTAGAGGGGGAAATTGTAAGGAATACTTTGTTAAAGGAGTTGATATAAAGTTCGTTGTTAAAGGAGTTAATATAAAGTTCCAATGTTGGTTACAGATTGCTTGTTGAATGTTTTATAGCTATGCAAAGTTCCAATGCTAGTTAAAGGATTTATAATTATGTAAATCCCCTGTGTTTCCAATAAAGCTGAAACCACTAAAGAGCTGATTGCCATTCATAACACTCAGCGCTGCAGTTCCCTGCTCAGAGCCTTGGGCTCCCTGCAATCCTGGCCTCAAGGATCTGCTCTCACCAGGCCCTGGGCAGCCTTTGGCACTCCCTGCCCTCACTGGGGCCCAGCCATGCTCCAAGGCACTTGGAGTTTTGCTGCTGACTCCTTGATCAGCTTCTTCATCCTTCTCTCCGTGCCTGAGGCTCCTGGACCCAGCCCCAAATCCAGCGTGGGGCTGATTAAAATCCAGAAAGCCCTCAGGAGCTCTTTGTCTCCCTTCCATTGTTTTCCAGTATCCAGGGCTTGTGCAGTGATTGGAGTCAGTTTGGAATTCTGTTCAGAAGGGAGATTTCAAAGTGCACCTCATGATTTTTGGTTTTAGACAAGGGAATATTTTTTTACTTTTCATTTCAGAGAAGAGGGGAGGGAAACATTCCCCAGGTGATCTTGATGCTGGATGTCTCCTTAGGAGGTCTGGGCACAGAGAAGAATGAGCCCCTTTTGGGCTGAGCCTGTTTGGACAAGCTGCTCCTCACCCCCAGCCTCACCATGTCCGACATCGCCCACCTGAGACTGACATCCCAAAACATAAAAAAAAATTATGCATTTTTCCTTATAAATAAAATTTAATTTATAAATAAAATTACAAATATATTATTCTAATTTATGAAAATGTTCTTCATTGTTTTTAATACCTTATTTTTATATTTTTCTTTAAAAATCTATACATTTTTAGCAACCAAAAAATTTTTTGGTCTCTCATTCTAGGAAACACAATTCCCTTCATTAATTAATTAATCCCTATTAGCTATTTCTTTCTTTCTCCTTATGGTAACTAGTAATATTTGCAGTCCTTTTGTCATCTTTTTTTATCATCTTTTTCTCACACAGGCTCAAGGGGACCACTTCAGGATCCCTGGAGCCATTTCTGGGGCAAATGTGGGGCAGTTTTGGGTCTGGGGAGGGAATTCAGAGAGAACTTGAGGGTCGGGAGGACACTTGGGGGAGCCGGGTGGGCACTTGGAGGGGGACTCAGGGATTCTGAGGGACAGTTCGGGGTCTGGGGCAGCACTTGGGGGTCCAGGAGGACCCTTGGACGTCAGGGAGGGGAATTTGGGGCCCTTCGGGGTCCGGGCGGGCCCTTGGGGGGGCTCGAACGGGGCTCTCTGGGGCGCAGGGGGTGATGGGAGTTGTAGGCGCGGGTCTAATACGGTTTAACGGCGCCGCGGAGCATCACGGGAGTTCTTGGCGCAGCTGCAATGGCTCTCGGAGGGGCGCGGGGCATGACGGGAGATGAAGTCCCGGCTGGAACAGCGCTGGACGTGCGCCGCAGAGCATGATGGGAGCTGTAGTCCCGGAAGTGGTAGAAACGCGATGTTTGGGGGTCCGGGAAGGCTCTTGGGCGACAATTTTGCATCCGAGCCGCGACTTGAGGTCCTCGAGGGAACGTAAACCGTTCGGGAGGCCTTGGGGGGGAGCTTAGGGAGCTCCAATCGGGCTCTTTAGGGCGAGGGGCACGGCAGGAGTTCTAGGAGCGGGACTGTGTTCTGAGGGGCTCTGGGGCCGCAGGTAATGAGAGGAGATGAATTCCCAGAAGTGGCTGTACCGGGCATCTGTGGGGTTGGGAGCACTGCGGGGATTGGGGGACGCTTTTGGGGGTCCCGAATGGGCGCGGAGGGGGTACTGAGGGATCGTGGAGGGTCTGGGGGACACTTATGGGACAAATGGGGGCGGATCCCGGGGTTCTGTGGAGCGCGGGGCATGACGGGCGTTGTAGTCCCGGCTCAAACGAATCTCAATCGAGCCGCGGGGCGTGACGGGAGTTGTAGGCAAAAAAATGGCGGCGCCACCAGGCACCGCCTCCGAGGCGCCGATCCCGGCGCTGATTGGCTGCTGGAAGTGATGGGCGGGATCTTCAAAATTGGGACGCAGGAACAGCCCCTTCAACCTCTCCAGTCCCTCCCAGTACAGACCAGTGCAACCCCAGTACAGCCCAGTTCATCCCAAGTGGAACCCAGTACAACCCCAGTGCCGCTCCAATCCCTCCCAGTACAGCCCAGTCCCTCCCAATACACCTGAGTTCATTCCCAGTCCCTTCCAGTTCCCCCGCAGTGTCATCCACAGGATGCCCCAGTGTGCCCAGTCTTCTCCGCAATGTCCCCATTGTCCCCAGTTTGCCCCAGTATCACTCCCAGTATGTCCTGGTATATCCCAGTGTGTCTCAGTGCACCCTCACAGTCTATCCCAGTCCACCCAGATTCCCCCTCAGCATTCCCCGTGTCCCCAGGTTGTCCCAGTCCTCCCCAGTGTCATTCCCAGTATGTCCCAGTGTCTCCCCCAGTGTTCCCAGTGTTCCCCAGTATGTCCCAGTCCTCCCCAGTGTTTCCAAGGACAGTTTAATTTCTCATGGTGGCCGTGGCAGCCAAACCCAGCAGTGGGGTCAGAGCAGTGCCCATGGCCACAGCCCCTTGCAGTGGCCCAGTGCAGCTTGGGCTGATGATCCACCCTCACAGCTGGCCCAGGGCAGCTCTGCAGTGGCTTTGGTGGCACCTTGGGCTGGCACACACCTGAGCAGTGTGTCTGTTTGCAGTGGGGAAACTCAGGAGTTTCAGATTGCTTCAAAAAATACAAAAAGTGAAAACCCCTGTTAGGCTGAGTGCAGCCAGCTCTCCAAGCATAGCAGGTCCCAGGGCAGTGAGGACAGACAGGATGGGGCTGGGCAATGTGGAGCAAGGTTGTCCACACTGGGTCAGAGCTCCAGGCACAGCTTCTGTGAGCAGGCCAGAGCTGCTGAGGAGAGACCGTGGGTCAGTATCAATCACAGAATGCTGCAATCACCTCTGCTCTAAAGAGAAATAAAATAAAAATACATAATTTAAAATAGGAATATCTGTTTCTGACAAGTTCTTTGAAATCATTCTCCATCACTGGTCTAGGAAAACTTTAATGACCCTCTCAGGGCTTTGATGTTGTTTACATCAGACTCAATCCCTGAGAGTGTCTTCAAAAAACTTCTTGAGAACTCAAAGATAAATTTAGACTCCCAAGTTACTTCAAGTTTTAATGGGTCCCACTGAGGGACACAACTGGGAAAGTGTCCCCAGGTTCCAGTTAGAGCAGAACCCTGGAGGCAGTGATGACAGCTGGGGACAAACAAGGCCAAGGTGTCTCTGGTGCTGAGCAAAGCTGGATGTGTTTGAGGAATGCCAAGGGCCAAGGCCTGAGCCCCAGGGCCTGGCCAGGCAGATCCTGTCCCTCCCTCCTTGCTCAGGGCTCTTGCCAGGATGGGCTCTGGCATGTGGGGATGTGCAATGCCAAGGGCAGGAGCATGGGGCGGCCCCTGCCAGGCTGCTGAGCAGGGACAAGGAGGCCATGAGGCCCCAGGCCTGCAAGGGTCACTTGTCTCCTGCTCCTGCCTCAGGCCCAGGCCCAGCAGCCATGGCCAAAGTGCTGCCCAAGTTGGCTCTGGCAGGGCTGTCTTGCAGCTGCTGCCCATGCCTGTGCCCTGTGCAGCCCAGGCTGTCCTACGGTGTCCCTGCCCTGCGCCTCTGTCCCTGCAGGCTGTCGGCATCCCCCGGCTGCCCCACCTGGCTGGGCCCTTCCTTTGCTGACAGCTCTGCCTCCTGCCTGCCTCTGCCTGCCCACACAAAGCCTGGGGCTGATACCAAAAGGGTTCCTTCCATTTTTACCCTGCCTGGGAACTTTCAGCACAGGAACAAGGCATGCAGGGGCTGCTTTCCCAGCAAGGATGCTTGGAAGAGAAGAAGAAGGCATCTGGCTCAAGGGTACAGGGATAGAGAAAACAAGGAGTGAATCTGGGAACTTGGGGTGGATTTTATGGAAATGGGTAAATTGTAATTGGCATTTAGTGACTATGTATAAGCAATACACTGGTAGAATTACATGTCCTCATAAGGTTAGAAGTTATTTCATGTTGCACTTTAGGCCTCAATAAATGATGCCCTCTTTAATAGCAAATTAGTGTTATGGAGTCCTATTCTGATATTTCAGACATTTGGTGACAGCAGAGGCTGACAGAACCAAGGAGTCAGCTGTGACACTGTGGAATCCCATGGAATAAAGGGTCCATTGTGATGCAGTGGAACCCCATGGAACCAAAAGTCCATTGTGTCAGAGCAAGGCCTCAGGGAACCAAGGAGAGCATTGCTGACAGTGTGGAAGCTCATGGAGCCATGGGGTCATTGTGGCAGTGTGGGGCTGCATGGAACCAATGGTCCACTGGGACACTGCAGAACCTTCTGGAATCAAGGGGATCATGTTATGCTCTTGAACCTCATCGAACAAAGGATCCATGGTGACACTGCAATGCTCAGACCATTGTTGACAGTGTGAAAGCTCCTGGAACCAAAAGTCCACTGTGACACAGCAAGGCCTCCTGAAACCAAGGGTCCCTTGTGGCTCTGTGGGCCTTCCCAGAACCAAGGAGACCATTTGGACACTGTGGGGCCTCATGGAACCACCTGGCACTGTGACACAGCGGGGCCACATGGAGCCAAGGGGCCACTGAGACACTGAAGAACCTCATGGAACCAAAGGTCCATTGTTACACTGTGGGGCCCTGTGGAACCAGTGGGACCATGGTGACACCGTGGTGCTCCATGGAGCCAAGGGGCCATTCTGATTCTGCTTTGCTTCATGGAGCCAAGGGGCCACCATGACACTGCAGGGCCTCGTGGAACTAAGGCAGCCTTGTGACACTGCGGGGCCCTTGGAACCAAGGGTCCATTGGGAGATTGCAGGGCCTCATGGAACCATGGAGACCATTCTGACCCTTTGGAACCCATTGGAACCAAGGGGCCATTGTGACACTGCAGAGCCCCGTGGAATCAAGGGGACCACAGTGACACTGTGGGGCTCCATGGGACAAAGGGGCCATTCTGAGACTATGGAACCGAGGAGACCATTGCTCTGCTACGGGACATCATGGAACCATGGAGGCCATTGTGACACAGCAAAGCCTCATGGAAGCAAGGGCACAATAGTGACACTGTGGGGCTCCATGGGACCAAGGGGGCATTCTTAAAATGTAGAACTAAGGAGACCACTGTGGCACTATGGGGCATCATGGCGTCAAGGGTCCATTGTGACACAGCATGGCTGCATGAAACCATGGAGGCCATTTTCACACTTTGAGGCCTGGTGAAAGCAAAGGGCCATTGTGGCACTTTGTGTCTCCATGGAACCAAGGAGTCCATTGTGACACTATGAGGCCCTGTTGGGCCAAATGGCACTTGTGGCCCTTTGTGGCACCACGGAACCAAGGGACCATTGTGACCCTACAGGGCCCCATGGAGCTAAGGATTCATGGAACAGTGTGGGACTAATGGAACTAAAGGTCCATTGTGACATTGAGGGGCCTCATGGAACTATGAGGGGACAATTGTGATGCTCTGGGGCCCAGTGGAAGCAAGGGGCCAGTGTGACACAGCTGGGCCTCATGCAGCCAAGGGGCCACTGGGATCCTGAGGAGCTCAAAAGAACCAAGGGGCCATTGTGACACTCTGCAGCTGTGGAGACCCTGAGAGTCGTTCCCTGGGTTAGGGAGACACAAGAAGCTTCCTTCCAAAGCTGTTTGACCCCATTGGCTCCTTCCCCTTGTTCTGTGTCCCTCAGCCACTCCCTCCCCCTTCCCCCACTGGCTCCATCTTTGTACTGCCCCCATGGCACTGATCAACCCCTTCCTCTGGAGATACAGAAACCTGGACTCCCCCCTGGACTCCCTGCTAACAGTACAGAAACTCATGGATCCAAGGGGCCATTGTGACACTGAAGAACTTCATGGAACTCAGGGTCCATTGGGACACAGCAGGGCCTCATTGGAACAAAGGAACCATTGCTGACAGTACAGAAACTCATGGAACCAAGGGGCCGTGATGACACAGCAGGGCCACATGGAACCCAGGAGACCAGTGACATTTAGGGACCTCATGGAACCAGGGTCCATTATGGCACTGCAGAAACAAGGAGACCATTGTTGATGCTGTGGAAGCTCATGGAACCAAGCAGCCATTGTGACACTCCAGGGCCTCATTGAACCAGGCAGAGCATTGTGACACCACAGAACCTCATGGCACTGAGGGTTTATTGTGACACAGCAGGGCCCATGGAGCCAATTGTCCATTGTGACAATGAGGATCTGAGGAGACCATGGTGACACCATGGAAGCTCATGGACCCATGGATCCATTGTGACAAAACGAGGCCTTGTGGAACCAAGGAGACCATTGTGACATCATGGAACCTCGTGGAACCAAGGGTCCATTGTTACTGTCCAGAACCAAGGACACCACTGTGACTGTACTGAACCTCACAGGACCAAGATTCCATTGTTATGCACTGGGGCTTCATGGAACCAAGGAACCATTGTGACACAGCAGGGCCACATGGAACCAAGGGTCCATGGAGATACTGCAGATCCAAGGAGACCATGGTGATGCTGTGGAACCTCATGGAACCAAGGGGCCGTTGTGACACTCTGGGGCCCCATGGAACCAAATATTCATGGTGACACAGCGGGGCTGCTTGTGACCAATTGTCCATTGTGACACTGCAGATCCAAGAGACCAGGGTGACATTGTGGCAGCTGATGGAACCAAGGGGCTGTTGTGACACACCAAGGCCTCGTGGAACCAAGGAGAGCATTGTGGCAGTGCAGAACCAAGGAGGCCATTTTGACAGTACAGAACCCAATGGAACCAAGGGTCCATTGTTCTACAGCAGGGCCTCATGGAACCAAGGGGCCATTCTGAAACTGTGGGGCATAATGGAGTCAAGGACACCACTGATACTGAACTCCCCTGGATAGAAACTTCTGAACAGAGTTTGGAGTATTTGAAAGCAGGTATTCTTTATTACAGCATGGTGGTCACTTGGGCCATCCTTCCTCCATTGGAGTGCACTGAGCATCAATGAACAGAGTTTTTATCACACACAGACTGATTACGTATCCATGAGCTATCCCCACTTCCTTTGAGTTTATTTGACATAGTTGCACCCCTTATCACAAGTCCTTACATGGTTCTTTGGGTTTTGTCTTCAACATCCAGTGTCCTTTTTAGGTGGCTGTTCTTTGACCCCTCCTTTTGAGTAAGGGCAATATTATTGTTCTGCATAACTTCTGTTTTGTCAGCCTTGCAGAGCTGAGCTGGCATCCTGCTTGCATTTTGTGTGGCTTCTGTTTGCCAGAGGCGCATCCTCAATCAGTTTCTCCAAGGCTGTGCTGTTCTGTTCTACTGTCCTTGACAAGAGTAAATGTTGTTCTGTTCTCCTGTCCTTGTCTCAGTGCTCGCCCCGCATGAGGCGTCTGCAACCCCCCCAACCTATGGGCCTGGGGTGGGCAAGTGTTCCTGGGGAACAGGGATGGGACAGCTGGGCTGGACTGACCCAAGAGATGTTCCAGTCCATGTCACACCATGATCAGCAATCACCTGAGAGAAGCAGGGGGGCAAGGGGAGTAGGGGATTAATTTCTTTTTTAAGACATTTTTCTTTGAAAACAGCACCAACACATACAGAATCTTCTCCTGCCACAAGGTGGTCAAACATTTTCTGCTGAGAGGAGATTTCATGTGGATTTTTTTTTCTTCTGTTTGTGGCCTTTTCTTTTTGTGGTTGTTTGTTTGTGGGGCTTTTGTGTTGTTGTAGGTGGGTCCTGCTGTGGGGTTTGTTTTGTTTTTGTTTTTTTTTTGTTGGGTGTGGGTTTTTCCCTATTGAACTGCCTTTCTTCTGCCCTTTCTTGTGGCTTGCTTGGCACCTGATGGCAAGACAAATTTACCCAACTCAGTCATCTTGCTCAATTACGTTTTGCAGTCAGCATTAACTAGATGAGTTTGGTCACAGACTCCCTGCAATTTGGCAGCATCCACAAAGGAATTGAAAGTTCATTTCATGCCATTTTAGAGACAATAGAAATATTCCACAGTGGTGGTCAAGGGCTGGTCACTGAGGGATGTCACCAGGGCGTGGCTGCCAAGAGGACTCTGTACCATGGATGACATTTGACCCTCATTGTTCAGCCAAATTCCCACCCAGCCCATGTTCCACTCCTTCAGCCCAGCTCTCTCCAGTCTGGCTCTGAGGAGACCACAGCAGACCCTGTCCCAGGCCTGGCTGAAGTCTGGGCACACAACATCCCCTTCTTTTCCCTCCCACGTGGGTTCTGCAGTCCCTGCCCTGTCCTGCCAGTGCCTGGAATGGCTGCAGGAGGATTTGCCACATCCCCTTCCCTGCTGAGCCTGACCAGGCTGTGACTCTCCCAGTCCCCCTCCCTGCCCTGTTTGCAGACTGGTTCCATGTCTGCCCTTCCCAAGTGCCCAGGACCCTCTGGGATGGCTCTGGCCTTTCCAAGGGGTTTGAGAGAGGTCCCACAGTGACACTGCCCAGCCTTCTCAACAGCCCTGACACCAAAGGCCTTTTCCACATCCCTCAGTTCCAGGTCAGTGCCCAGAACACAGCACAGCCCTGTCAGGTTCTCGGGCTGGTTCAGAAGGGAGGCAGCTCTGATTTCTCCCCACAGACCCTCACTCTATCCAATGTCTCTCTGTGCAGTCCATGGCTGCCCTGAGCATTTTTCCCTGCAGCCTCCCTGCCTGGGATATTTCTGTCCCTGCAGTCCTAACCACAACCCAGCAAAGAATTCAGGTGTTTTCCCAGAGGATGTTACTCTCAGAGTGAAGTGGCCTCAAGGCACTGTTTGTGCCGCTGGAATTGTGCCACCCCCGGGTGCTGCTGATGGTGTTTGTGCTCACTGGGGTTCATCTCCCCCCACACACACACCATGCACTGCTGAGATCTCCTCAGCACAGAGCAAACATGGCCTGCTGGCCTGGTCCCTTGGTGTCCCTCCCTGCAGGCACAAACAACCTCCTGCAGGTGGGGAGAGGCCAGTGCTGGCAATGGTGGCTGCAGGGGCTGCTGTGGGACAATTGCCCCGGGGCACCTTCCCAGGCTGTCCCAGAACAAAGACACAGCCCAGGCCCTGCTCTGCTGCTGCCTCAGGTCCATGCCAGGAGCTCTGGCTGGGCCAGGACACTGCTGTGAGCCCCCCCTGCACACTCCCCCCTGCCCCAGGCACTGGGCTTTGCTGGGCCAGGGCATTCCTGGAGCACATTGCTGACAGCAGCTCTGGAGGAGAGCAAAGCCTCCCTGCCCTGCCCTCAGGAGATGCCCTTTGCTGATGGAGCTGCTGTGCTGGAGTCCAGCTGTGTCCCAGCAGTGCCCATGGCCTGGCCCTGCCTGTGGCCACAGCAGGGACACGCAGCAGGACAGGGACCAAGCTGCCAGAGCACTCCGGCCTTACAGCCACAGCAGGGCTGGCAAGGACAGGGTGGAGCTGGGCAGAGCAGCTCTGAAAGGACCAATCCCTGCTGCTCCCTGGCCGTGCTGCTCTGCTGGGACTCTTTTCCCCTTCTCCCCTCTAACTTCATGCAGGTCTCTGAGCTGGGATCCCAGATAAAACAGGCACTGCAAGGTAGTTTATTTTCTTCAAATGTAGTGATAGCCCAAACCCTGGTTTACAGAGCTTCTGGGTCAAATTCAAGAGGCAGACAGTGAATTTCATGGGGGTGATTAAAAAATTTCTTTTAGAATAATTTAATAACAGAAAGCCCCATTGAAAACTACCAAAGAACTGGGAAGGGCTATTTGGCCTGTCATGAGTTGCAATCCGAAAACTATGCAGAAGAAAACGGGAAGTTGGTTGCTTCAGAAATCATCTGGTCTTCATTTTCCTCAGGGCATCCTTGAGGTCCTGGTTCCTCAGGCTGTAGATGAGGGGATTCAGGGCTGGAGGCACCACCGAGTACAGAACTGACACTGCCAGATCTAGGGATGGGGAGGAGATGGATGAGGGCTTCAGGTAGGCAAAAATGGCAGTGCTGACAAAGAGGGAGACCACAGCCAGGTGAGGGAGGCAGGTGGAAAAGGCTTTGTGCCGTCCCTGCTCACAGGGGATCCTCAGCACGGCCCTGAAGATCTGCACATAGGAGAAAACCATGAACACAAAACAGCCAGAAACTACACAGACACCAACCACAACAATCCCAAGTTCCCTGAGTTTGGAGTGTGAGCAGGAGAGCTTGAGGATGTGTGGGATTTCACAGAAGAATTGACCCAGGGCATTGCCATGGCACAGGGGCAGGGAAAATGTATTGGCTGTGTGCAGCAGAGCATAGAGAAAGGCACTGGCCCAGGCAGCTGCTGCCATGTGGGCACAAGCTCTGCTGCCCAGGAGGGTCCCGTAGTGCAGGGGTTTGCAGATGGACACGTAGCGGTCGTAGCACATGATGGTCAGGAGGGAAAACTCTGCTGACATAAAGAAAAGAAAACAGAAAACCTGTGCAGCACATGCTGAGTAGGAGATGGTGCTGGTGTCCCAGAGGGAATTGTGCATGGCTTTGGGGACAGTGGTGCAGATGGAGCCCAGGTCGCTGAGGGCCAGGTTGAGCAGGAAGAAGAACATGGGCCTGTGCAGGTGGTGGCCGCAGGCTACGGCGCTGATGATGAGGCCGTTGCCCAGGAGGGCAGCCAGGGAGATGCCCAGCAAGAGGCAGAAGTGCAGGAGCTGCAGCTGCCGCGTGTCTGCCAATGCCAGCAGGAGGAAGTGCCTGATGGAGCTGCTGTTGGACATTGCTTCACTCTGGGCATGGTGGACTGTTGAAACAAGACATTGACAAGCTCGTTGAGTCAATCCTATGGCTTATTTTAGGAATTCCCTCAAAACTACTTCTCTACCTGTTGGAGAACTTCACTCAACATTTTTATTTTTTAGCTTGTGTTTGTGCTCCTGAGTTACTGCCTCATCTTCAGCATTGCTCTCAGCCTGAACGCTGGGAAGCCCAGAGGCAAAACAGGGCTCCCTGGGCCCCAGTGCAGTCAGAACTACTGGAACCACACAGGTGCCTTTGCTTATTACACCTTCCTCTAGTTCAGCATGATTGAAATTAAAATGTGCTTGAAAAATAAAGTGGAGTTTTTAAAGACTCGAGTTTAAAAGTCAGTTTCTCTAAGCCCTTCTCTCTTTCCCTGTGCAGCTGGACAGGATTGGATACCAACGGTTGCTCTGGCTCTCTGCTGCCTGGAGTTGTGCCTGCTGGGAGCTGTGTCTCTCTATCCAAGCCCTGTCCCTGCCAGTGCTGCCAGAGCCCAGCCCAGCCCTGGGGGCTCAGCTCTGCCCTGCAGACCCCTCCCAGCACAGGGCACTGCCCAGGGGCATCTCCCTGGCAGCAGGGCCTTAAGGGCAGGCCAGAAAAACAGAGATGCTGCAAGCCAAGGTGCTGCTGCTGCTGTCTGTAGGGAGAGGAGGCTGAGGAGGTACTTTCTGAGGGAGATCTGAGGCCCATCTGCTGATGCCCAGGCTGACAGTGCAGGAGGCTCAGTGACACAGCCAAAGCTGGCAGCCCCTTTCCCTTCCCTTTAGGAGAAAGCTGAGAGCAGCCCTGGCCATGCAGCACCATCTCCAGAGCAGGAGGAATCTGCCCTGATGAGGGTGGCTCCTTGCACCTGGAACTTCTCCCCTGCAGCGTCCATGGAGAGCTGCCAGGCAGGCTGAGAGCTGCCCCTGGCAGGTGGCACATGCCCTGGGCTGGCCAAGAGCCCTGAGGGCTGCAGGAGCTGCTCTGCAGGACAGCCCTGGGCAGCCCTGGCTGCAGCCCCAGCTTCAGCCCCTGCAGCCGTCCCTGGCAGCAGGAGCCGTCCTGCCCTGTCCCTCTGACGGTGCCCAGGGCAGCCCCGCTCTGCAGCACATCCTCCTCCTCCGCCTCCTCCTCCTCCTCCCGCTTTTCCTGTGCCACAGAGAAACTGGGAGAGTCCTCCTGACACATCCCCCAGGCTCTGGGGTGTGCTGGCTTCAGGAGATCCCTCCAGGAGCACAGGGGACATTGCCCTGCACCCACACACTCACCATGCACAGGGCTGTGAAGATCTTTCCCCAGGTGAAGTCTCAGCTCAATGTCTTCCCAATCCTGATTGCCTTCAGCCTGTCTCTGCCTGGCTCCTGTCCCCTCAGTGCCTGCAGGCAGAGCCCTCAGCCCTGCTGGGCTGGGAGAGGAGCTGGCCCTGGAAGAGCTGTTCCTTTAAAGCTCAGCAGCACAGACACAGCACAAGGACTTTAATGAGCCTCTTGGGGATATGGTGTTGTTTACATCAGACTCAGTCCCTGAGAGAGTGATCAAAAAACTTCTCAAGAACTTAAACTTAAATTGAAACTTCAAAGTTTCTTCAAGTTTTAATGGGTCCCATTGTGGAACACAACTGAGAAAGTGTCCCCAGGTTCCAGTTAGAGCAGAACACTGCAGGCACTGATGACAGCTGGGGACAAACAAGGCCAAGGTGTCTCTGGTGCTGAGCAAAGCTGGATGTGTTTGAGGAATGCCAAGGGCCAAGGCCTGAGCCCCAGGGCCTGGCCAGGCAGATCCTGTCCCTCCCTCCTTGCTCAGGGCTCTTGCCGGGATGGGCACTGGCATGTGGGGATGTGCAATGCCAAGGGCAGGAGCATGGGGCGGCCCCTGCCAGGCTGCTGAGCAGGGACAAGGAGGCCATGAGGCCCCAGGCCTGCAAGGGTCACTTGTCTTCTGCTCCTGGCCCAGTGCTTTCCTTTTTATGGAAAAGAACCATCCCTCCTTCCCAGGCACCCTGTTTGGGAAAACAGGACTCCCATACAACTAACTAATATGATTAAACTGAAGCCATTGATTGTTTACATTATGCACTTATTTATGCATTCTAACTCTACTGCATACACTGATCATGCATCTCTTCATTGGTGCCTCTCTCTTGTCCTTGTGTTCTGCACTCACTTCTCTGGGTATGTGATTGGTTACAGTCCAGGTGGTTCACAGCCTTCTGTTATCTAGTTCTTGTGGTCTTGGTATTCTGTTTCTCAGCATTTTCTTTCTTCATTTAGCACAGTTTATGTCTTAGTAACCTTGGTGAATTCCAGAGGGCTCTGATAAGAATAACTACAAGCAATATGGCTGGAGCACAGTGTGGCCTAAGTTGTTCAGATACATTGCTACAACTCCCCCTTCTTCTTCTTGCACCAGCCAAACCCTTTTCACTGTATTTTCTACCAAGTGGGTCACCAATATCACTATGCATGGAATAGCTCAAAGCAATATAATAATAACTACTAGTAATAACAAAGCTTCCTTTAAGGTATCTTTCAATCATCCAGTTATTCACCATCCCTCAAACCATTCATCCACACCCCAATCATTCAGAGTAAATTTCTTCATGTTGTCTTGTAGTTGTTTGAGTTTCCTGTGAATGGATGTAGACTGGCCAGAGAGATTCATACAACACATTCCTTCAAAATCCTCACACCTGTGCCCATGTGCTAACAGCAAAAAATCTATAGCAGCTCTATTTTGCAGTGTGCCATGTTTAGTACTATCTACATCAGTGAGCATTTGATTTAAAATAGCTGAACTTGTGTTCAGTGTGGGAATCCTTAAAATCAGAGGGTTTTTGGGAAAGCTGCAAAAGGCAGGCCTCAGAGACAGCAGGACTGTGATTAGAGCTAAGCAGTAGCCATGAGATTGGTCAGCAGAAAAATTATTTAAAAAGTAGAAAAGCAAGGACAAATAGAACAATGGTCTATGTATTAACGCTTGTCTAGAAAAACTCTCTAAGCTACAGAAAAGTTTTTCTAGCAAGATATTAGGAAGTTTGAAGCTTAAAAATGGAGCTCTGTGCATTGTGTTTTAAGGCTTCCAAGCAGGTATTGTATTCAAAATAGGCAAGCATTGTTTTAACCAAAGGTACCTGTGCTTATTGTGGTTGGATAGAACTACTGTCAATATGCTTTTGCTTTGTGGGATTGGTCAAAAAACTTTTAAAGTAAGTTGTAACATTGCGTTCTTTGTCTGCTGCTGAGGACACGAGCTGCTGGCATCTTCCCATTGTCATAACCATGTAATGAGACTGATGCTGAAAAATAAAACAGCTCAAGGCACGTTCCACAGCAGCCCCGTCCCGTTTGTGATTTGTACATAGCCCCCGGCTCTCTCTATACAAGACAGACTGTGCAAAGTACTTTATGCTATGAATTTCATTAATTGCTCTCAAAAAGGACCAAACCCCTCTGTCTTAAGGCACTTTCATAACAACATGTACACACACCTCAAAGAAAGACCTCCAGTACTTGACCAGAATCATGAATCTAAAATTATTGAAGGGCCATACCCTCTCACTATGTGGGGGAGAGGATATGCTTGTGTTTCTACAGATACAGGACCCCGGTGGATTCCCAGAAGATTTATCAGTAGACCACAGATCTGAAGACGACCCCTCGAATGAACACAAAGTCAGCTCCCTCTCCCACCATGCCACAGAAGCAGCTTTCTCTTGGAGATGAAGAAAAAAGAAATTCATATATCCAAACATTGTGGCAAGGACACTCATCGCACGTAGATACATCCCACTGACAACATCCATGTCAATCTCAAATGCAGACACACCCCTGCCTTTTCCACCATCCCTCTACCAGTGACCTTTTATCCCTACCCCCTCCCTCTTTCCCCTCTTGAAACTGCTCCTTTTTTCCCTCCCTCAAACCTCCCTTAACAAAAGAGAAGGGTGTGATTGGGAGGAGTTGGGAAGAACTATAGGGGAAACTTAAAAATATTTCAGAATGTCTTAAAATAAGTCAACTAATGTGTGTTTTTACCATACACAAGTGAAAACTACCCAGTGGGAAAGAAGAAGTATGATTCTTTCTGTGACACCCTTCAGGGCACCCCACAGCAGTACCAGTGCCATCGTTGTCATTGTCTTTATCAGCGCCCTCATCTGTATCCAAGTGACCACCGGCTGGATCGTCCCTCAGCCAAAACAAAACATCTGGGTCACTTTGGCAAAGTCATTAAAGCAAGACAGTCTTTGCATGGCCATTGGAAGCGTAGACGGTCCGCTCTTAACATGCCTGGTGGGAGTCCCCCTGTTCCCAAACGACTGCCCGTATGTAGGTAAGAAACCCAACCCCATGGACACCTGGGACGAGTGGATGAAGATCCTCCCACACCATGTCTCCACAGGACTTGCTTTTCCAGGCCCAGGATGGTGTTCTGGGCAGTGGTGTGAGGCACAGGGTCGGTCTCCAGCCATCCCGTGGTGGCTTCCACCATGGTCAGCACGTAGCGCTTGCCCTGGCGTGTCTGGGGCAGTGGGATGGAGTCAATCTGCCAGGCCTCCCCATACTTGTACTTGGACCACCGCCCACCGTACCACAGGGGCTTCACCTGCTGGGCCTGCTTGATGGCAGCACACGTCTCACAGTCATGGATAACCTGAGAAATACTGTCCATGGTTAGATCCACCCCTCGGTCTCGTGCCCACTTACAGGTGGCATCTCTGCCCTGATGACCTGAGGCATCATGGGCCCATTGAGCTGGGAACAACTCCCCCGTATGTTGCCAATCTAAGTCTATCTTTGGCACCTCTATCTTTGCAGCCTGACCTACCTGCTCGTTGTTTTGGTGTTCCTCACTAGCCCGACTCTTGGGGACATTGGCATCTCCGTGGCAGACTTTCACAGGTAGCTCTTCTACCTGAGTGGCAATGTCTTTCCATTCATCAGCAGCCCAGATTGATTTTCCTCTATGCTGCCAGTTGGACTTTTTTCACCTTTCCAGCCAACCTCACAGATCACTGGCTATCATCCATGAATCAATATAAAAGGTATCGTTTTGGCCCCTTCTCTTTTTCAGCAATGTCCAGGGCCATCTGAATGGTTTCGAGTTCAGTAAATTGACTTGATCCACCTTCACCTTTGGTAGCTTGTGCAATCTGTCCTGTGGGACTCCATACAGCTGCTTTCCATTTCCAGTTCATCCCTACAATGCGACAGGAACCAACAGTGAAAAGAGCGTAGCGTGTTTCCTCTGCTGGTAGTTGGTTGTACGGTGGAGCTTCCTCAGCCCGTGTCACTTGTACCTGCTCCTCTTTGTCAGTGAGACCAAAGTTTTCACCTTCCAGCCAGTTTGTATTTATGTCCAAAATCCCACGGCGATTCAGGTTTCCAATACAGGCACGCTGTGTGATCAGAGCAATCCATTTGCCCCATGTGGTGTCAGTGGTGTGGTGGGTACAGAGAACCTTTCTTTTAAACATCCACCCCAGCACCGGTAGTCAGGGTGCCAGGAGGAGTTGTGCTTTTGTGCCAATCACCTCCGAGGTCCCTTGAACTCCTTCATAGGCAGCCAAGATTTCCTTCTCAGTGGGAGTGTAGTTGGCTTTGGATCCTCTGTAACTTCGGCTCCAGAATTCCAGTGATTAGCCTTCAGTCTCCCCAGGCACCTTCTGCCAAAGGCTCAAGGACAAGCTATTGTTCCTGGCTGCAGAGTAGAGCACGTTCTTCACCTCTGCTCCTGTCCTGACTAGGCCAAGGGCTACTGCATGAGTGATCTCCTGCTTGATCTGAGCAAAGGCTGGTTGCTGTTCAGGGCCCCAATGGAACTCGTTCTTCTTGCAGGTGACCTGGTGGAGAGGGCTCACAATCTGGCTGTACTCAGGAATGTGCATTCTCCAAAAACCTATGGCTAAGAAAGCTTGTGTTTCCTTCTTGCTGGTCGGTGGAGACATTGTTGTGATCTTACTGATGACCTCAGTGGGAATCTGACGCCATCCATCTTGCCACTTCACTCACAGAGGCTGGATCTCTCGGGCGGGTCCTTTGACTTTGCTCTTCTTGATGGTGAAGCCAGCTTCCAGCAGAATCTGGATGATCCTGTCTCCTTTCTCAAACACTTCCATTGCCGTGTTCCCCCACACAATGATGTCCTCAATGTACTGCAGGTGTTCTGGAGCCTCACCCTTTTCCAGTGCAGCCTGGATCAGTCCATGGCAGATGGTGGGGCTGTGCTTCCACCCCTGGGGCAGTCGGTTCCAGGTGTACTGCACGCCCCTCCAGGTGAAAGCAAACTGAGGCCTGCATTCTGCTGCCAGAGGAATGGAGAAAAACGCATTAGCAATGTCTATAGTGGCAAAGCACTTTGCTGCCTTGGACTCCAGCTCGTACTGGAGTTCCAGCATGTCCGGCACAGCAGCGCTCAGCGGTGGAGTCACTTCATTCAAGGCACGATAGTCCACAGTCAATCTCCATTCTCTGTCAGATTGTGCACAGGCCAGATGGGACTGTTGAAGGGTGAGTCTGATTTGCTGAGCACCCCTTGGCTCTCCAGCTCATGGATCATTCTGTGGATGGGGATCACGACATCTCAATTCGTTGCTATTTCACCGTGACTTGGCATTTTCCTATCTTTAAGCCTCTTCCGTCCAAGGAGCCCTAGCAGGCTCGGAGCCTGCCACAGATCACGGCATCTCAATTTGTTCAACACTGCCAGTGGTGCACTGTCGAGGTGACAATTGGTACTTGTTGCTCTTCCACCCTCAGGAGTCCTACTGCAGATGAGTGTTCTGATAGTCCAGGCAAGGTGTTCAACTGATTAATGCCCTCTGCCTCTACCGCAGCTATTCCAAAAGGCCACCCGAGTCCCTTGCGGTGTTTGTGAAGCCATTCTGGAAGAAGTCCATACCCAGAATACACGGGGCCTCTGGGCCAGTCACAATAGGATGTTTCTGCCACTCCTTCCCATCAGGCTCACCTCAGCTCCCAACAGGGTCAATTGCTGTGATCCCCCCGTCACCCCAGCAATGGAAACAGGTTCTGCCCCACCATGTCCCGATGGCATTAGGGTACACTGCACACCAGTATCAACTAAGGCGTTGTATTTTTGTGGCTCTGATGTGCCAGGCCATTGGATCCACACCATCCAGAAAATCTGGTTTTGCTGTGCCTCTTCCTGGCTAGAGGCAGGATCCCTCTAGCCCTGGTTATTATTTCTTTCCTGGGCATACATGGTAGAGGTTCCTTCAAGGGGATCTGACAGATCACACCTGGCAGCTCGGTCATTGGAGGCTGGGGTGATTTCACTTTAGTGGAATTCCCTCAGTTAGTGTTTCCCTCCTTGAGCTGATGCACCCGTGCTGCCAGGAGAGAAGTGGATTTCCCATCCCACCTTCCCATGTCTTCCCCATGGTCACGCAGGAAGAACTACAGGTTGGCTCATTGGGTGTACCCTCTTTCTCTAGCTGGGGGATGTTGGGCTCTGACTTTGGGGCCTGTAAACTGCACTGGTGCCAAACTGATCTTCCTCACCTCCTCCTTCATCTCTCTCATTGTAGGAAACATATGTTTGTGCTGTTCTTGTGAGCCAGCGAAGGCTTCCTGAAGATCAGGAAAGCCCCGTATCTCTCTGGAGGAAGGTACCAAGGCTATCACCATGACACCATGGAGAAAGAGAGAGAGTTAGAAGATAGGGACTTTAGTTGGCTCTCAGAGTGACATAGCTCCTTGTTCACCGACTGAGAACTTTGTTTCTTTCTTATGGCCAATGGGCAGTGAATGTGTCTGTTCAGTAAATGTAAATATCTTGACAGAGTATAACAGCAACATGTTGCTATAATAAATCTCTCTTGCGCCCTTCTGATGGAGTCGTGGTACTTTGTGCTGTGTCGTGCTCTAGATCGACATCTGGTGGCCCTGCCATGATTGCAACAGGACTGTAAAAAAGGAAAGACAAAAAAGAGAAAATGTTGAAAGGTACCCTAAAAACGAGTGAAGGCAGAAAGGACGCTGCGGAGTTCCGGACCTAATTCAGTCTGATTCGCGGTAAGTGATTGGGAAAAATAATGGGAAATAATTTATTAAATGAGGAAAAGGCTGTTTTGTCCACATGGAAGGCTTCATTGAAAAGGAAAAATGTTCAAGCTTCTGATTATGCTCTTGGTAGTTTACTGACATGGTGTAAATCACAGGACTTTGAAGATGATGCCGACACTGCCTTCAGTGTCCAGGCATGGAAAAAGGTTGGGAAGAGACTATGGGAAGAGATATCTAAGGGGTATAAGACAGTTGTTGATTTGGCTGCTACCTGGAGACTGTTGTATGAGGCGTTGAAGGTGTAATATATGTTATGGAATAATTCATGCTTATAGAGAGAACGTATTTTATAAGACTGTGAAATCCAAACGAGTCTCTGACCACCAGCAGCCAAGAGGCAGACGTCTACTTGGAATCTCAAGGTTCCTGAAGGCAGCAGGAGAACAATACCCAGTTAACTTATGAATAGACGTGTCCAGCGCGATGATTGCTGCTATCCCGGTCGATTGTAAGACGCTGAGGACGATCATTGCCCAACTGATACAATCGATTGAGATAGCAGAAGTTGCCAGAAAAATACATCTGAATAGACGACTTCCCCGGACGCAATTAACGCCGGCTATTGACCAGGAAACAGTGATTGTCCAGCTCTGCACAGTGAAAGAAACTGTCTTGAATATGCAGTTACAAAAGAAATCGGGACTCCTCTGCCTCAGGCATAACAAACTGTATAAAACAGCCCCGCAAGAAGTGGTGCTCATGAACAGGGGAAGGTCTGATGCGATAGAGGTCAGATCCAGGTTCACACAGCACTGACCCTTGGCTCGACACTTTCTCTTTGGCTGTGGGGTTTTTGAGGACCATATTTTGCTCATGGAAAAAAAAAAAAATCTTTTCGCATTTTGATAAATTTGGCTTTTTGATTGATCATTTATAACAAAGGAACGGGAAGCAGAACAAGATAGAGGGGAGGAATTGGAGGAAGAGGAATTAGAGCAAGAAACTGAAGTAGAGGAACAGGAGGAAGTTGAGGCTGAGCCTGTCCATGTATCTCCCCCTGAAGAGCCTGCTGCAGTTGCTGTGGAGGTTTCCCCAGGGTTTGCTATCGTGACAATCAAACGGCAGGCTGAGACTGCTCCTTGGTACTCATCTCCAACAGACTGTTGAGTGTATGATAAACCTGTGTTAAACTGCTCAGCACTTGGTTGAACTGAGTACCAAACCAAAGTATCTTGTGCCTGCACAGCAATTAGGCAAAATGAAGTTCCAGAAGAAGCCAAGTGAAAAACAGGCTGGGTCCTTGGCCCTTCTGTCTCTCCCTGGGCCGTTTGCTCCCCTGCTCCCCTCTCACCCTCCTGTGGATCAGTTGCTCCCCACCACCCCCAGCTTTCCCTTGAGCCCTCCGCCCCTCCTCTGCCCTCCTTTGAGTCCTCTGCCTCCACTCCAGCCCCAGCTGAGCCATCTGGCCCGCCCCTCCCTCCTGAACTGGTTGAACACAAGCAATTTTTAACATTGCGTCCTTCTTTCTCTAGTGATAGTTCTGACGGTGAACTGCCGGTTATAAGTGCACCCAAAAAGACGCAGGAATCTGTTTCTCTTAGCCCTCGGAGCAGATCCAGGCCTGCTGTTTCTTGGACTCTGCCTCCCTGCCAGGTGGCTGTGACTCCTTGACACCCTTTGCAATTCTGGGAGCATGTGAGAATGAAAGCAGCTGAAGTGGGAGATTGGAATTTGTTAGAGAAAATAGGTCCACCTAAAAGGATGGAGATGGCTTCTGCTGCTTCTGGTGGGCCTGTGGCTTTTCCTGTTTTCAAAGCTGTTCCTAATTCGGGACAAGAAGATAGCCATCAGGTTTTTGCATGGAGGGATCTCCAGTCAAAAGTAGATCAGAATGGTGCTAACTCTTCGCAGGTGATGCAAGTGATTCGTGTTCTAAATGCTGATGTACTTGCACCTTATGATATTGTTCACCTTGCTACGATTCTGTTTCAGCCAGTGCAGTATGGTGTGTTTCAAGCTACCTGGAAACAAATGGTTGAAAGAGCAGCATTGGACAATGTGCAGTTACCCCAGCAGGATCCACGTCACGCTGTGGGAGCTGATGCCTTGCTGGGCAATGGACCATTCTCTAACCTGGATTTGCAGGCAAGATGGGACCCCCTGGTTCTGGCATAGGCCCAGCAGCTGGGTATGAGTGTCCCCATGATATTTTCTGCAAATTCCTCTTTGCCCAGGATTTTCTCCTGGGAATCTGAGAAGCCTCAGAGAGGAAGGAAAACAATAATTATCTGATTGATGCTCCTGTGTTTGCTGCTTTGGAATGTGGCTTGAACATTGTTTACCAATAGGCGAATGTTTGATTGGTTCCATGTGAATTGTTTTAATTTAATGACCAATCATGGTCCAGCTCTGTAAAGGCTCTGGGGAGTCATGGGGTTTTATCATCATTCTTTTCTAGCCTTCTGATGTATCCTTTCTCTATAGTTTACTATCGTTTTAGTATATAATTTCTTTTCATAAAATATAATGTCATAAAATAATAAATCAGCCCTCTGAGAACATGGAGTCAAATTCTCATCTCTCACCTCGTCCCGGGGACCTCACAAACACCACACATGAGTGCTTTACTCCAAACAATGGAAATGGCAGCTCCTAAACCAAGGTTTATTACCATTCAGCAAGGGGTGAAGGAACCTTTTCTGCAGTTTGTGGAGAGGGTTGCTGCAGCCCTTGAGAAGCAAGTAGAAGATGATAAGCTCAGGCAAATTTTATGCAGACAGCCTGGGACAACGCAAACAAAGACTGCAGGTGAATTATTGATTCTTTAGCGGGAGGTCCCCCACTGTCTCATCTTGTAGTTGCTTGCTCAAAGGTTGGTTCGGTTGAGCATAAAATGCCTGCTTTGGCTGAAGTCATGAAGTCTTCACCCAGATGTTCTGCTTGTGAAGAATCGGGGCATGTGAAGACACAATGCCCTCCAACTGCTGGACGATGTGTACGCTCCAGTTGGTTTGGTTATCGCCCCGGAGAAAGTTCAAAGGCAGATGCCTTGGAAATATTTGGGGTTGATAATCACCAATACACAAATTGTGCCTCAACCTGTAAAATTGGACATTGATATTAAAACTGCTGTTGATGTACAAAAATGAGTTGGTGCAATAAGTTGGCTTAGGCCATACTTGGGGATAACCAATCATCAACTTCAACCTTTGTATGACTTACTATCCGGGATAACTTCCTCTACCGATGAGAGACATTTGACTGCTGCAGCAAAAAAGGCTGTAGAAGTTGTTGAATTGCCCTTGACATCTAAATTTGTTACCAGGACAGAGTTTCTCTTGGTGTGCAATTATTTATTTTGAGAGATGATGAAATACCATGCAGATTGTAGTCTCAATGGAATGATAAATGGGAAGACAAATTGCATATTTTGGAGTGGATATTTTTTGTCTTTCAGGTCCCGAAAAACAGCTCCAGGCCTGTATGAGCTTTTTGCAGACATCATTATCAAAGGGCGCAGACGCTGCCATGAGATCTTAGGCCGTGCTCCTGTAACTATTGTCATACCAGTACAACAATGGTATTTTGAGTGGTGTTTTCAAAACAATCATGAGTTGCAATCTGCCTTATCTTCCTTTACAGGTCAAATAGCATATCATTTACCTTCTCATCCTCTTTTGGATTTCACTAAGAAGATTCCCTTTCAGGGGAAACAATTTTGCTCTTCTGTGCCAATGGAAGGTGCAACAGTTTTTACAGATAGATCAGGGAAAACTGGAAAAACTGCTGTAGCCTGGAAGAAGAATGACTGCTGGGAATATGAAGCAATGGTTCAAAAAGGGTCTTTTAATTAGTTGAACTTTGTGTCGTACTTTTGGCCTTTACCTTATTTCCTAATTCCATCAATATAGTTGCTGATTCTGTTTATGTTGCTAATTGAGTGAAACAGTTGGATCAAGCTGTGTTGTATAATGTAAAGGAGAAACCATTATTTGTTATGTTGTTAAAATTGTGGACTGTTATTCGTAATCGAAAGCATTCTTATTTTATTATGCATATCCATAGCCATACATTGCTACCTGGATTCTTTGTTGAAGGTAGCGCCTATGTGGATTCCCTTGTGGCTGCCTCAGCAGTAAAAACGGTGCCTAATGTGTTACAGCAAGCTGTTCTATCTCACCAATTTTTTCATCAGGGTGCTCAGGCACCACGGCAGCAATTTAAGTTATCACACAGCGAAGCAAAGTCAATTATTTCTTCTTGCCCTGATTGTCATCTGGCTCATGTTTCACAGTATTACAGCACTAATCCTAGAAGCTTACTCCCTTTGCAAGAATGGCAAATAGATGTTACAAAAATGCCTGAATTTGTCAGTCTAAAGTATGTTCATGTTAAAATTGACGCTTTTTCTCATGCCATGGTTGCTTCAGCATTGGCAGGTGAAACAGCTCGGGGTGTTATTCGTCATTTTTGCCACGCCTTTTCCATCTTAGGCGTTCCATCACATGTAAAGACAGATAATGGCCCGGCGTGTGTTTCAAAGAAATTGCAAGTGTTTTTTCGTGCCTGGGGTGTTGATCATTCCACTGGTATTCGACAGGCCAAGCAATTATTGAATGTGCTCATGGTGTGTTGAAACAACAGGTACAAAAAAAAAGGGGGAATGCAGAGGGAGTCACCTCAAGTGAGATTAGATAAAACTGTTTATGTCTTAAACTTTCTACATCCTTTACCTGACTTAGAATTGTCTCCTATATGCTACCATTTTTTGTCTTTGAATTCAAAACAGCCAAACTTTCAGAAAGGTATTAATGTATGGGTAAAAGATTTAATCACGGGAAAGTGGACTGGCCCAGTGGAATTAGTAACATGGAGAAGAGGATATGCATGTGTTTTAACGGGAAATGGCTCTCGTTGGGTCTCTGCCCGTTGTGTTAAACCTTATTTGGAGCACACAGGAAAGGACAGGATAGGTGGTTCTACAGCGGAAGCAAAATGAGCAGGCAATTGCATTGGTTATTAGGTGGATGGAAGCATGGACCCTCAAGGAATGTGTGGTAAAGATGGTAATTCGAGACAGAGTAAAGGGAGCTATAGGCTTACCCTGAAAATACAAAATTTAAGTTAGTGGGTGTTACTTTTGCTTCTTTTCCTTGAATTGTCTTACAGAGAGGTTGGTAGTACTGAGAAATGTGTCTTGTACCATTTCCTTTTGCAGGGCACCGACAATGCCAAAAATAGGGGAATTTGATGTACCTAAGGGAGAAGTGTTGCTTTTGCAGAGGGGTTGAATTAGTAGCTGAACTCCAAACTTTGAGCAACTAGGTTGGTTGCCCATTATGATAGCAGCAACCAGTTGTAAAGTTAAGTGGATGCTACTTGGTCCTAAGTGGTGACTAGGCAGATGACTTGGTCTCTGACTCTGTGTGGGTGAAAGTTATTTGACTAGAGGTGAAGGTGTCATTCTGCTACAAATGTGTCATCTGGAAATTGCAAGGTCTGTAATGGTATTTGAAGATCTATTTTTTATGTGCCTTGTTTGTATATGAATGTTAAGACTGTGAGGGTGTGTGTTGTGGGTTGGGTAGAAGTTGGTTAGTTTTAAGTGAATGAAGAAGGGATCCTCTGTCTGCTTGGATTTTTGCAAGGGCCCTGCAGAAGTCCTTAGCAGTTGTGTTTGTGGGTCAAATACAAAAAGGGGCACTTGTAGGAAAGACATTTTTGTGCTGTTGCTGTAAGCCAGGGAAGGCTTCCTGAAGATAAGGAAAGCCCCATCTCTCTGGAGGAAGGTACCAAGGCTATCAGCATGGCAACGTGAAGAAAGAGAGAAAGTTACAAGATATGGACTTTAGTTGGCTCACAGAGTGACGCGGCTCCTTTTCACCTATTGAGAACTTTGTTTCTTTTTCATGACCAATGGGCAGTGTATATGTTTGTTAAGTAAATATAATAATCTTGTAAAGCTATAAAGGCAACCTGTTGCTTTAATGAATCTCTCTTATACAGCCTTCTGATCTGAGTCCTGGTGCTTGTGCCATGTCGTGCTCTATAGCGACACCTCATCTCCTCTTTAGGTCCTTGATCACAGCAGAGACAGGAGCCTGCATGGGGCCATTGATCACACTCTCACAATTTCTAAGCTTGTTGGTGACAGAGCCCACCGTCTCTTGGTTGTTATCGGCATTAATCATTGCAATGAAGGTGGTGTATTGAGATGGCCCCAGATTTGCCAGACTCCACAGCATTTGCCCTGTGCACTGACCTTGTCAGGGTCATTATCATGCTGTCCATCCCTCCCAAAGAGTACCTCCAATACTGCCACTTCTCTCAGCTGTTGGATCCCTTCCTCAAGGATCTTCCAGCACATTCTATGGTGCTGCTCCTGCATTCTCTCCCTGGGGACAAACCTCTCTCTGACACTCAATAAAAGCTGCTCCCAGAGGGAAAGGGACCCTAGCTCCCTTACAAAAATCTGATTCACACCTGAGTCCTGGGTCAAGGGTCCCAAATTCCTTGCCTCACCACCATCCAAATCAGGCCTGTACCCATAAGGTCCCAGACTCGGAGTAACCAGGTTGTATAAGCCTCACATCCCTGTCGTACAATGTCTTTGTGCAGATTACAGAGACTTTTGTACATCAGGGACTCAGTGATGATCTCAACAGTTGGCTCCCCTGCGGGTTGTGAGGGGCCTCCATTTTTACCCTTATTTAGGGTGATCTGATTTCATCTTAGACCTCCTTGTTTCCACAGGGGCGACTGCTGCTGGCGGTGACTGCCCTTGCAGTTCAGCTGGAACCTGGATGGTTGTAACATCTGTGGGTTCACTGCTGCACCATCAGACTCTCCCTCTTTGGGGCAGGGGGAGGGTTTCTCACCAGCTGGGGAAATGTGCTCCTTCACCATCTGGCCCATCTCCTTCACCAGAGCCCCCACCCAGTCTGGGTGGTTCATTTCTGAGCTGGGCTGTGGGGCAGGGTCAGCCTCTGGGGCTGTAGCATCCCTTGTCTCTGGGGTTGGTGTCAGGGTGGTTATCCAGGTGAATCTTTCCTTATCTCTGAATGCTAAAAAGACCAGGCCTATCAGCAACACCAACCACTTTATGATATCATTAGCATTTAGAGTGGATCTGAGCCCTTTGAAAACTGGTGGGGCAGACCCAAAGAGCTGGGTGAAGGGTTGGGAGAAAATTTCCTCTGGTGTAATCTCCTTACAGTGGGTACCATTATTAAAGTAACCCCAAAAACATACAGTTAGGTTGTGATAGCTCTGAATCCATGTGCCTGCCTTCCAGCAGAAGTTAAAGATCCATGAATTCCTCACCTCATTTAAGCCATAAAGCAAACTGGATAACAGCCGCAGCAGCCTTAGTTATGGTTAGCCTGTGTTCCAGGGATGGCCGGGGTGCTCCTGATGGGGCAGAAGGAAGAGCTCCAGGCCCTCTGTGAGGGTGATGAGGGCAGTGGGCTGTCAGCGGGGGCTGGCTGGGCGAGCTGCAGTGCCTGGGCAGGGAGCTGCAATCCCTGCCCCGGCTGCGGTGGCTTCGCTCCTTGTGTGGACCAGGGGTGGCGTGGGCAGAGCACACAGAGATTCCAGGGACATGGGTGAGGGGATTCATGGCCAGCACCTTCCAGATGATCCCCTTGGCCCCTCCTCTCTTGTGGCCATGGCAAGAGCTGGGTGGGATGGCCCTGGCAGAAAGGTCTCCATGGATTCCTGCAGATCCAGCTTCTGACTGTGGCTCTGTTCCTCTCTCTTCCAGCCCTTCAATCCCTGAGTGAAGACAACAGCCCCTCCCACATAAGCACATTTGTTCAAGTGATGTTCGAGGGAAGAGCTGCAGAACAACTTCCATCTGCTGCCTCAGAAGAACCAGTGTCTCTTGAAGACCTCCAGGTCCCTTGGAAGGTGAGACCACCTGGAGACCAGAGGAGACCAGCTGGAGCTGCAGGCACAGCTGATGATTGGCACAGCTGAGCCTGGGGAAGCTCCCATAGTTCCTGCCTTCTCCCTCCCTGTTGACAGCTCCCTCTCTCCAGCCCTCAGACCCTGCCTGTGGTAGTTGGTGTTTTAAGGTTGTTTTAACATAAAAGTTAGATTTCCTGTGTTAGTCAGTTATAATGGTTTCTCCCATGTACCCCATTTTGTTCCCCCTAATGGTTCAGTCCTAAGTTGTTCACCACAAAGTTTTCTGCCACTTGTCTGCCCATCAGTGTGTCAGTCTCCCTGCTCCTCCCCTCATTCCCTTAGAAACCCTTGTCAATCTCAGTTGTACTACCCCTTACTCTTGTCAGTCTCTGTAGTCACTCCCTTGTATTCTCAAATGTTCTGCGTCAGCAATGTCTCGATGGCTGACTGGTTTGTGAGGCTTCTTCCCTCCCCTGAATGATCCTTATTGGAGTTGCTGAGTGATCTGTTCCTCCCCTAAGATCCCCTCATTGGGTGAGAGTTGTATCCACCCCTTGCATGATCCCCTCTTTAAAAATGCTAGTCGGACCCATTTGCTTTGTGACTTGCACCTGACTCCTTTTGGGAATAAACCTTCCTTGGAAACTCAGACCAGTGATCCTTCCTTGTTTCCTTTGCCTCTGATTTCTCGTGCCGTGCTCCTGCTGTGTCACCCACGCCGTAGCGATTACCGCCACCCTGGACGGTCTTGGCAGAGATCAGAGGGCGGCCACTCTCGAGTGTGCCCTCGGCCACCAAGGGTGTGCCAGCCAGAGAACCTCCATCCCGTGGCTGCAGAGCCCTTCCACACCTGCCCATCCCCTTTCTTCCCTTCCAGCTCATCCCTGTGCTTCGCCTTCCATTAATAAACAGTTTAGCTTCTTCGCTTCACCTGCATCTCTGTGGAGCTGGAGCGATGCAAATCCAGGGCCCCGGGACACTCAGGCCCCTCCTGCCGTTCTCCTCCATGCCGTGTTTTGTGCACAGACACAGAGGAACGAGGGCAGATGAGGCTGGAAAGGTCCCTGTGCTGAAGGTCCAGTTCCACAACACTGTGGAGTTAGAGATGTTGCTGAGCACTTTGGAGCCCCTGGACTTTGGAAGAGCCAAACGGAGGATGCTCTGAACCCAGCTGTGAGGGATTCCATGGCAAACATCCATGGAAGGCAAAGGAGCTTGGAATGCTGGAAGATTTCAGGAACAGCTTCCTGAAAGCACAGCAGTGCTCCATCCCTGCCCTGGATCAGGAAGAGGGCAGAAGCAGAGACCATCTGGGCTTAACAGAGAGCTTTGGGTGTGCCTAAGAGCAAATGAAGCACCAGCACGGTGCCCGAGACTCGGATGCGCGACCGTGCTGGTGCCTGGAGCGCTGTCAGGCAGTGCCGGGATCCTGGCTGTGGTTCTGGTCCCCACAACTGAGGAATGGCAGCCGCAGGCTCAGACTCAGTCAGAAAGCCAACCAAGTGAGACCAGAGGGAGGGCACCCTTCCAATTTCTCTTGGGCATGGCCACAAAAGAGCCCCTGCTGCTTCTTCCTCCGCCTGTGTTTGGGGTGTGCTGGTGGCAGAGCCAGCCAGGTTGTGCTCTGTGTTCCAAAGCCTGTTGAGAGCGGGCATGAAAAGCGCTGTGTGCACAGCAGAGAGTCCTGGAAGGTGCTGGCAAGAGCATCCTGCAGGGACAGGGCTCTGGGCTCTGGCTGGGAACAGCCTGGTTTTGCTGCTGTGAGCGCAGGCAGGAGCTGAGGCAGGTGAAGAGGCAGAGGGCAGCTTGTGTTTGTAGAGGGCCTGGGGCTGCACATCTGAACCTCCCCCTGGACACACACTTGGGGGAATATGAGCTAGAGCTGGAGTGCCTGTCCTGAAAGGACCTGGAGTCATTCAGCCTTGCCAGCTTTTCTTAAGAGTGTGTTGGTGTTCCCCAGGAAAGCTACACATTTGGGGAAATGCCTTTGGAGGAAAGGGTCTTGCTTCTCAAGCAAAGTGCTTCCCAGGGAGCTCCCAGTGAGGTAGGTGCAAGTGTCCCCATTTGGCTCTCTGTGCTCCTTTCAGTCCTTGAGGCCCCTTGCACTTGGCAGAGGGGCAGGGCAAGGGAGAAGGCTGTGAAGAGCAGGTTTGGCATCTGCCTGGACCTGCAGAGACCAACCCAAGCACCTGCAGCAGGGCGTGTTCCTCCCTTTGGACAGAGGTGTGAGCAGGAGCATCTCTGTCCAGCCACGCGCCCCAAAGCTCTCTTTGAGAGCTGTGAATTAAAAGGCCTTTACACACACACTTTTCACATCTTCCCTGTCTGCTGTGTTTCAACTCTTGGCAATGTGCATTTGGCTCCTGCTTGGTGGAAGCTGCTGTGGCCCAGGGCTGGCACAGAGCTGGGCTGTGTGGGCCAGGCAGCGTGGAGAGCCTTGGCTGATCTTGGTGTGTCCCTGGCCTCACAAAAGGCTTGGAAGGTTTGCCTCCCAAGGCATCCTGCTCATTGGCTCTCCCTGTGCATCTTGTAGAGAGCAAGGTGGGCATTTCTGGCAGCTGGGCATCAGCAGGCCTCAAAATGGGGGCATGTTGTGGAGCGAGCCCAGCTGAGATTCCTGAGAGTAGCCCTGTGCTCCTTGCTCCCCTCTGCTGACACATGAGCGTTTGTCTGGTTTTGGGATGGCCCTGGCTGTGTCAGGGGTGCTACGTGGACACGAGACAGCCGTTCCTGTCCTGCTGGGTCCCAGCAGTGCCTCACAGCAGCCCTGCACCCATGTCAGGATGCAGGCCAAGAGAGGTCCTGGAAGCTGAGGCAGCTGATTTTATGCTTGTGCAGGTGCCTACAGGTCAAGGCCAAGGGTGTTCCCTCAGGATATAGCAGTCCTGAGGGCTCTTCCTCAATCAAAGAAATCGGCAGACAAATGCATTGTCTGCCAAAAGCCCTTTTATTGACTTGACAGGAGGGCAGGAGTCTGCATCCTACTAAAATGTTTCTCCACCACATATAAATTTCAGTGGGTTGATGTAGGAATTGTATCAAAAATACCATCCATTTTTACACTGCTGAGGTGATTTGATAGGCAGGTGGTTAGAAAGACATTGGGTCAGATTCCTGTACTTGAAGCTGATGTCCAGGCATTGGCCAGGAGCGCTCTTGATGCCCTAAAGCAGCACAAAGTCTTCCTCATGGCTTCCCTGCACTGGGCTGATTTGCCACTTGCCCTTAGTTCTTCTGGCAGACTATGTCTAAAACTTTTGTCATGTCACTCTCTTTTCAAGTTAGGCCTGCCATGTTTTTCTTATGCTAGCTGGTGCTAAGGACTTATGTCTGCCTGTGCTAAGCACTTGTTTACTAATGTGAATTGCTTGTGCTTACTTATGTCAAACAAAGGCCTTGTTCCATTGCCAAAGGTGCCTGAGGTCCCCTGCTCCTTGTGGCACCAGTTGCTTTGCTGTGGGATGTTCTGCCTCCCCGGAGAGTAAAGAGGGAGCTGGAGAAAGAGCTGGCCAGGCTGCTCTGGATCCTTTCCCAGCAGCCCTGGCTGAGTGGAGCAGTGCGAGCTGAGCGCAGAGGTGCCCATGGAACAGCCGTGCCCAGGAAGGCTCGGTGGGAAGGGTGATCCAGGAACCACAGGCCTGGCAGCCTGAGCTGCCACCGGGGAAGGCCTTGGAGCAGATCCTCCTGAGTGCCAGCCCACGGCACATGCAGGGAACCAGGGCGTCTGCTGGAGGCTGGGAAAGCTCTGCGGAGGGACAGGGACAGCTGGGGGTCCTGGTGGGGTGTTGAGGGCTTCTGTGTGGGAATTTGGGGGATTGGTGTTGGTGGGTGTTGGGGGAGGCGTTGTCTGGAAGGTGAGAGGTCTAGGCTGGAATTTGAGTCAGTTTGAAGGCAGCATCTGTGCTTTGGCACAGCTTTGGTTAGAGAGGGCAGAAAGAATATCTGTGACTTTTATTCTTCATGGTCCTGATTCTCCTGCAGGGAACAAGAGGGGAGAGCTGTACTTTACTGGCCACTTAGATATCTGTACCAGGGGGAGGATTAGCCCTTTTGCCATCTACTCATTTGCTTGGGCTACTTTTGTAACACTGAGTGGACTGTGATTTCTTGAGAGCTTTTATTCCTTAAGAGAATTAGGATATTATCATCCCTTCATAGGAAACTGTTTGCAAACCAAAGAATGGCCTTTTGTTTGCCTCTGTGTAGTGTTATGTTCTGTAAAGTGACTCTCAGTGGATGATGTTAAGGCAAATGAGTTGCTGCTTTGAGAAGGGAAGCAAAATTCCAACTCTTCACCTTCTCAGGCCATCCCAATAAATTTCGGAACTTTGCAACTTTTTAGAACTACTTGAGTTGAGCAATGGGAAGTAAAGATTTCCTGAACTGAGGATTCTTAAATGCCAGGTTCTTCTGTGCCTTTGCCACTAAGGTGTTTTTGTGCTGAAGGAAATGACTTCAATGAGAAAATAATTTCAGCATGGAGTAAGAGACCAAGTGCTGCCAGCCGTTGCTCCAGGTGCTGCTGCCAACAGCCCCTGCAGGAAGGAGCACAGCCCCCAATGCACGTGGGCTTTGGCTCCCTGTGGCACAGAAGCCCCCCGGGGGCACAGGTCTCTGGGGCAGGAGATGGGCACCAGCGCTGCCAGGGCTCGGGGGGTGGCAGCTCTGCTTGGGCAGGGACTCTGCCACACCTGCTGATGTCAGCGCTGCCCGGGTCCCAGGGTCAGAGCAGCATTCGTGCCCTGGCCCACACGTTCCCTGTCCGTGTCACACCCGTGGGTTTAGGATGGCCACCAGCTGGGACGTGTCCCAAGGAGGCCGTGCCAGCTTCTGTGGAAGGTCCTGTGCCCTTCCCAGCGCGGCTGCATCAGCAGCCCTGAGGCTCCTTCTGCTGCCCTGAGCCTGCAGAGCAGGGCAGTGTTTGCTGATGGTTTGAGCTGTTCCTAAAGACCCTGTTGGGCTGTCTTAGACACTTGGTGTGAGTGATTTCTTCCAACCTGAGCCCCTTTGGCTGGGCTGGGGGCGGCCCCAAGGCAGGGGGCAGTGTGTGCAGGGGTCCTTTGTGACACGCTGCAGCACGGTCACCATGCCATGGAACGGGTGTCCAAGGGCCCTTTGTGACACGTGGGAAAAAGAAGCTTGCCCGGCTGCTGGGAACAGTCAACGGGGCAGAACGGGAGAGAGCGGTGCTGTCAGGAGCCCCCGCACAACGCTCTCGTTCCTGTCTGACCCGCAGCCTTTCCCAGGCGTTATTCCTGCAGCTGAGCTCGAGGCCAGACCACGGGACTTGGTGACCCGTGGCCTTGCCGAGGCTTCTCTTCTGCAGCTGCTCTCGAGGGCAGAGCGTGGCACTTGGTGCCCCAGAGGCATCTCCCATCCCTGCCACCAGTGCCCTCGAGGCCCGACCACAATCCTTGACAGGAATCTCCTGTCCTTGTGGCAGGAGCCCTGGAGACCAGAGTGCAGGACTTGCTGTCCTGTAGCCTTCCTGAGGCTTCTGTCTTGAAGGTGCCTTCCAGGCACAACTGCAGGACGGGCTGACTCGGAGCTTTTCCCAGGCATCTCTCCTGCAAGTAGCCACAAATCCAGCCACTAACATGGAGCAGAGACCCCTGAGAGTGCCCAAGGTGGCCTGGGGGGAACAGGAGGAAGAAGGCCCTGCAGCTGTCCCAGCACAGGAAACCAAAGAGGTGGTGCTGTTTGAGCTGCCGCAGGAGGGTGAGGGCCAGAGCAGGGACACAGGCTTGGTGCCTGCAGCCAGTTTGGCACCTTTGCATCCCATCCCATCCCATCCCATCCCATCCCATCCCATCCCATCCCATCCCATCCCATCCCATCCCATCCCATCCCATCCCATCCCATCCCATGCAATCGCATTGCATCCCAACCCATCCCATCTCCTGGGGATGTTCCCATGGACAGAATGGAATAGGGATGAAGAAGACATGGAGCAGAGAGACCCAAGAGTGCCCAAGCTACTCAGGGTGGAGGAGGAGGAAGAAGGCCGTGGACCTGCTCCAACACAGGAAACCAAAGAGGAGGTGACACTCGGGCTGCCACAGGAGGGTGAGTGCCAGAGCTGGGCCACAGGGTGGGTGCCTGCAGCCAGCTTGGCACCTTTGCATCCCATCCCATCCCATCCCATCCCATCCCCTGGGCCATGCCCATGGACAGGACAGAAAAGGGGCCGGGCAGACACCCCGCAGGGGCCGTGCTCCATCCCCTGGGGCATCCCCGGGCTCTCCCTGCCTGGGGAGCGCAGGGTTGGGCTGTGTTCTCCGGCCTCTCCCGCAGCCCCTCAGTTCTGGCTGTGCTCGCTCTTTGCCAGGTGCAGCCCTGGAGCGCACACAAGAGCAGGAGCCCGCCCGTGGCCTCTTCCGCAGAACAGCGCAGGTACCTGCAGCCATCCTCACCTGGGCTGGGCCTGCTGGCACCGCGCTTGGAGCATTCCCTGTAACATCCCTAGCTTCTTGCCCTTCTCCTACAGCTGGTTTGCAAATTCATGAGGAGAATTAGGGAGGAAGAGACCAGCACCATGGGCACTGGGCTCAGAGCCTATTCGCACATCTTCAAAACTAAGACCAGTGCTGCTCTGCTGGATATGCTGGTAGAGGAGGGCTTTTCCAACCCAAAGTAAGTAAGCAGCCTGTGGCCAGGCTTTGATCCTCCTAGGAATTGCTTGCTCTCCCAAGCCATGCCTGCTGGTCACTGGAACTCTTGGAGGCCATGGCAGCGTGGTGGCAAGGGAAGCACTTGTCTGGAGAAGCTGGGCACATTCCTCCCTCTGGCAGCTTTCCAAGTGTCCCCGTGCCTTCTCCAGGTGCCCGCCCTGGTCAGATACATCCACCAGTGGCTCCTGGCCAATCAGTTTGCTGAGCACAGGCTGAACAGGAGCCTGCTGGATCTGACGGAAGCACAGCCCGCTGACGTAGTCGTGACGCTCCTGCGTGTGGCCCTGTCCTGTGACAGGTATGGGGCCCACCTGCCCAGAGGGCTCAGGGCTCCCCAGCCCATCAGCCTGTACAGCCTGGCCCAGGTGTCCGAGCAACAGAGAGTTCCAGGGCCCTCTGGCTGCTCCCTTTGCCAGCCCTGGCATGTCAGGCCTCGAGCCTGCTGCCATGCTCCCTCGCTGCCCCTCAGGGGCCTGTCCCCACAGGTCTGGGCTGCCTGGGTGCTGCTGGCCAGTGGCAGTGGGCAGAGGCAGAGCTGGCAGCCAGCTCAGGTCCCCACTGCTGCCCAGGCCCCCGTGCTGTGTCTGAGACCCCCCTGAGACAGAGCTCTAACCCCACAGAGCTGCTTTCACCATGTGGAAGAGCATCATGTGCTCGCCCAGGACTGCAGAGCCAACGCTGCTGATCCTCCTGCATGTGCTGGGCAGCTGGCCCAAGCACAGCACATGCACCTCCGACGGGGACAAAATGGGTGTCTTTGTCCTGGCTGTGAGTTTCTCTAACTGGCCTTTGCTGGCCCCAAGGCTGCCTCTCCAGCAGCTCTCCATCCCCGTTCCCCCACTGCATCTCCCTGCTGCAGGCGCTGTGCTGAAACCTGGCCCAGGGGCAGCTCCAGGCCCAGCAGGCCCCGTGCTCCCCCTGCCAAGGTCTCTCCGGGCCTCTCCCTGCCAAGCTCAGGCCCTGCCACACGGACACCTGGGCACTGAGCACTGTCTCGGGGCGCTTTGTCCTTTGCAGGCAACCGTGGTGATGTGGAAGATCCTCCAGGTGCCCTGTGTCCCACATATGGTGACGGTCTATTTCCCCCGCCTCTTTGTGCATCTGCTCTCCCAAGTGTTCCTCAGCACTCTGGATATGCCAGAGGAGGTCGATGCCTTCTGGAAGGGCTGCCAGGAGGAATACGGCCTTGCCACCAGCCCCAACAGGTGCTCCATCCCACTCCTCCTGTCCCTGCCATGTCCCTGGGCAGGAGCCAGCGCTCCCAGCGTCACCTGGCCTTTGCTGTGCACGCAGGTTTGCAGTGCGGACCCTGAAGTCCCTGCTCTGCCGCATGCAGCACGAGGATGTGGTGGTGGCAATTGAACGCAAACATGGCTGGGACACGCTGTTGTGTGCTGACACCCACAACTATGCCGTGGCTCTGCTGGCCAGGTGAGAGCCCCTTCTCCCCACAGCCTCTGACATTTGTGCTCCGGGCCCAGGGAGCTCCACACAGTCCCCGAGTTGTGGGCCAGTGGGCCTTGTCACCAAGGGATGGCCAAGCAGACTGGAAAAGGCTGGCAGAGGAGGGTGCCCAGCAGGAGCTGCCTCCCAAATAGCCCAGGGCCCCTTGCAGGATGCTGGGGAAAGAGCAGAGCTCTGGGTGTCAGTCCTGGCAGAGCTTTGTCCCCCTGGCCCACAGCCTTGGCTCCTTTTTCTCCTGCCAGGGAGATGTGCTGTGTCTCCATCCCCTTGTGCTCCCGCATCGCTCGCTACCTGCTGCGGCTGCTCAGCACACAGGAGCCACGCTGGGAGCTGCCCGCCCTGGCCTTCCTTGTGGAGGTGAGCCTGATGGCCAGCGCTGCCTGGCTGAGCTGCCTCCCAGCTCTCTGCCCTCTCGGAGCCGCAGCTGACTGGGACGGTGCCCGCGCCCTGTGCTGCTGCCCGGGCCCAGGCCTGTGCGGCTCCAGGCTGCTACCGGCCGGCTCCCCTGTCACTGCCCTGTGCCTTTCAGGTCCTCCAGTTCCTGGACTTGAGTCAACGTGGTGCTAACAGAGTCCTGCAAATCTTGTCAAGGCAGCTGCAGAGCGAGTGCAGAGAGAGGCGTCGCCTGGCGCTCAGGGCCCTTCTCGAGGTCATTGAGGAGCCCTTCATGGTGAGAAGGGGGCAGCGGCTGAGGCTGAGCTGGGGAATGCAGTCACTTGGGCTTGGCAGGGCTTTGGGTGCTGGGGCAGCTGCTCCCAGCTCTCCTGCCTCCCAGTTCAGCTGCCCCAGTGCTTGGGGACAGGCCTTTGGCCTCTGGGCCCTGCGGCAGCAGGATGGCATTTCACAAACGTGTGTTCCGCACAGACCAAAAAAATGTGGAGCCTGACTGAAAGTCTTGTGCAGTTCCTGTGGGACGCAGATGGAGAGATAGTTAGCATGACAGTCATGCTACTGAGCTTTATTATCTTGGACAATGACACACTGATGCCTGGCCCCATCACACTGCAGCTGCTTGAGGCGCTCCTGCCACTCTTTGACCACGTAAGGCTCACTGCCCCCAGCCACGGCCACTGCCTGCTGCCTGCACACTGTGTCCTGTGCATTTGCAGGCCTGCGCCAAGCTGAGCCCCGTGCAGCCACAATGCTGAGGTCTTTTTTTCTTGCTTCCATACAGAACAATTGGCAGGTGCAGCTGCTCTCCATCCTGCTCTTCCGAACATTGGTGACTCTTCCAGAAAGGGAAAATGAAAAAAAGGCCCTGAAGCCCCCCCTGCACCAGAGCCTGCTGCCCCTCTTCTTCCACTGCCATGATGGCAATCAGCTTGTGGCACAGGTGAGGACTTGTGGGCTGCTGCTGTCCACCTGGCAGGGGGCTCGGCTGCCTCCTGGCCTGGCACCTGCCGGGCTGCAGCCTCCTGCAGGCCTTGGCACAGGGACACGGGTCTTGCGCCCTGGGCTGTGGGGCCATCTCCGCGTCTCTGCTGCTCTCCAGGCTTCTCAGGAATCGCTGCTTTGTGTGGCCGAGTTCCTGAAGAGGAAGGATCTTGAAAGACTGCTGAAGAGCCAGAATCTGTGGAAGTTCAGCGAGTGCCTGGTAAGGAGGGCCTGGAAGCCCCAGCCTCAGCCCAGAGAAGCCCCCTGAGGGAGGTGCACAGAGTGTGGGGCTGGCAGCTGTGCCCCTGCCCGCTGCTGCAGCCAGAGGCCTTACAGGCTCTTCTCCAGGCTCCCAAGGGCCCGAGCAGGGGGCCGATGGAGCCCCGGCCCGGCGGGGCTGCAGGGCGGGCCGGCACCACGGCTCCCCGGGCAGCAGCCGGCCCCCTCTGCCCCCTCCCCTCGGGAGCCCTTGGCCAGCGGCTGCTGGCCGCGCCTCAGGGCTGTGCGCCCAGGGGAGGCCGGGGCCGGGCGTAGGCAGCGCCCGGCCCAGGGGCTGAGCCTGCGCCAAGCCTTCCCTCCTGCCGCTCTCTCCAGCTGGCAGAGGACAGCAGCAGAGCGGCCGAGCACCTGCACCAAGCCCTGCCCTACCTGCAGAGCCCACAGGAGTCCCTGCGAGCGGCGGCCATCAGGTTCACGGGTGAGCCACGAGCCCGGGCTCCCTCCCAGGCCCAGCCCGCCGCATCTCGGCGCCAGCCCCGCCTGCTGCCCCGGCAGCGCCAGCCGGGCCCGGCGCCTTGGAGCCCCGCCTGGCCGGGGCATTGCTGCTGCCGCCCTCTGGCAGCCATGCCCTGGGGCGGCAGCGTGCGCCAAGGGCCGGGCTGAGCCCTGCCGGGCCAGCAGCCTGTGTGGCCACAGCGCCGGCAGCGCCGCTGGCAGGGAGCTGTGCCGCTGGCGCCGTCACAGGCTCTGTGTACACAGGGATGGCCGCGCAGCACCTGAGGGGGAAGAAGGAAGAGCTCCGGCTCATCTGCAACGGTGAGTGAGGCCAGCGAGGGCTGCTGGGGGAGCTGCAAGCCCTGCCCCGGCTGCCGAGGGCTCTGCTCCCTGTGCGCACCAGGGCCGGCGTGGGCAGAGCACACAGAGATTTCAGGGCCACTCGGGGGATTCGTGGCCAGCAGCTTCGGGCTGGTCCCCTTGGTCGCTGCTCCCTCCTGGCCATGGCTAGAGCCGGCTGCCATGGCCCTGCCAGGGCGCTCTCCTCGGCTCCCCGCAGATGCGGTATCTGACCATGGCTCTGTCCCTCTCTCTTTCAGCCCTTCAACACCTGACAGAGGACACCAGCAATGCCGTGTCAGACGTGGCACTTGCAACATTGCATGTCCTCCAGGCACTGCAGAGTGAGCCATATTCCGTCTTCCAGAGGCTGCAAGATCAGCTCCGCAGGGCATGGAGGACTCGGCCTCGTCTCTCGGCGCTCAGCTGGCTGCGCTGCTGCAGCTCTGCAGAGAGCTGATGCCAGAGGCTCTGTCTGCTGGGACCACCTGAGCCAGGGGGAATTTTCCATTTCTTTCAGATTGTTCTTTTCTTCTTTCTGGTTGTTCTTTAGTATATCAATATAGAGTTTGTTATAATACACAGACTCCCAGGAGCTTTCTTCTGCTACCCAGGCTCTGCAGGGCTTAGGGGAAAAGGGGGACAAGGGTGCCTGGGCTCGACCAGCTGCCCAGGCGTGCAGTGTTGCAGGGAAAATTGCCAGAAACCCCTTGGCCTTTGGTGCTTCTGAGGAACCTTTGTGCTGGTGACAGAGTGGCTGGGCAGGGGCCGGAGCTGTGGGGATCCCTGTGAGAGCAGTGCCTGGAGATGGCCACAAGCCCTGTGCCAGGCAGGAAGCGCAATCTGTGTCCTCCTGCCCGCGTGCTGCTGGCTGGATTGCTGAGGGCTCCCGGCTGCCTCTGGATGGGGCTCCTCTGGAGCTGCTGTGGGGCTGCGGCGCTGCTGCCGGGCAGCTTGGCCAGGCTGGTGCAGCCCCTGAGGGGCTGGGGCCATGAAGGGATGAGGGGCTGGGAAGCCCTGACAGGACACGGCAGTGGGAAGGCACGAGGGGGATGTGTGAGGGAGTGGGTGGCTGTAACATATGCTGGAGGGGGAGTGGGTTGGAGACAGAGAGAGCACTCACCCCGATGTTCATGTGGCAAACAGAGAGCGTTTATTCTCAAGCCCTTCCTTCTAAAGGGTCTTTGAGAAACCCAGTCTGGATAATTTCATTGCTCTGATCTCTGTGCCTTGTCAGATTCTGGCCAGTGAAATGCTGCAGCCCTGGGAGAGATGTGACTGGGCGAGGCCCCTGGAGTCAAACCAGGGCTGGTACATTCACACAGCACGAGCCAGCCTGCACTGTGACACACAGCAACAGAGTGCAAGGCACAGCTCCGGGTGCTCCCCAGGAACCTCAGCTCTGGGAGCACTGTCTGCCCCAAGCTCCAGGGGCTGCAGTGGGAGCCCGGCTGGGCTCTGCCCTGGGGCCATCCTGCAGGGACAGCTGGACACAGGGAGCATTCCCTTGCCACAAACAGCCAAGCCAGGGCTGCAGGGCAGCTGCTGCAGCCCAGACTGCACTGTTGTGTGCTGTGCTCTGGGGCTGGGGCTCCCCGCCCAGGGCACTGGGCTGGTGTGCCACAGGAGACAGAGAAGCTTCAGCTTCAGCCTAACTGAGGTGGGTGCGTGGGCTGGGAAGAGTGGGGAGGCTCAAGGGGATTCACAGAGCTCATCCTGCTGCAAGGACAAGGAAAAGGGAGAGGGAGCTCAGCAGTGAGGAGAGCTGAGGGCTGGAGAGCAGCTCTGAATGACACTAAAATCCCACTGGACCTCTGAGACATTGCTGCTCCTCAGGCAGTGACAGGATGAGTCTCTAAACCTGGGGCTCTGCCTTCCTCATGGTGAGGGGCACCAAGGAAGGCAACAGTGTGATGGAGACTGCAATGGGCTGGGAACTCACTGGGGGAAAAGAGGGAGCAGTTGGGAAGTAAAAGGCAGGTGGAGGAGAGAACTGTTCAGAGAAGGGCTGAGCTACAACTTGAGCAAGCTGAAAAATGTCATTTGGGGTCATCCCAGATTGATTTCATTTCCGAAGTTACTGAACAAGTTTATTTTCTGGGGGGTGTCATGTTTTCCCTTGGAGCTGTACACTCTGCAAACTTGAGCTGTGCTGCCAAAATGCTCAAGCAAGTCTGTGCTGCAGGTCAGACCATTTCGTCTTTGGCTGATTCTGGCCCGGTGCTGAGCTCCAGCAGAGCCCTGGCAGAGCCCAGAGCAGCCTCAGCACCCGCAGAGCCCGGCTGCAAGGAGAGAAAGCAGAAACTGCCCATCAGCTGAAGGCTCCTGTGCCCTTGTCCCAGCCGCCCGTGGTGCCCAGGCCATGCTGGCCGTGCTCAGAGCAGTGCCCAGAGCTGCCCATCCCTGCTGCCTTTGGCACAGAGCAGGAGGGCAGGACATGTGCCCAGCCTGCAGCCAGCCAGGGCACATCCAGCCCTCAGCAGCTGCCCAGAGCAGGATGCTCCTGTGCTCGCTGCCATCTCCCAAAAGCTCTGATCCCACCCTGCCAAGCAGACGGGGACCCACCTCATGCCATCCCCCCCTTGAATGCTTCCTCTAGAAAAAGAAACATCAAATTATTGAAAATAGATTACAGACAATGGGGCAAAAAAGAAAAAAGGTAAAAAATCTTATCTCTACCAGGGGCTTGAGGAAGGCCCAACCCCTGCATGCCAGGGAAAAACCCACCCACGGGTGAGGGAAGCCCAGGCTTTCTCCCTTCCCCCTGCACTGCCCCCCATAATAACAGTGACCCCAAAGGAAACAAGGGCAGTGGAGCAGCCCAAGCCCTTCCTTGCCTGCACAGCAAAGCAGCCCCTGCACAGCTTAGGAGTCCCACCTCTGCTCCCACCATGGGGCTTTGTTTGTGTCGGGCTGGCTGCCCCAGCCCCAGCCCCAGACTGCGGCATGGTGGGTGCTGGGGGCTGTTGGCAGGGCCAGGAGCCCACTCCCATTTGTACCCACCCCAGCCCATGCCCCAGCCCTGCCAAAAGCAGCTGGGCAGCGGCTGAAGGATCAGCTGCACCCGCCCCAGCAAAGGGGGAACCTTTGGTTCCTGGCCAGGCTGTGCAATGCCCAAATCGGGAAGCATCCCCCTGTGTGTGGACTCATCTGCGAATTCCCTGTGGAGCCTGGTTTTGAAGAAGGTGCCAGAATCCAAGTCCATCATCTTCAGCTGGTCAGTGGCCAGGTCCAGGAAGAGGTTGTCATCCTTGGTGTCGTCCTCGCTGTCTCCAGCAGCAGCAGCCCCACCTGGTACAGCTTCTCCAGGGGCTCCTTCTCCTTCCCTGGGCTGAGACCAGGCTCTCAGGGTTCTGCCCAGGGCCCCAGCTGTCGGGGAACCAGGACAAGCAAAACCAGCTCAGATGGCAGCCACCAGTGCTGGGCAGAGCAGCTCAGCTCCAGCACAAGGGCTGTGTGTTCCCATCTGATGAGCCCTGGGCAGTGACACGGGCAGCACAAAAAAGTCTGGGTTCCTTTGCTTCTGATTGCCAAGGCATGTGTGGGGCTGTAACTTACCAGGGCCCTGCATCAAAGTGTGCCTGTGGCTCTCTCCCTTCTTCTAGGGCAGATGAATATCCTGCATCCCAGGATGACAGAGCAGCTCTTCCAATGAGGGCCTTTCCAAGTCCAGCGTGGATAAACACAAGATCAGATCTTGGCACTCTGGGCACAGAAACCAGAAACCACCGGGCAGTTGGAGAAGGCTCCTGTTGGCTTTGCCCCAGTATTGCCATGCCCAGCCTTGCTGGATGTGCTCAGAGCTGGGCCTAAACTTTCCCATCAATTCCCTGTTTTGGAGGAGAGCAGGAGAGCAGGACATGTGCCACCTCCTCAGCAGCTGCCAGAGCGGGATGCCCACGAGCCCGCTGCTGTCTCCCAGCACTGGGATTCCCCCCGTGCCCAGAGATGAGGATCCACCTTGAGAGAGCCCTTGTGGCAGCGAGAGCTGATGGTCCCAGCTGATGTTCTGGACCCTCCTGAAAGGGTGCTCCCCGCAGACCATCTGGTGCAGCAGGATGCCCAGGGACCAGATGGTAGCTGGCTTGCCATAGTACCAGCCAAAGTGGGTCCATTCTGGGGGGCTGTATGACCGTGTTCCTATGGAATACAGATGGAGTTCAGCAGGGGGATGCTGCTGCTCCCAGAGCCTGGCCCCAGCATCCCTGGGCATGCGGGGGCTGCCCCAGTGGCACACGGGGTGATCCACTGCCCTCTCGCCAGCACCTGGGACTTGTGTACAGACTTGGGGTTGGGAAAGAAGCCACTGGTGATGGAAGAGGGCTGTGGAAACCCTGGCAAGGCCCAACCATGACAAGGAAGAACCCACTCAGTGCTGGTGAAAAACCATGCTGTTGTGAATTCGAATGAGGCCTGATTTTGAGAAGGAAATAGGCTCTCATTTATCAAAACAAACTACAGAGGACAGGGAGTTTGAGATAAGCCCAAACTCCCACGCAACAACCCAAAGATAACAACATGTCCCAAACACGCTGGGTTCCCCTCCATATCGTACCTCCCTCAGAAGGAGAAGAACCCCAACCCAACCAAACCCTCATTTTATAACCCCTCTCGGGTCCAGGATTGGTGGGGTTTGGATCCGCATGTTGACTGGTCGTTTTCCGGTGTTCTCGTTGATCCTTATCGATATTCATTCTGGACCAATCATTTTCTCAGGGTGTCGAATGATTGCTCAAGTCCCCTGTCCAATCACCTCCCGCCTCCCTTCAACTATCACCCCCACCAAACCCTGGACTTCCCCTCCCCAGGACCCACAACAAACACCCATCAACTCTCCCCAAAATAACAATTCCCAACCCAGCCCCAATTCAACACAAATTGAATCTAATAAGTAGCAGTACATTTGTTCATTAATTAAATCAATAGCTAAATAATTATACAATATAAAAGCAATAACTAAATAGCTAAAACCACTTGATTCTTAAATGTGCAGCCACACATGGTTGCTTGGCTTGCAGGAATCATATAGTGCTTTGGGAATTCCATGGTAAAGATATACCTTATAAGGAAAAGTTCACCCAGAGGTCACAGAGGAAGGCTGTAACAACAATCCTTAAACTCACAAGAATTGCTTAGGCTTGCAGGAATCGTATAGTGTTCTGAAAATTCCACTGTATAGGTATGCCTTATAAGGAAAAGTTCACTCAGCGGTTAAAAGAGGAGGACTTGGAGCCTTCATCCCACGACCACCAGAAGGCAGAAAAAGACCCCCTAGCAACTGAACGGGGAAGCGCAAAAGACAGACCACATCATCCCTGAACCCGGGAGAAGAAGGCAATAAAAGGCAAACCTTGGGGATACGAACGGTGCGAGCCTAGAGGAGCGGAGACTCCCGGCTGCCCAGCGCTGGACTTTGCTTATTCTTGCTTGCATAATTATAATAATAAAAAAATAATAATTGTATGATCCTTAAATCCAGTGAACTCGTTAATCACACCCATGAAATGTTTTGTCTCACGCAAAGAAGAAAGAAGCCACAAGCCAACACTCTTCTTTATTGCTACACTGTTTTCTTTGGTTACTTCTCTAATAGGAATGACTTTGGGGTGTGATTTGTTTGTTTCTCTCTTTCGTTCCTTGGGGCGCGTGGCGGCTCCTCCATTGGGTTCGCGGGGCAACGAGGAACGGCCGCGAGCTCCAGCGGCTCCACAGCAGCAGCAGAAGCAGCAGCAGACGCAGCAGCAGCAGCAGCAGCAGCAGCAGCAGCAGCAGCGCTTCTCTTGATCGGTTTTCAGCTCGACTTTTCCCTTGCTCCGCATCCCCTTCTCCCTCCCACTCACTGTATTCCCGTCCCGTCCCATCCCGGGCTGTGCCGTCCATGTTCCGCCTCTCCCAGCCCGGCTGATGCCGCGTCCCGCAAGGTGCCCCTTGGCGGGGCCGCCCCGTCCCCGCCCCTGCCTGACCCGCCGTGGTTCCGCCTGGGCCGGGCTCTCTCCGTACCGGCTGTGGCGCCGCAGGAAGAGCTGCTTGCTCTGGTGCTGGCAGAGCATCGCGGTCTTTTGGCTCGGCCTGGCGCGGGCTCTGGCCCAGCCCCGGCCGAGGCCCCGGCCCTGAACAAAGCCCCATCCGTGGTTCCGCCCGCAGCTGCTCCGCTGCTGCCCGGCTCCTGCCCCATGGCCGAGAGCATGGCCAGCAGCTTCCCCGCTCCGAGCTCCGCTGCTCGCCAGCTCGGCCGCCGGCCCCGAGCCGCCGCAGCCCGGGGCAGCTCGGCAAGCAGCAGCGCGCCGGGCGGGTGGGTGCCCCGGGCAGAAGAGCAGCAGCGCGGTGCCCACCGCACGGGCGGAGAAGCCTCCCCTGGAGCAGCTCTACCGGCAGGGCCCGCTGCTGGGCAGTGGCGGCTGTGGCAGCGTTTACTCCGGGACCCGGCTCGCCGACGGCGCCCCGGTAAGAGACGGGGCCGGCTCGCAGGGCAGCGGCAGGCGGCGGGCAGCGGGCGGTGAGCGACAAGCTCAGCCCACTGCTCACCTTGGCTCGCAGGTGGCCATCAAGCGAGTGTCCCGGAGCGCATCTCGGAGTGGGCGCGGCTGGTGAGTGAGCGGGGCCAGCGGGAGGAGCCGGCGGGGAGGAGCCAGCGGGGCGGGCCGGGCGGGGCTGAGGCGAGGCCTGGCAGGGTGGCAGCCGGAACGCTGCGAGGGCAGCGAGCGTGGAGTGAGCGGGGGCCGCGCAGCACCCCGGGCCGGGCCATGGCGAGCCGCGGCGGGGCTGGGCAGGGGCTGCCTGAGGCGCGGCGCAGCATCGGCCCCGCTGACGGCATCGCGGTTCCCCCGCAGCGCAACGGCGCCCTTGTGCCCCTGGAGCTGGCGCTGCTGTGGATGGTGTCGTGGCCTGGCTCCACGGCGTCGTGCGGCTCCTGGACTGGTTTGACGTGCCCGAGGGCTTCGCCCTGGTCATGGAGCGTCCGCAGCGCAGTGAGGACCCCTGGTACTTCCTGCACAAGCGGCGGTTCCTGACGGAGCCCGTGGCGCGGGGGCTGTTCCGCCAGGTGCTGGAGGCCGTGCAGCACTGCAGCAGCCGCGGCGTCCTGCACCGCGACATCAAGGCTGAGAATGTCCTCGTCGACCTGGCCACGGGCGAGGCAAAGCTCATCGACTTCGGCTGCGGCACCATCCTCCAGGACACGTTCTACACCCGGATGTCAGGTGAGCCCAAGCCGGGGCCCAGCCGGGCAGCTGAGTTCCCCGCTTTGCTGGCAGAGGGGGAATCCTTCTTCAGCCAGCTGCAGCCAAGTTGCTTTTTGGCAGGGCAGGGGCTGGCTGTTGTGGAACGGGAGCTGGCTGGGAGGGAGGGAAGGAAGGCAGGAGGGAGCAGCATGGGCCTGATGAGCTGCGCCCGTGTCCCATAGGAACGCCGGAGTACAGCCCACCGGAGTGGATCCTCTTTGGCTGCTACCATGGCCAGCCAGCCACTATCTGGTCCTTGGGCATCCTGCTCTATGAGCTGGTCTGTGGGCACCTTCCTTTCCACACCAACAAGGACATCGTCCAGGGCCAGCTCGTCTTCCCGCCCCGGGTGTCTCAAGGTGGGGATGCGCCTTCAAGGCACGAGGGGAAGAACAACGGGGTTGGGAGGGGCAGCTGGCACATAAGCATCCTGCTCTTGCAGCTGGTGAGGAGGTGGATCTCCTGGGCTTAGCTGGAGGAGGTGGCACCTGTGCCTCTGTGCTGGTGTCCTCCGCAAGAGAGGATCAATAGGAAGCTTTTGGGTGCAGCTCTGAGCACTCCTGGTGTCGCCTGGGCACTGTGGAATGTGGGAGAGCACGGACAGGAGCCTTCTGGTTTCTCTCCGCAGAGTGCCAGCACCTCATCAGGTGGTGTTTATCCATGGACCCCACACACAGGCCATGCTTGGAGGACCTTTTTGAGCATTCTTGGCTGCAGGAGCCCTGCCTGGCCCAGGAGACTGCAGAGATGCATCCCTGAGCACAGTAGGATCCAGGAGCCCAGCAAGCAGCAGCGGCACGCGTCTCGTGGCACTGGAAGAAAACCCCGGAGCGTTTCCCTGCGGCCGCGGTGCGGAGGAGAGAGTGCAGCCGAGGAGATGCTGCTTCCGCTGGTCCCCATGAGCTGTGGAGGGAGCGGCTCCGTACTGCCCGTCCCATTGGAGAAGTGTTGGCAGTGACATGGATTGGGACAGAGGAAACATCCCCCTGCAGCTCAATGGCATCGTGATGTCCCCGCAAGCCAAGGCACAGCTGGGGTGTTCTTCTGGAGCACGACATGGAGCTGGGAACACCATCCTGGAGCTGGCCACTGGCGGGGCAGAGCCAATTGGTTTTGGCTGCGGCCCCTGCATGAAGGACACGCTCTGCACTCTGATGAAATCAAGATGAGTCCCCAGCCGGCGCAGGGGCGGGGGGATGCTGGTGCTTCCAGGCACGGCAGAGCTCGGCCTGGCCACGTGCCGGAGGTTCCCTGCCCAGCAGCGCCGGGGAATATTAATTTTTCTGCTGGCCACCAAGCTGCTTTTTGGCGGGACAGGGGACGGATACTGTGGAAGGGGAGCCGGCTCCTGGCCTTGCTGACAGCTTCTGCCAGCCAGCCTGGCACGGGCTGAGGCGGGGGCAGCCAGCCTGACAAAAGCATCCATCCATGTGGATGGGGGGCAGCAGAGGGGGGGACGGGTTCTGAAGCCGTGCAGACCCAGCTGGTCTGCTCTGCAGGCCCTTGAGGAAGAGGTGCGTGTACGGGCAGGAAAGGTGGGGATTTTCCCCACCTCTGAACAGGTTTAATTCTCACATTGAGTGGTCAGACCCTCCTCAGGCCTGTGAAACGGTGACAGGTTTTGTGCTTTTTCTTGTTTCCAGGTCTTGTTTTGAATTGGCTTTCATGCAATTGTTCTTTTGTTTTCCCAGGAGGATTACACCTGGTGCCCAGACCGGACAGGGAAGCGCCTGCAGCGTCTGTGGAGCGCGCCCAGTGCCAGCGCTGCCCCAGGGGCCACGGTCCGCGGGGACAGCCCCTTCCAGAAGGACGAGGACCTGGTTTGGGATCGGCTCCTCTCCTGGCAGCAGCTCTCCAGAGGTGGGCACCCGGATCCACAGCTCGGCTGGCAGAAGGGCTCCGGGCAGATGGCAGCGGGCACACAGGCATCCCGCTCTTGCAGCTGCTGAGGAGGTTGCTGTGCCATGATTAAGCAGAGGAGGTGGAACGTGGCCTGCCACGCTGCCCTTCTCTAAAAACAGAGAATGGGTCGGGAGGTTTGGGCTCTGAGCAGAGCCAGCAGCCTGGCCCGGGCACAGGCCATGGCGGGACAGGGGGACGGGAGCCTGCTGCCACTGACCGTGGCTCTCTGGTTTCTCTCCGCAGGCTGCCAGCACCTCATGCCATGGGAATGGCACTGCTCGGCCTGCCAGCCTGGGAGGGCTGGAGGGCGGCCGGTGTTCATTTGCTGTCAAAATAAATTTGTTTGGGTTTTTTTTGTCATCGTCATCATCAGAGCGTTTCTTTCCTCCTTTTCCAAGCTTTTGGCCTCCCTTTCTCCAGGGTAATCTTTTTGTGTCCATTCTCAGCCTCTTGATGGCATTTGGCAGGGGGGGTTAAGCAACATGAAAAATTCAACAACAGCTCCTGTAGCCAACTGCAGCAGCTCCTTCAAGAGCCCCTTCCAGTGAGGTCTGCATGTGCCTTGTAAAAGGAAGTGCTTTGCAGCGATGGGGTTGTCGCCCTGCTGCAAAAGCTGGGAGGAACTCAGAAATGGGAAAATGCCAATTTGGCTCAACCACCACCCAGGTTCTTCATCTTTTCCCTCTGCTCCGTGATAGGCAGGCAGGGCTGGACTCCAGGAAAGTTCAAGTTCTTGGTGCTCCCTGGCATCAAAGTGATCCAGTAAACTCTTGTATGCAGGGACTGCAACAGGGCTACTTGTCAGAACCCAGGAAATTCCTCTGGCTGCCCTGGAGGACTCGAGCCCCTGTCCAGGGGGCACAGAGACCTTGGCACAGAGCCTAAGACCCCTGTGCCTTTAATTTAGCCCTTGGATAAAATGATTACCAACCTTATATGAAGAATTGCGAGCCATGAAAGTTTTAAGTAGAATGAAAATGAATTTATCATGGGGTGAAAAATAGATTTTTGGGGTTTCTAGATGGGGATTCAGGGGGCAAGTTGGAGCAATCGGGGCGTGTCCAGCCTTTCTCCTTCTTCTTCTTCTTCTTGGCCTCCATCTTCTGTTATGATATTGACACTTTTAGATTGGTCTAGAGTAGATGCTCACAGTCTAACATAGGTGATAGGTATTGGAAAAGAATTGTAAATATCGTACATGTAGTTTTTAGTATAAAAAGATAACACCGCCTTGGGGCAGGCAGAATGCCTCTGACTGTCTTGCTGAGCGGACCTCGTCAGGACAGGAGAAAGAATTTTATAGATAAGATACAATAAACAACCTTGAGACCAAGAATGGAAGAGCTCTGACTCCTTCTTTGAGCACCAGGCTGGGAGAAGAGACTTTCTAACGTATATCAGGGTCACTCTGACCAGCTAGAGATCCTGTGATCTCTTAAGAAATATTTTTTTGGTCCTTTTAAATGTTGTTATTTTCTTATACATGTTCAGCTGTTTTAAGAAGTTACTCGCAAGGTCTCTAGGAGAAGATTTTTTATTAAATAAAGAAGGGGGAGTTGTGGGGGCCAGAGATCCAGCCAGAGAAGAACTTGCCGTGCTCCCCTGGAGGGCCAACTCCTGACCCACTGACTTTTTAGTTTGGGCGAGCAAATATGACCCCCAGCTGCCTTTGCAACTTTATGTTGATCCCCCAGTACTCATTGGTCCTTCCCTTTGTGTTCTGCCCCTAAGCCCTTTCCCATTGGTTACCAGTTTTGTCCCGCCCCTTGCCTTCCCTATATAATCCCATTTTTCCCTGGTTCTGAGAGTTTCTGTCCCTGGCTCCCTATGCAGAGTGTCCTGCTCTTAATGAAGGCTTCTTCTCTGTGGAATGCCATGCAGAGCTCCAGCCTTTTTTCTCCGTGTCACCTGAAGAAGGAAGCTGAACATCACACGCTGCTCTGGGAGGAGGATGTGCCTATGCCCCTGAGCTGTCCTTCTTAGGAGGCTCTTCAGGAGGGTTGTGGCACCCTTACCACGGCCACCCTGCCGCCACAGCAAGCAAGAGCCTCAGAAATGCCCTTGTTCCTAGAGGCTGCTCTTGTTCACTTGCTACCGATGAGTAATTTGGGATCACAGCCACCAGGACAGTCCTGGAAGCCCTGGAAGTTACCTGCTGAAATACTCAGCATCAGTCAATTAACAATACAGGGTGCAATACACTTACTCCAGCCACATGGCTCTGTCCCATCAGCTTCTCCGTGACTGGATGTGACACGTTTGGGGATTTCTGCTCTTTGGGCATTTGTTTCCTCTTGCATTTCATTGGATTGAGGCAGTTGTTGCATATAGGTTTTATGGGCAATTTTTTTCCTCCATAGGGAGAGTAGAAAAGAATACAGGGAGAGTAGAATAGAATACAGCAGCATGCTTAGTTGGTTTAATAAAATCAATGAGTTAGAAAGTAGTAAGCAGCTATGGAACTGAGGAAAAGGGAATATTAATAGACTATGATAATACACTCCACAGAAAACACAATTATGCTAAAGAGTATCCTCCTTTTGGAGTAAGGCCCCTCACTGAGGACATAACCAGGGTGGTACAGAAAGCTGCATCAAGAGCTTGTGGGGGGAAAGGGAGTTCTTTGTGTTGTAATGCCTATGGAAATTCTGTGTAGTGACAGAGCTCTTGTAAGAGCTGTAAATTGGTACAATGCCTTCAGGCCTAAATTCAAGCTAGAAGCATGCTCCCAGAGCAGCAACCTTTCTGTCACTGCTCTTGGACTGCAGCTTCAGAAACAGGCAAGACAGACCTCAGCTTAGAAAATCTAAAAGCTCCTTTTCGGTTCCTTGATCAGATTCAGGATATACTAGATTGCCAAGCAGTATGGATTCTATTTGCCACCTGTATCCCAGTTGTCTTCTGTTAATTGGGCAGTTTTCCTTATCTCTTCCACAGCCAATCCTCCCTCCAGAGGAGACATCTGCTGATAATGGGCTATTGAATGTCACTGCATGGCTGATAAGAACTACAGCATCCCATTGGGAGATGCTCCGCCCAGAGGGAGGAGCCAAGCATTCCTACCCAGATATAATCTTGAAATTCTGGAACACCAGCACAGCTTCTCCTCTGGATTTCCCAGAGGAACAGCAGCTGCCTCTTCCACTGGATCTTCAGAAGAAGACTACACCTTTCTACAGGATCCCTGCTCCAACAGAACCACACCTGACACTCCAGGAGGGCTGCAGCCACAATTCCAATTGGACTGCTACCAACACCCTGACCCACAGGGTGTCAGGCTGTATTCTGACTCTGTCAGTGCTGTTTTGGTTTACTGCATTGTTTATTTTATCTTTTTATTTTCTTCCCTAATAAAGAACTGTTTTCCTGCTCCCATATTCTTACCTGAGAGCCCCCCTTAATTTAAAATTCATGACAATTCAGAAGGAAGGGATTTACATTTTTCCATTTCAAGAAAGGCTCCTGTCTTCCTTAGGAAACACCTGTCTTTCCAAACCAAGACAGAGGAGCCACCTGTGTTATACATGTAAATACTTAACACGAAAAAAGCAAGAGCCTCAAAAAGGCAAAACAGCTTGGTAATTTGTAGAAAGTAACTTTGATCAAAACCAAAATGTGTTAATAGATCGGTCTGAAGATGACATTCACAATTTTCCTGGTGATATTGTGCACTGTACTGTAACAGTGGATAGTAACTGGACATAGCCAGTAGGATAACTGGATATGCTTTTCAAACTTAGTATTCATTGAATTATTCATTGAATTCTCATCCTTCTGTACACTTCAGCTCTGCTGTAAACTTCAGAGACATTTTTTCACAAGCTTCTAACAAGTTACTCTGGATCCATAATTCCTGAGACCAAAGGGAGCCCAAATGCCAAGTGGGATTACTCTTTCTCAAAGCCTGGAGTCACACAGAATGAAGCAGTACTTAAATCATCGTGTGCCTCCCATATACGTAACAGTCCGGTTACTGACCATCTGCAAGAATTTTTTGACTTTTGCTACAAATTACCTTCAAGAATAAGCTACAAATAATATCTTGAACCTGTTTAAATTCAGGGATGGCATTACAATTGCCCTAAAAAATTCTAAGGGGACCTAGTGCTGTTGCAGTAATACAAGAGAACTGTAAGTGTGTATTACTAGTTGTTATTCATATTAGGTAAAAATGGATCAGCTCAGCTTTGCAAAGCAAGAAACAAGTCATGGAAAGTTGAAATGATGGAGTTGGGACAGTGTAGCCAGTCTGCTTTTTGTGAGAGATGCTCTTAAGCAGTGGCAGTAGAAATGTACTCATCTCCTGTCACTTTGCTCCTTGTGATCTACTATCCACCTCTGCAATTTTTTCTGCTCTTTTTTTTCTTTATTTCTTCAGCTGAGTACCAAAAGGAAACACAGAACTGCAGTGTTGCTACCAAAATAATAGATCTTTTTTCAAACTAAAACATACCCAGGGCTTTTAGAAAACACAACAGAAGTGTTGCAAAGTATAAACAATACAAGATATTGAAGAGTATTTTGACATTATACTACATCATCCAAAGAAATGGATAGTAGGGCTTGAGGAACAAGGATAGAAATGAAGTTTTGTTAAAAGGGCTTATTTTGGTCTCTGTGTGGTAACTGTCATCACCCTGATGTAAATACTTCACAATCTATTTAAATTTTCCTAAGTTGTACTATTTTGCAATCAGCTATGATTTTTTAAATTTCTCCTGCACCCATAACTGAATGATCTGAGCACAATCTCCAAACAAGACAAATGGTAAAGTAGCAAAGGGCTGCAATAACTGAGCAGCCAACAGGATAAGCCACACTGGCATCTCTTGGCTTTACCAAATCCTCTGTGAGTGCTTTCGTTTCTTGCCCTCTTTGGTTTAAAATGCAACACATTTTCATTCCTTCTGATGATTCACCTCTGAAAGAAAAAGGCAGTAGCTGTTTTTGGCAGGGTAAGTTGCATTTGCAAATTGGCTCAGCTTGTTGGCAGCAGAACTGCATTTTTTCTTATCAAAGCTGCTCATCAGCTTGAGTGCAGAGAAGGCGCAAAAGGATGAGAGAGTTTGGTGGAGCTCTGATGGTGTGAGGATCCAATGGTGCAAAGAGCTGGAAGGTGAAATCCCTTTTCTTGAGTTCAGGTTCATTAGGGAAAGGGAGGGTGTGCCTGAGAGCTCAGTTCTGTCAGCCATATTCACCTAGTAAAAGGTTTTTTTCCTGCACCTGTGTGTGTGGCCAATGCCAAGGGACGGCAGCTCTTTCTGTTGTGGGGGCATTGCAGCCTCCAACTGCAGACCATGCAAACTGAGCTGCATTGAAATGTGTTCTCCAGGGCTGCGTTTTGGGGCTGGTCCTGGTTAACATCTTTATTGGTGATCTGGAGGAGGGCACTGAGAGCACCCTCAGTAAATTTGCAGATGCCCAGTTGGGTGGGAGTGTGGATCTGCTGGAGGACAGGAAGGCTCTGCAGTGAGACTTGGACAGACTCGATCAATGGGCCGAGGACAAGGGCGTGAGGTTCCACAAGGCCAAGTGGCACATCCTGCAGGTCACCAGCCGCCTCAGGGTGAGCCAAAGTGTGCCCAAGGGGGCAAGAGGCCAATGGCACCTGGCCTGGATCAGCAGCAGTGTGGGCAGCAGGAGCAGGCAGCGCCTGCCCCTCTGTGCTGGGCACTGCTGAGGCCACACCTCGAGTGCTGTGTCCAGCTCTGGGCCCCTCGGGAAAAAGGACATTGAGGGGCTGAGTGTGGCCAGAGAAGGGCAGCAAGGCTCACGAAGGCTCTAGAAAACATGGCCCATGAGGAGTAGCTGAGGGACCTGGGTTTGTTCAGTCTGGAGAAGAGGCTCAGGAGTGTTATAAACAAAAACTCTGCCAATTTTTTTGGGGAGAAAAAAGTTACAAAAACTAGTCAGACCAGTGTTGCTGCTAAAGTGCTACCTGTTTGTTATGATAATTACAAGTCCTTGTCGTTAATGGTTCTTTTTTCTGTATCAGTAAAGACCGTGGCTAGGGCTAAGTTAATGGCTCCTCTCCCAAGACAGTGAAGGGAGGGGACCTCCCCAGACAGTGAGGAGAAGGGACGAGAGGTAGGAAGGGGGCATGCAAAATAACCTCAGGACCAGCATGCCATGAGAGGCTACTACTCCAAACTTACTGAAAAGACCCCCAAAACAACGAGCCAATATAGAGCTGGGATAATTGGAGTGATGTTTGGATGTGAGGAACAGAGTGCTGAGCCTGCAGAGATGCTGAAAACCTTTGTTTCCCCTCACCCTGAGCAGAAAATCCTCTCAAACCGGGACCCAGAGAGAGAAAGAAGCTTTAGAGATCAACATCTGATTGGTGCCTGAAAGGCTCCCACGAGGACTGGACCCCCAGCTCTGCCCCTAATGGACAAAGCTGCGCAGATCCTCCTCCTCTGAGTCACCCTGGGAGAGACGATGGAGACTGCAGACCTGTTGAGCTTTCCAATCTTGAGCTGATCACTTTTAATAAAGGCATTAAAAGGAGAAAAAGTCTCCTGCCCTGTTTATTTCAGCTGGGGCGCTCGTCCGGGATAGCCACGCCAGAAGAGGACACCAGGACTGGCCATCTTGGACCTCGAGGACAGCTGGCCATCAGGACCAGAGAGATCGGCTTGGGACCAGTGACGCTGAGGAGCTCCGGACTGGTGAGAAATCCGGTGGCGGGAGTAGGAGAGGAACGAGTGTGTGTGTGAGTGAGACGAGGGCCGGGCCCTCGGAGCGAGAGAGGACCCCTCAGTGCCGCGTTTCCCGACTCCTGCCAAGGGCCCGGCCGGGAACAGGGGGAAGTGCATGGAATCAGCGTGAGTGAGTCGTCCCCTAAGGGGGAGAGAGGGCCCCCCCTCCGGGCGTGTGGAGGAAATAGTTGTATGAGTGCCATGCACCCCCAAAAGTCCTGACAGAGGGAAGTCAGGCAGATTGCAAGTCCCGAGGAGGGTTCGGGCAAGCTCACAAGCCCTGCAGGCAAATTCAGTCCTGACAAAGGGGTCAGGCACAAATCCCAGCGAAGGAAGCTGGGGTTTGTTTTTAAGTCCTGATACGGTGAGGCCTGACATTTGGAAGGTTAGGCAAACTAGAAATCAGGCAGTTGTTTTTCCTGACAGAGGGGAGTCAGGCATGAACTGGTTTCTTACGCCAGGGTTTCATGTTTTCAAGTCCTGATAGATATAAGACCTGACATTAGTAAAGTTAGGCAATCTAGAGATCAGGCAGTTATTTCAGTGTAAAGTCCTGAGCATCAGGCAAATAAATTTTTCTTGAGATTACCTGTCAGTAGAGGCACCTTTGGGATTTTTTTCTGTTGAGACCTGAAAAATTGGAGGGTGTAATAGTAAAAAGACAGGCAAGAGACTGAGGAATATACCTCCCAATAGCCCTTTGGGGGAACTGTTAGAGAAATGGCATTCTATAGAGGCCACAGAGGGATTAGATAAGGTGAAGATGATCCACTATTGTGTAGAAGTCTGGCCAGAATTAGAGGTGCAAGGAGGATGGCCTTGGTGTGGGACAAGGGACAAGTGGATGAGCCAACAACTGAGTCATTGTCTGACAGCTCGAGGAGATACCGATCCTGAGCAATTATTGTATGTAGCTTGCTGGTTAAAGAACGCTATTGGGGATGAAGGGTGCGAATTTGTAAGGTACAGAAGAAGAAAGAGGGGAATGAAGGAGAGGATGCTGGAATTGGTAAAAGATGGGACCCCCTGGATTATTTGCCTCCAGCCCCTCCACCTTATAATCCTCTTCCTTGGGCACCTCAAATGGCAGGTCCGATTCTTCCCCCGGCTGCCATCTCATTACCGCCTGCTCAAATTCCTCCTTCCACCTCTTAGGCTTCCCCTATGGTAGACCCAGTATCTCCCCTAGTAACCACTCCCTCACCACCCCCTTTGGCTCCTCCAGTTCCTCCTGCACCACCACAAGTGCCTGCCTACTCCACCTGCTGCATTCTCCACCCTTCTCCAGCTCCACTTAAAATGTACCCAAGCTCTTCTCCCCCTCCTATTGCTGTCCCTTTACCTCCTCCTAGTTGGGACACAAATGTCTCCTTGCCCGGTAAACAGCTATCACCAAATACACCTGCTGATCTGCAGAAAGTTCAGGGTAACCCTGATATCCCTCAAACTAGTAGCATGGTGCCTGAAGATGGGCCATACTGTAGTACCAGATCCAAGACCTCCAAGGCAAAGAGACTTTTTCCCCTCAGAGAAGTTCCTATAGGAGAAGTAGTGGGAGGTGTTGGCTTTGTGAATGCTCCTCTAACAGCTTCTGAGGTGAGAAGATTCAAGAAAGAGTTAGGGCATTTAGTTGAGGACCCAGTGGGCATAGCTAACCAAGTGGATCAATTCTTAGGTCCAAATATCTACACTTGGGGGGAGATGAATTCCATTCTAAAGATATCATTTTCCCCAGAAGAGGTCCAGATGATTAGGGTGGCTGGCATAAGAATTTGGGAGAAAGAGAACTGTCCCAAGTGCCATCAGGTGAACAGAAATTGCCACTGACAGATCCCAGCTGGAACCCTAACCAGGAGGAAAGGAGGAAGGCCATGATGGAATATAGGTCTTTGATAATATGAGGGATCAAAGAGTCATTTCCCAAAGGAACTAATACCAAATTAGTATTAGAACTAATACTGAATTTGAGGGGGCACAAGAGAAGGATGAAGCTCCTGCTGCTTGGCTTAATCGCCCAAAGCGGAACTTCCAATTGTACTCTAGAATAGACCCAGACACCACAGAAGGTCAAGTGCTACTAAAAGTCCAATTTGTTACCAAATCTTGGCCAGATATATGGAGAAAACTAGAAAAAAATGAAGATTGGCAAGAGAAGGACAGAAATGAGTTATTAAGAGAAGCATTGAAAGTGTATTTAAGGAGAGACGGAGAAAAAGCAAAGGCCAAGGCCAAGATCATGGTTGCCATAGCTAAAGAAAGTGAGGGGTGGGTGGGTCCACCACCAGGAGGAGGCAAAGATAGGCCAGGACTGTCAGGTACAAGAGAGATAGAGAGACCTCAAGTCCCTTTGAGTGAATGACACTGCTATTACTGTGGAGAGGCAGGACAAGTCAGGAGGTTTTGTAGAAAGCTCAGTCTCGATGAGGCAATAGCCAGGGAACAAGAAGCCTTGGAGAGGGTTCTTAGAGGTGATGATTAAGGGTGACAGGGGCTTTACACTTTAGGGGACCCGATGCAACATCTAGAAAAGCCCTTGGTAAACATTGAGGTGGGACCCCTAAATGAAGAATTTGAATTTTTGGTTGGATACAGGAGCAGATAAGTCCTGTCTCAACAAAGTACCAAAAAGTATAGTAAAATACCCAAAAACATCTGAGGTGAGACAAAAACAGCTAGGTAGAAGGATATCCAATAGCATTAGGACTGGACAGTAGCACTAAACTTGTAATAAGTGATGTGAAAGTAAAAGGTACCTTATTGTTGTCTGTTGTGTGTGTGAGAGTGAGTCACAAACAAAGTCAGCCTCAACTTCCCGGGCAGGTAGGAAGGGGGCAGTAGAAAGAGTGTGTGTGACCTGCAAACCAGACCAGTGTTCCCCGGTGTGTGAGGGGGCCGTAGCTGTAAGAGCGTGAGTGACACGCAGGCAGCCTCACAGGTGAACGGGCACCGGAGGCAGCAGAGCCAGGGCCCTTCCAGAAGGCCTGGAGATATTGAGAGCTGGAGGCCAACCCCAAGGCGAGGGGGGGCCACAGGGACCCGTGATTTTCTGGCAATGAGGATCCACTTTGTGTCTTGAGGGTGTGAAGGAATGTGTGAAGGTGAATGAGAAATAAAAGTGAGTGAATGTAGACGAATTAAAGTATAGGTAATGTGGATTGTGCATTGTAAGTTTTACCACATCTCCTTGGAGGGAGGTGTATTGTGTTGAAAAGCAGTGTGGGGAAAAAGTTTGTTTTAGATGCAAGGGGTTGAAAGAAAAGTGGTATTTCAGCTGTTAGTGAAAGTGAGAAACAGAGGCAGGGGATGAATAGATAAGATCTTGAAAATTGAACAGCAAACCAGTAAGTTAGATGCCGAGAAAAATGGGAGAATAAAAGCATGCTAGAAAAGATACCCCCAAGATAGCCCTTTGGGAGTTAAGTTAGCTAACAGAAATACAACTCCTTGCAAAATACAGAGTAGGCAGAAATTGATGAGAGAAACATGCAAGCTATGGAAAAAGAGAAATTAACAAATTATACATAACATTAACCCAAGAAATTGGGTTTTGAGAAAATCATAGTAGACCATTAATGCCTATATTTGAAAGCCCCTTTCAGGTAGTCCTCATTGCTAATTTGACTCTGCGGACCAGAGGAAAACGTTAGACCCACATCATCAGATTCCACACCACTCTCACCCCCTGGCATTGGACCAAGATTCAACATCAGTTTCACCCCCTGGCATTGGACCAGACTCCACACCACTCTCCCTCTGGGATTGGACCAGACTCCACACCACTCACCCTCTGGCATTGGGCCGGATTCAATGTCAGTTTCACCCCCTAACATTGGACTAGATTCCACATGACTCACCCCCTAACTCAGGACAGGAGTCAACCACATCACGAGTTAATTCACCTGAGTATACCATTATAAAAGGACCAAAAGACTTAAAGTTGACTCTCAAAAGGAAGAGCCCAAAAGACTGATGAACTGAATAAGAAAAGAGTTTGGTATCAGAACCATACCTTATCTTAAAGTGTTATAAGACAGCTCTGTGTTTAAAATAAGTTTGTAAAAAGTTAAAGACTGTTAATAAGTAACTCTGGTTAAGTTCCCCCAATTTAGTTCCAAAGACTCCAGGTTAATCCTCTACAGACCACTCCCCTAAGAGAAACCAAAATTAGTAAGGAACGGACCAAGAGAAGTTTAACCAGAGAAGCGGGGAGAAGGGACTCTAAAGAGCTTGGAAGCTTTTTCTTGGTAAAGTTCCCCAAGAGGCAAGGCCGGGTGGGCCGGTCGTGCCAGATGACCCATACCAGATTCTTGGGAAGAGCAGTAATGATGGCTCTAATTGCTGGTGGTGCTCTGGGGAGCCCAAGAGAGCCGTGCAGTGAGTGCTACCAACCCCTCTTTGAGGAGGAAGAAGTGAGCTCCTTGTCTAGAGTCCACACCAATTCTAACCCGAATTGTGTTAACCTCCCCCAATGTATTGGATAGTCCAGAATACCACCACTTTTAGGCAGCAACTCCTGGGAGAGTGCCTGTAGGAGAAACCTGGTTGTGCTTGAATGTGATGCTACTGAAGCAAGCCTGGTACATCAGGTCAAAGAGAAAGAGACAGCAAAAACAATAAGAGAACAAGACCATTTAGAGATACCCCGAGGTAAGAACCTATTCATAGATTCAGTGAAAAAAGTTAGCCACAAACTAAATTTAACTGATTGTTGAGTTTGTACTCAGATGACCGAAATTTGGCCATGGGAGAAGATTAATCTAAGGCTATTAGAAATCTGTAACTGGATACAGAATAACTCAGAATTTAGTATTAATTTAGTATTAAGGGGTACAGTACACCAGTAAAAAGAATGGTCTGTAAATGGCATTTAGCAGTAAAGAACTCTGCTACCCAGCGGATCCCAAGAGATCCAAATAGATTTTGGTCTGTTGAAAGAAAAGAACAAGTGTATCTACCACGAAGCATATGAATTTTATGAGTATACCGAAGAAGGGATAAACCCCTTTTGGGGAATGAAAGGCATTTTTAAATATTGGGAATGTCCAACAGAACCTAAGCATACATTTTGGGGGGCCCCTAAACACCTGTTTTGGATCTGTGGTACTACAGCATACACTAAATTGCCAGGAGACTGGTCTGGCAGTTGCACCATTGGAATGATAAAACCATCGCCCACCTGGGAGTGACATCCCTAAACATATCCAAAAATATAAGCATTTTTCCTTATAAATAAAATTCAATTAATTAATAAAATGATAATTATATTATTCTGATAGTATTATTCAAATTAATTACCTAATTTGTATATTTATATTAAAAAATCTATACACTTTTAGCAACACAGAAAATTATTGGTCATTGGTTCTAAGTAACACAATTCCCTTCATTAATCCATTAAGCTCTATTGGGTATTTATTTCTTCCTCTTTATGGTAACTAATATTCTTTGTAGACCTTTTGCCATCATTTTTATCATCTTTTTTTTCGCATATGGTCAAGAGGAGGCACTTTGGGGTCCATGGAGACATTTCTGGGGCACATTTGGGGCAATTTTGGGTCTGGGGAGGGAATTCAGAGAGAACTTGAGGGTCTGGAGGACACTTGGGGGAGCCGGGTGGGCACTTGGAGGGGCACTCAGGGATTCTGAGGGACAGTTCGGGGTCCGGGACAGCACTTGGGGTCCAGGGGGGCCCTTGGACGTCAGGGAGGGGAATTCGGGGCCCTTCAGGGTCCGGGAGCGCCCTTGGGAAGCTCGAACGGGGCTCTCTGGGGCGCGGGGGCTGATGGGAGTTGTAGGCGCGGGTCTAATACGGTTTAACGGGGCCGCAGAGCATCACGGGAGTTCGAGGCGCAGCTGCAATGGCTCTCCAAGAGTCGCGGGGCATGACGGGAGATAAAGTCCCGGCTGGACTAGCGCTGGACGTGCGCCGCGGAGCATGATGGGAGCTGTAGTCCTGGAAGTGGTTGGAACGCGGCGTTTGGGGGTCCGGGAAGGCTCTTGGGGGACACTTTTGCGTCCAAGCCGTGACTTGAGGTCCTCGGGGGAACGTAAACGGCTCGGGAATCCGTGGGGGGAGTTCGGGGAGCTCTAACCGGGCTCTTTAGGGCGCGGGAAAGGCAGGAGTTTTAGGCGCGGGACTGTGTTCTGAGGGGCTCTGGGGCCACGGGGGATGAGAGGAGACGAATTCCCAGAAGTGGCTGTACCGGGCATCTGTGGGGTTGGGAGCACTCAGGGGAACTGGGGACGCCTTTGTGAGCTCCCAGATAGGCACTGAGGGGGCACTGAGGGATCCTGGAGGGTCTAGGGGACACTTATGGGACAGATGGGGGCGGATCCCGGGGTTCTTGGGAGCGTGTGGCATGACGGGCGTTGCAGTCCCGGCTGCAATGGGGTTGTATCCGGCCGCGGGGCATGATGGGAGTTGTAGGCAAAAGGAAAATATGGCAGCCGTCTAGGCACCGCCCCCAAGCCCCGATCTCTGGCGCTGATTGGCTGTGAGTGGTGATGGGCAGAAGCCTCGGCAAATGAGAGGTGGCGGAGGCGGGAACAGCCTCTGCATTCCCTCCCAGTACAGCCCAGTTCATCCCCAGTACTACCCCAGTACAACCCCAGTAAAACCCCAGTGCCCCTCTGATCCCTTCCAATACACACCAGTCCCTCCCAAAACACCTGAGTCCATTCCCATTCCCTCCAGTTCCACCCAATTTCAAACACAGGGTGCCCCTGTGTCCCCAGTCTTCCCCACAATGTTCCTTCCCAGTGTTCCCCAGTATGTCCCAGTCCTCCCCAGTGTTTCCAAGGACAGTTTAATTTCTCACAGTGGCCGTGGCAGCCAAACCCAGCAGTGGGGTCAGAGCAGTGCCCATGGCCACAGCCCCTTGCAGTGGCCCAGTGCAGCTTGGGCTGATGATCCACCCTCACAGCTGGCCCAGGGCAGCTCTGCAGTGGCTTTGGTGGCACCTGGGGCTGGCACACACCTGAGCAGTGTGTCTGTTTGCAGTGGGGAAACTCAGGAGTTTCAGATTGCTTCAAAAAACCCCAAAAAGAGAAAACCCCTGTTAGGCTGAGTGCAGCCAGCTCTCCAAGCACAGCAGGTCCCAGGGCAGTGAGGACAGACAGGATGGGGCTGGGCAATGTGGAGCAAGGTTGTCCACACTGGGTCAGAGCTCCAGGCACAGCTTTTGTGAGCAGGCCAGAGCTGCTGAGGAGAGACCCTGGGTCAATATCAATCACAGAATGCTGCAATCGTCTCTACTCTAAAGAGAAATAAAATAAAATACATCGTTTAAAATAGGAATGTCTGTTTCTGATAAGTTTTTTGAAATCTTTCTCCATCACTGGACTAGGAAAACTTTAATGACTCTCTCAGAGCTTTGGTGTTGTTTACATCAGACTCAATCCCTGAGAGTGTCTTCAAAAAACCTCTCAAGAACTCAAACTTAAATTGAAACTGCAAAGTTTCTTGAAGTTTTAATGGATCCCACTGAGGGACACGACTGAGAAAATGTCCCCAGGTTCCAGTTAGAGCAGAACACTGTAGGCAATGATGACAGCTGGGGACAAACAAGGCCAAGGTGTCTCTGGTGCTGAGCAAAGCTGGATGTGTTTGAGGAATGCCAAGGGCCAAGGCCTGAGCCCCAGGGCCTGGCCAGGCAGATCCTGTCCCTCCCTCCTTGCTCAGGGCTCTTGCCAGGATGGGCACTGGCACGTGGGGATGGGCAATGCCAAGGGCAGGAGCATGGGGCGGCCCCTGCCCGGCTGCTGAGCAGGGACAAGGAGGCCATGAGGCCCCAGGCCTGCAAGGGTCACTTGTCTCCTGCTCCTGCCTCAGGCCCAGGCCCAGCAGCCATGGCCAAAGTGCTGCCCAAGTTGGCTCTGGCAGGGCTGTCTTGCAGCTGCTGCCCATGCCTGTGCCCTGTGCAGCCCAGGCTGTCCTACGGTGTCCCTGCCCTGCGCCTCTGTCCCTGCAGGCTGTCGGCATCCCCCGGCTGCCCCACCTGGCTGGGCCCTTCCTTTGCTGACAGCTCTGCCTCCTGCCTGCCTCTGCCTGCCCACACAAAGCCTTGGGCTGATACCAAAAGGGTTCATTCTATTTTTACCCTGCCTGGGAACTTTCAGCACAGGAACAAGGCATGTAGGGGCTGCTTTCCCAGCAGGAGTGGTTGGAAGAGAAGAGGAAGACATCTGGCTCAAGGGTGCAGGGATAGAGAAAACAAGGAGTGAATCTGGGAACTTGGGGTGGGTTTTATGGAAATGGGTAAGTTGTAATTCGTATTTAGCCACTGTGTATAAGCAACACAGTGGTAGAATTACATGTCCTAATAAGGTTAGCAGTTATTCCATGTTGGACCTTAGGCCTGAATAAATGATACCCTCTGAAACACCAAATTATTGTTATGGAGTCTTATTCTGATATTTTGGACATTTGGTGACAGCAGAGGCTGACAGAACCAAGGAGTCAGCTGTGACACTGTGGAACCCCATGGAACAAAGGGTCCCTGGTGATGCAGTGGAACCCCATGGAACCAAAAGTCCATTGTATCAGAGCAAGGCCTCATGGAACCAAGGAGAGCATTGCTGACAGTGTGGAAGCTCATGGAGCCATGGGGTCATTGTGGCAGTGTGGGGCTGCATGGAACCAATGGTCCATTGTGACACTGCAGAACCTTCTGGAATCAAGGGGATCATGTTATGCTCTGGAACCTCATGGAACAAAGGATCCATGGTGACACTGCAGTGCTCAGACCATTGTTGACAGTGTGAAAGCTCCTGGAACCAAAAGTCCACTGTGACACAGCAAGGCCTCCTGGAACCAAGGGTCCCTTGTGGCTCTGTGGGGCTTCCCAGAAGCAAGGAGACCATTTGGACACTGTGGGGCCTCATGGAACCACGTGGCACTGTGACACAGCGGGGCCACATGGAGCCAAGGGGCCACTGAGACACTGAAGAACCTCATGGAACCAAAGGTCCATTGTTACACTGTGGGGCCCTGTGGAACCAGTGGGACCATGGTGACACCGTGGTGCTCCATGGAGCCAAGGGGCCATTCTGATTCTGCTTTGCCTCATGGAGCCAAGGGGCCACCATGACACTGCAGGGCCTTGTGGAACTAAGGCAGCCGTGTGACACTGCGGGGCCCTTGGAACCAAGGGTCCATTGAGAGATTGCAGGGCCTCATGGAACCATGGAGACCATTATGGCCCATCAGAACCCATTGGAACCAAGGGGCCATTGTGACACTGCAGAGCCCCGTGGAATCAAGGGGACCAAAGTGACACTGTGGGGCTCCATGGGACAAAGGGGCCATTCTGACACTATGGAACCGAGGAGACCATTGCTCTGCTACGGGACATCATGGAACCATGGAGGCCATTGTGACACAGCAAAGCCTCATTGAAGCAAGGGCACAATAGTGACACTGTGGGGCTCCATGGGACCAAGGGGACATTCTTAAAATGTAGAACTAAGGAGACCACTGTGGCACTATGGGGCATCATGGCGTCAAGGGTCCATTGTGACACGGCATGGCTGCATGAAACCATGGAGGCCATTTTCACACTTTGAGGCCTGGTGAAAGCAAAGGGCCATTGTGGCACTTTGTGTCTCCATGGAACCAAGGAGTCCATTGTGACACTATGAGGCCCTGTTGGGCCATATGGCACTTGTGGCCCTTTGTGGCACCACGGAACCAAGGGACCATTGTGACACTACAGGGCCCCATGGAGCTAAGGATTCATGGAACAACGTGGGACTAATGGAACTAAAGATCCATTGTGACATTGAGGGGCCTCATGGAACTATGAGGGGACAATTGTGATGCTCTGGGGCCAATGGAAGCAAGGGGCCATTGTGACACAGCTGGGCCTCATGCAGCCAAGGGGCCACTGGGATCCTGAGGAGCCCAAAAGAGCCAAGGGGCCATTGTGACACTCTGCAGCGGTGGAGACCCTGAGAGTCATTCCCTGGGTTAGGGAGACACAAGAAGCTTCCTTCAAAAGCTGTTTGACCCCATTGGCTCCTTCCCCTTGTTCTGTGTCCCTCAGCCACTCCCTCCCCCTTCCCCCACTGGCTCCATCTTTGTACTGCCCCCATGGCACTGATCAACCCCTTCCTCTGGAGATACAGAAACCTGGACTCCCCCCTGGACTCCCTGCTAACAGTACAGAAACTCATGGATCCAAGGGGCCATTGTGACACTGAAGAACTTCATGGAACCCAGGGTCCATTGGGACACAGCAGGGCCTCATTGGAACAAAGGAACCATTGCTAACAGTACAAAAACTCATGGAACCAAGGGGCCGTGATGACACAGCAGGGCCACATGGAACCCAGGAGACCAGTGACATTTAGGGACCTCATGGAACCAGGGTCCATTATGGCACTGCAGAAACAAGGAGACCATTGTTGATGCTGTGGAAGCTCATGGAACCAAGCAGCCATTGTGACACTCCAGGGCCTCGTTGAACCAGGCAGAGCATTGTGACACCACAGAACCTCATGGCACTGAGGGTTTATTGTGACACAGCAGGGCCCATGGAGCCAATTGTCCATTGTGACAATGTGGAACCAAGGAGACCATGGTGCCACCATGGAAGCTCATGGAGCCATGGGGCCATTGTGACAAAGCAAGGCCTCATGGAACCAAGGAGACCATTGTGACATCATGGAACCTTGTGGAACCAAGGAGACCATTGTGACATCATGGAACCTCATGGAACCAAGGAGACCATTGTGACGTCATGGAACCTCGTGGAACCAAGGGTCCATTGTTACAGTCCAGAACCAAGGAGACCATTGTGACAGTACAGAACCTCACGGGACCAAGATTCCATTGTTATACACTGGGGCTTCATGGAACCAAGGAACCACTGTGACACAGCAGGGCCACATGGAACCAATGGTCCATGGAGATACTGCAGATCCAAGGAGACCATGGTGATGCTGTGGAACCTCATGGAACCAAGGGGCCGTTGTGACACTCTGGGGCCCCATGGAACCAAATATTCATGGTGACACAGCGGGGCTGCTTGTGACCAATTGTCCATTGTGACACTGCAGATCCAAGAGACCAGGGTGACACTGTGGCAGTTGATGGAACCAAGGGGCTGTTGTGACACACCAAGGCCTCGTGGAACCAAGGAGGGCATTGTGGCAGTGCAGAACCAAGGAGGCCACTTTGACAGTACAGAACCCAATGGAACCAAGGGTCCATTGTTCTACAGCAGGGCCTCATGGAACCAAGGGGCCATTGTGAAACTGTGGGGCATAATGGAGTCAAGGACACCACTGATACTGAAATCCACTGGATAGAAACTTCTGAACAGTTTTGAGTATTTGAAAGGAGGTCTTCTTTATTACAGCATGGTGGTCACTTGGGCCATCCTTCCTCCATTCGACTGCACTGAGCATTGAATGAACAGAGTTTTTATCACACACACTCATTATGTATCCACTAGCTATCCCCACGTCTTTGAATTTATTTGACATAGTTGCACCCCTTATGACAAATCCTTTTATGATTCTTTGGGGTCTGTCTTCAACATCCAGTGTCCTTTTTAGGTGGCTGTTTCTTGACCCCCCCTTTTGAGTAAGGGCAATATTATTGTTCTGCATAACTTCTGTTTTGTCAGCCTTGCAGAGCTGAGCTGGCATCCTGCTTGCATTTTGTGTGGCTTCTGTTTGCCAGAGGCACATCCTCAATCAGTTTCTCCAAGGCTGTGCTGTTCTGTTCTACTGTCCTTGACAAGAGTAAATGTTGTTCTGTTCTCCTGTCCTTGTCTCAGTGCTCGCCCCGCATGAGGCGTCTGCAACCCCCCCAACCTATGGGCCTGGGGTGGGCAAGTGTTCCTGGGGAACAGGGATGGGACAGCTGGGCTGGACTGATCCAAGGGATGTTCCACTCCATGTCACACCATGATCAGCAATCACCTGAGAGAAGCAGGAGGGCAAGGGGGGTAGGGAATAATTTATTTTTAAGACATTTTTCTTTCAAAACAGCACCAACACATACAGAATCTTCTCCTGCCACAAGGTGGTCAAACATTTTCTGCTGATAGGAGATTTCCTAAGGATTTGCTTTTCTTCTGTTAGTGGGTCTTGCTGTGCCTCTTTTTTTGGTTGAATTTGGAGGTTTTTATCATTGGATTTGGGTTTTTCCCTATTGAACTGCCTTTCTTCTGATGCATGAGTTTTTTCTGTCCTTTCTTGTGGCTTGCTTGGCACCTGACAGCAAGACAAATTTACCCAACTCTGTCATCTTGCCCAATTATGTTTGCAGGCACCATTAACTAGATGAGTTCAGTCACAGACTCCCTGCAATTTGGCAGCATCCACAAAGGAATTGAAAGTTCATTTCATGCCATTTTAGAGACAATAGAAATATTCCACAGTGGTGGTCAAGGGCTGGTCACTGAGGGATGTCACCAGGGCATGGCTGCCAAGAGGACTCTGTACCATGGATGACATTTGACCCTCACTGTTCAGCCAAATTCCCACCCAGCCCATGTTCCACTCCTTCAGCCCAGCTCTCTCCAGTCTGGCTCTGAGGAGACCACAGCAGACCCTGTCCCAGGCCTGGCTGAAGTCTGGGCACACAACATCCCCTTCTTTTCCCTCCCACGAGGGTTCTGCAGTCCCTGCCCTGTCCTGCCAGTGCCTGGAATGGCTGCAGGAGGATTTGCCACATCCCCTTCCCTGCTGAGCCTGACCAGGCTGTGACTCTCCCAGTCCCCCTCCCTGCCCTGTTTGCAGACTGGTTCCATGTCTGCCCTTCCCAAGTGCCCAGGACCCTCTGGGATGGCTCTGGCCTTTCCAAGGGGTTTGAGAGAGGTCCCACAGTGACACTGCCCAGCCTTCTCAACAGCCCTGACACCAAAGGCCTTTTCCACATCCCTCAGTTCAGTGCCCAGAACACAGCACAGCCCTGTCCAGGTCCTCGGGCTGGTTCAGAAGGGAGGCAGCTCTGATTTCTCCCCACAGACTCTCACTCTATCCAATGTCTTTCTGTGCAGTCCATGGCTGCCCTGAGCATTTTTCCTGGAGTCTCCCTGCCTGGGATATTTCTGTCCCTGCAGTCCTAACCACAACCCAGCAAAGAATTCAGGTGTTTTCCCAGAGGATGTTACTCTAAGAGTGAAGTGGCCTCAAGGCACTGTTTGTGCCGCTGGAATTGTGCCACCCCCGGGTGCTGCTGATGGTGTTTGTGCTCACTGGGGTTCATCTCCCCACACACACACCATGCCCTGCTGAGATCTCCTCAGCACAGAGCAAACATGGCCTGCTGGCCTGGTCCCTTGGTGTCCCTCCATGCAGGCACAAACAACCTCCTGCAGGTGGGGAGAGGCCAGTGCTGGCAATGGTGGCTGCAGGGGCTGCTGTGGGACAATTGCCCTGGGGCACCTTCCCAGGCTGTCCCAGAACAAAGACACAGCCCAGGCCCTGCTCTGCTGCTGCCTCAGGTCCATGCCAGGAGCTCTGACTGGGCCAGGACACTGCTGTGAGCCCCCCCTGCACACTCCCCCCTGCCCCAGGCACTGGGCTTTGCTGGGCCAGGGCATTCCTGGAGCACATTGCTGACAGCAGCTCTGGAGGAGAGCAAAGCCTCCCTGCCCTGCCCTCAGGAGATGCCCTTTGCTGATGGAGCTGCTGTGCTGGAGCCCAGCTGTGTCCCAGCAGTGCCCATGGCCTGGCCCTGCCTGTGGCCACAGCAGGGACACGCAGCAGGACAGGGACCAAGCTGCCAGAGCACTCCGGCCTTACAGCCACAGCAGGGCTGGCAAGGACAGGGTGGAGCTGGGCAGAGCAGCTCTGAAAGGACCAATCCCCGCTGCTCCCTGGCTGTGCTGCCCTGCTGGGACTCTTTTCCCCTTCTCCCCTCTAACTTCATGCAGGTCTCTGAGCTGGGATCCCAGATAAAACAGGCACTGCAAGGTAGTTTATTTTCTTCAAATGTAGTGATAGCCCAAACCCTGGTTTACAGAGCTTCTGGGTCAAATTCAAGAGGCAGACAGTGAATTTCATGGGGGTGATTAAAAAATTTCTTTTAGAATAATTTAATAACAGAAAGCCCCATTGAAAACTACCAAAGAACTGGGAAGGGCTATTTGGCCTGTCATGAGTTGCAATCCGAAAACTATGCAGAAGAAAACGGGAAGTTGGTTGCTTCAGAAATCATCTGGTCATCATTTTCCTCAGGGCATCCTTGAGCTCCTGGTTACTCAGGCTGTAGATGAGGGGGTTCAGGGCTGGAGGCACCAGCGAGTACAGAACTGACACTGCCAGATCTAGGGATGGGGAGGAGATGGATGAGGGCTTCAGGTAGGCAAAAAAGCCAGTGCTGAGAAACAGGGAGACCACGGCCAGGTGAGGGAGGCAGGTGAAAAAGGCTTTGTGCCGTCCCTGCTCACAGGGGATCCTCAGCACGGCCCTGAAGATCTGCACATAGGAGAAAACCATGAACACAAAACAGCCAGAAACTACACAGACACCAACCACAACAATCCCAAGTTCCCTGAGTTTGGAGTGTGAGCAGGAGAGCTTGAGGATGTGTGGGATTTCACAGAAGAATTGACCCAGAGCATTGCCTTTGCACAGGGGCAGGGAAAATGTATTGGCTGTGTGCAGCAGAGCATAGAGAAAGCCACTGGCCCAGGCAGCTGCTGCCATGTGGGCACAAGCTCTGCTGCCCAGCAGGGTCCCGTAGTGCAGGGGCTTGCAGATGGACACGTAGCGGTCGTAGCACATGATGGTCAGGAGGGAAACCTCTGCTGACATAAAGAAAAGAAAAAAGAAAACCTGTGCAGCACATGCTGAGTAGGAGATGGTGCTGGTGTCCCAGAGGGAATTGTGCATGGCTTTGGGGACAGTGGTGCAGATGGAGCCCAGGTCGCTGAGGGCCAGGTTGAGCAGGAAGAAGAACATGGGCCTGTGCAGGTGGTGGCCGCAGGCTACGGCGCTGATGATGAGGCCGTTGCCCAGGAGGGCAGCCAGGGAGATGCCCAGCAAGAGGCAGAAGTGCAGGAGCTGCAGCTGCCGCGTGTCTGCCAATGCCAGCAGGAGGAAGTGCCTGATGGAGCTGCTGTTGGACATTCCTTTATTCCGGACATTGTGAGCTGTTCAAAGACAACACTGACAATTTGGACAAAGTACCTTGAGTCAATCCTATGCTATTTTCTGACACAATCAATCAAAATTGCTTCTCTTTCTTTGGGGAAATTTCACTTACCTTTTCTTTTTGAGTTTAGATATGGGCTGCTAAGTAACTGTGTGCTTTTTAGAAGGGGCAGAAGTCCTGTTCTTAGCATTGCTCTCAACCTGAATATTGGGGAGCCCAGAGGGAAAACAGGGCACCCTGTGCCCCTGAGCAGTCAGACCTGCTCGTCTCACACAGGTGCCCTATGCTCATTTCACCTCCCTCTAGTACAGGAAGGACAAATTTAAAACTGCATTTAAAAATAATGCGGCCTATTTGAAGACTCCAGTTTCAAAATCAATCTCTCCAACTCTTCTCTCTTTCCCTGTGCAGCTGGACATGGAGGGATACCAAGGGTTGCTCTGGCTCTCTGCTACCTGGAGTTGTGCCTGCTGGGAGCTGTTTCTCTCTATCCAAGCCTTGTCCCTGCCAGTGCTGCCAGAGCCCAGCCCAGCCCTGGGGGCTCAGCTCTGCCCTGCAGACCCCTCCCAGCACAGGGCACTGCCCAGGGGCATCTCCCTGGCAGCAGGGCCTTAAGGGCAGGCCAGATAAACAGAGATGCTGCAAGCCAAGGTGCTGCTGCTGCTGTCTGTAGGGAGAGGAGGCTGAGGAAGCACTTTCTGAGGGAGATCTGAGGCCCATCTGTTGATGCCCAGGCTGACAGTGCAGGAGGCTCAGTGACACAGCCAAAGCTGGCAGCCCCTTTCCCTTCCCTTTAGGAGAAAGCTGAGAGCAGCCCTGGCCATGCAGCACCATCTCCAGAGCAGGAGGAATCTGCCCTGATGGGGGTGGCTCCTTGCACCTGGAGCTTCTCCCCTGCAGCGTCCATGGGGAGCTGCCAGGCAGGCTGAGAGCTGCCCCTGGCAGGTGGCACATGCCCTGGGCTGGCCAAGAGCCCTGAGGGCTGCAGGAGCTGCTCTGCAGGACAGCCCTGGGCAGCCCTGGCTGCAGCCCCAGCTTCAGCCCCTGCAGCCGTCCCTGGCAGCAGGAGCCGTCCTGCCCTGTCCCTCTGACGGTGCCCAGGGCAGCCCCGCTCTGCAGCACATCCTCCTCCTCCTCCTCCTCCTGCTCCTCCTGTGCCACAGAGAAACTGGGAGAGTCCTCCTGACACATCCCCCAGGCTCTGGGGTGTGCTGGGTTCAGGAGATCCCTCCAGGAGCACAGGGGACATTGCCCTGCACCCACACACTCACCATGCACAGGACTGTGAAGATCTTTCCCCAGGTGAAGTCTCAGCTCAATGTCTTCCCAATCCTGATTGCCTTCAGCCTGTCTCTGCCTGGCTCCTGTGCCCTCAGTGCCTGCAGGCAGAGCCCTCAGCCCTGCTGGGCTGGGAGAGGAGCTGGCCCTGGGAAGAGCTGTTCCTTTAAAGCTCAGCAGCACAGACACAGCACAAGGACTTTAATGAGCCTCTTGGGGATTTGGGGTTGTTTACATCAGACTCAGTCCCTGAGAGAGTCTTCAGAAAACTTCTCAAGAACTCAAAGTTAAATTGAAACTCTGAAGTTTAGGAAGTTTCAATGGGTTCCACCGAGGGACATGACTGAGAAAGAGTCCCCAGGTTGCAGTTAGAGCAGAACACTGGAGGCAGTGATGACAGCTGGGGACAAACAAGGCCAAGGTGCCTCTGGTGCTGAGCAAAGCTGGATGTGTTTGAGGAATGCAAAGGGCCAAGGCCTGAGCCCCAGGGCCTGGCCAGGCAGATCCTGTCCCTCCCTCCTTGCTCAGGGCTCTTGCCGGGATGGGCACTGGCATGTGAGGATGTGCAATGCCAAGGGCAGGAGCATGGGGCGGCCCCTGCCAGGCTGCTGAGCAGGGACAAGGAGGCCATGAGGCCCCAGGCCTGCAAGGGTCACTTGTCTCCTGCTCCTGCCTCAGGCCCAGGCCCAGCAGCCATGGCCAAAGTGCTGCCCAAGTTGGCTCTGGCAGGGCTGTCTTTCAGCTGCTGCCCATGCCTGTGCCCTGTGCAGCCCAGGCTGCCCTACGGTGTCCCTGCCCTGCGCCTCTGTCCCTGCAGGCTGTCGGCATCCCCCGGCTGCCCCACCTGGCTGGGCCCTTCCTTTGCTGGCAGCTCTGCCTCCTGCCTGCCTCTGCCTGCCCACACAGAGCCTTGGCCTGGCCCAGGCTCCTTCTGGGGGATGTGTTGCACCACAGCCTTGCCCTGAGAGGGAAATTCCTTTCTCTTTGTGTCCTGTCTGGCCCTCCCTATCTGCCCTTTGCATTAATTCTTTCTTTCTCTGTCTGTTCTCTACTATGTCAAAAGGATCCACCATCTCTGAAACCACCCTTCAATCCCTCCCAGGCCTCTCCTCTGCTGTCCTCAGTCTCCACTCCACTGAGTACAGAGCCCCTTTGTCCCTATATTGTGCTCATGTGCTTGAGGCCTCCAATACCCACATTGGAAATCTCTGGGTCCTCTCCAAGGTGTTGGCAAATGAAAACATTCTGCTCATAGTCTAAGAAAATCACCTCAGGACAAGACCAGTCAGACCTGTGTGTCCTGGCTGCTTTTGCCATGGAGCAATCCTTGGATAGATAGATAGATTATTTTAGGCCAAATTCCAGATTTGCCCATGGGCACTTTGATGTGAACAACGATTCTTTTCCATTGGAAGGAAAGCAGAGGCCCAGTGTTTCAGGGGCAGATGAGCAGCAGCCACCAAGGACCAAGGCAAGCCAGACCTTTATGGAATTGCAGCTTGTGCCTGAGAGAATTCCTTGGATACACAGAATTTGGGAGGTAGAATACAAGTTTTGGCCACTGGTCCCTTGATGAAAAGGCTGTTTCTTTTCCATCTGAAGGAAAGCAGAGAGCCCCAGGGTTTGATGGTAGATGAGAAGCAGCCCTTGGGAGGCCAAGCCAGCCAAACCCGTCTCTCCTGGCAGCTTTTGGTTGGGAGCTATCCTTGGATATATGGAATGTAGGGGCTAAATCTCAAATTTGGCCACGGCCCTGGGACAAGACTGTTCTATTTCCATTGGAAGGAAGGCAGAGAGCCCCAGTGTTTCAGGGGTAGATGACAGGTGGCCATCAGAGCCCACAACACCAGCCAGAGCTGGCCGGTTTTGTCTGGGAGAAACCCTTCGTATAGTGAACATTTTAGGAAGAGTAGCAATTTTGGCCGTGGAGGAATAAGAAGATTCTTTTCCATAGGAAGGAAAGCACAGAGCCCCAGTGCTTCAGGGGCTGATGAACTGCAGGCACCAGAGACCAAGGCCAGCCAGACCTGTCTGTAATGGCAGCTTTTGTGTAGGAGCCATCACTGGATATAGGACTTTTGGAGGAGGAATCCCAATTTCAGCCATGAGCACCTGGAGAAGAAGGATGGTTCTTTTCCCTTAGGATGGAAAGGGCAGAGCCCCAGTGTTTCAGGGCAGAATAGAGGCAACCACCAGAAGTGAAGGCCAGCTAGACCTGTCTGTACTGGGAGATCTTGTCTAGGAGAAAAAACCCTTGTATGTAGGAATTTTGGAGGACAAGTACCAGTTTTGGCCATGGGTGCCTGTGCCGGAGGGATTGTTCTTTTCCATAGGAAGGAAAGCACAGAGCCCCAGTGTTTGAAGGCAGGTGAGACCCAGCTCTCAGGAAGACAAGGTCAGCCAGACTTGTTGGTAATGGCAGCCTTTGTCCGGGAGCAATCCCTGGATATGAGGAATTTTGGAGGGGGAATTCTGTTTTAGCCATGGATGCATGAATGAGAAGGGCAGTTCTTTTCCATTTGAAGGAAAGGCCAGAGCCCCAGGGTTTCAGGGGTACATGAGAAGAGACCCTCGACATGCCAAGGGCAGTTGGACCAGTCAGGCCAAGCCAACCAGACCTGTTCCCTGTTCCCTTGGATCCATGGGGCCCTGCAGGGTCACAGTGGTGGTGTCATATTGGATCCTTGGTTCCATGAGGCCCAGATGTGTCACATTGGCCTCTTGTTTCCATGGGGCTCCAGAGTGTCACAATGGTCCCTTGCTTCCATGAGGCCTTGCAGTGTCACAGGGGTCTCCCTGGTGCCACAGTGTCACAATGGACCCTTGGTTCCATGGGGACTCACAATGTCAGAAGGGTCTCCTTGGTTCCATGAGGCCCTGCAGATCCCCTGGATTCAACGAGGCCTCCAAGCATCATGATGGACTCCAGGATCCCATGAGGCCCCAAAATGTCCCAATGGACCTTTGGTTCCATGGGGTCCTGCACTGTTCCATGGATCCTTAGTTCCATGGGGCCCTGGAGTGTCACAATGGACTCCTTGGTTCCATGGTGCCACACAGTGTGACAGCTGCCCCTTGGCCTGCCAAGACTCCATAGTGTCACAATGGTTCATTGCTTCCATGAGGCCTTGCAGTGTCACAATGGCCCATTGGTTCCATGGGGCCTGTAGTGTCACCATGATCCCATAAGGCCTTGCAGTGTCACAACAGAGCATTGGTTTCACGGAGCCCCACAGTGTCACTATGGTCACCTTGGCTGCACAAGGCTCTGAAATATCACAATGGCCCTTTGCTTCCACAAGGCCTCCAAGTGTAAAAATGGCCTCCATGGTTCCATGAGGCCCTGCCGTGTCACAATGGACCTTTGGTTCCATGATGCCCAGAGTGTCACAATGGTATCCTTGGTTCCACGGTGTCAGAATGGACCCTTCATCCCATGGACACCCACAGTGTTCACTGCAGTCCCCTTGATTCCACCAGGCCCGGCCATGCTCTAATGGCCCCTTGGTTCCAGGGGGTCCCAAAGTGTCAGAACAGTCTCCATTGCTCCATGAGCCCCGCAATGTCACTGTGCTCCCCTTGGTTGCACAGGGTCCCACAGTGGAACAATGGACTCCTGGTTCCATGGGGTTCCTCAGTCCCAATGGTCTCCTTGGATCCGCAGTGTCACAGTGGCCCCTTGGCTCCATGTTGCCACGCTGTGTCACAATGGCTCATGGTTCCATGAGGCCACACAGTTTAACAAGGGATGCTTTGTTCCTTGAGGCCTTGCTGTGTCACAATGGACTTCTGGTTCCAGGAGCTCTCACACTGCCCACAGCAGTCTCCTTGGTTCTGCAGTGTCACCATGGACCCTTTGTTCCATGAGGCTCTGCAGTAGAACACGGTCATCTTGGTTCCGTGAGGTTCAGTAGTGTCACAATGGACCCATGGTTCCACCAGGCCTTGCTGTGTCACAATGGCCCCTTGGTTCCAAGAGGTTTCTCAGGGTCACAATGGTCTCCTTGGATCTGCAGTATCACAATGGACCATTGGTTCAATGTGCCAAAATGGATTTTGGTTCCATGGGTGTCCTGGGTTGACTATATGATGCTTTTATCCCCAGTCGTCTCGTCCTGTTATGCTGAATAATAAGTTTTGCACCTTTAAAACTTGTTGCAAAGAGCAAAGGAGAGAGAGAAGTGCACAGTTTTTTTTCCAGACACTGCTCTCACTCCTCCACATTCCTGCTCCTTGACTGTGTAGTCTGCAAATAAACCGACAGCGAGAGAGAGCTCTTTTTTATCTTTAGTTAGTTTAGCTAGCTGAAGCAAAGAAGTTCCCTGGACTGTGTTTTTTCCCCTTTTCTTTAGACCTCTTGAAACCTGCTCTAAACTGAACACCCAGCAGAGCACCAGCAGCTGCACCAGTAGCCCACCAGGCAGGGCCTGGGCCGTGGCATTTCCAGCACTGGAGGGAGTGATCAGAGACTAAATGAGCTGAACTGCAACCCGGGGAAGGGACTTTCTCAGTTTGTCATCTCTTTTAGAGCAGCAAAAAGTTTTATTAATCAATATTGTTTAAGTTTTATTGTTTAATAAACATTTTTTTTCCACTCTTCTTGAAAAAAGTATTTTCTCCCGGACTGGCTGGAGGGAAGAGCCGATTAAATTTACTTTCCTACTAGAGCCCCTTGAGAGATTGAATCCCAAATTTGCTCTAAACCAAAGCAATGGGGTTCTGCTGTTTCACAATGGACCTTTTGTTCCATGAGTTTGAAATTAAACTGTCCTTGGAAAAACTGGGGAGGACTGGGACATACTGGGGAACACTGGGAATGCTGTGGGAGACACTGGGACATACTGGGAGTGATACTGGGGAGGACTGGGATAACCTGGGGACACGGGGAATGCTGAGGGGGAATCTGGGTGGACTGGGATGGACTGTGGGGATACACTGGGACATACTGGGAGTGATACTGAGGGATACTGGGTCAAACTGGGGATAGTGGGGACATTGCAGAGAAGACTGGGGACACTGGGGCATCCTGTGGATGACATTGGTGGGGAACTGGAAGGGACTGGGCATAGACTCAGGGGTATTCAGAGGGACTGGGGTGTACTGGGGTTGTACTGGTCTGTACTGAGGATGAACTGGCCTGTAATGGGAGGGACTGGAGAAAGGTGAATTTGCTGTTCCCACCTCCACCGCATCCCATTTGCTGAGGCTCACGCCAATCACTTCCAGCAGCCTATCACGGCCGGAGATAGGGGTCCTGGGGGCGGTGCCTAGGATGGACGCCATCTTTAATTTTTGACTACAACTCCTGTTATGCCACGCGGCCCCATTGACCCCCATTGCAGCTGGGACTACAATGCCCATCACGCCCCGCGCTCCACAGAACCCCGGGATCCGCCCCCATCTGTCCCATAAGTGTCCCCCAGACCCTCCAGGATCCCTCAGTTCCCTCTCAGCGCACATTCGGGACCCCCCAAAAGCGTCCCCGGATCCCCAGAGTGCTCCCAACCCCACAGATGCCCGGCACAGCCACTTCTGGGAATTCATCTCCTCTCATCCCCTACGGCCCCAGAGCCCCTCAGAACACAGTCCCGCGCCCAAAACTCCTGCCCTGACCCGCGCCCTAAAGAACCTGGTTAGAGCTCTCCGAAGTCCCGCCAAGGGCTCCCCAACCGTTTACGTTCCCCTCCCGAGGACCTCAAGTCGCGGCTCGGAGGCAAAAGTGTCCCCCAAGAGCCTTCCCGGACCCCCAAACATCGCGTTTCTACCACTTCCGGGACTACAGCTCCCATCATGCTCCACGGCGCATGTCCAGCGCTGTTCCAGCCGGGACTTCATCTCCCGTCATGCCCCGCGCCCCTCCGAGAGCCATTGCAGCTGCGCCCAGAACTCCCGTGATGCTCCGCGGCCCTGGTAAACCGTATTAGACCCGCGCCTACAACTCCCATCACCCCCCGCGCCCCAGAGAGCCCCGTTCGAGTCCCCCCAAGGGCCCGCCCGGACCCCGCAGGGCCCCAGATTCCCCTCCCTGACGTCCAAGGGCCCCCCTGGACCCCCAAATGCTGCCCCGGACCCCGAACTGTCCCTCAGAATCCCTGAGTGCCCCTCCAAGTGCCCACCCGGCTCCCCCAAGTGTCCTCCAGACCCTCAAGTTCTCTCTGAATTCCCTCCCCAGACCCAAAACTGCCCCAAATGTGCCCCAGAAATGTCTCCACGGCCCCCAAAGTGCCCCCTCCTTGACCCTATTGAAGAAAAAGATGATAAAAATGGCACCAAAATACTTCAAATATTATTAGTTAGCGTTATGAATAAGAAGCTTGACTAGGCCAACATTCAAGCAGCAATCAATTTATTATTTAATATGGTAAAGTATGAGCAATACAGCGCTGGGTACAGTGGGGGAAGTTTTCCCTCCAACTGCACACAGATAATTGAGGGTTACAGGTATTTGTAGGGGTACCCATCATTTTTTTCAGCAGTTTCTATTTCCAATTTTTTACTCATCAGCAATTTTTATTCCAAATTATTCCATCACAATTCTATACACTATTGTGATCTTAGTTTCTCAGGATGTATCTCAAAAGGAGGATCCCAGATGGTGGCGGGATCATCTTTCTTCTTTCAGTTTCCGAAAGAAGAAAGACGAATCCCATCTGGTGGAGTCCAGCTCCCCAGATGTGGGTCCACCTTTTAATTGCAGAGAATATAAATCTAACAACAGTGATGTCCAGCTTCCCTTTGGTCGAAACCATAAATCCTTGAGGTGATGTTCATCTTCCTTTCTCAAGCTGTTTTTCTCTGCTTCCATAAGGCGTGAGATAAGCATATTTCCTTTATATATATTCCAAAGGTATAGTTTCAAGGATACAAGTAATATTCTAAAATTATACTTCAAAAGGTTATTATTGCAGACTCTTTGTGGATTAACTGCAAGCAAAAAGCAACATCCTTAACACCTTAATTCCAATGCTCCAAAATCAACCAGGGTTAATTGCAAACAAAAGATAGGTTCAAAGGCCTTTTTCCATGCTTAATTTTCCTCAGTTATTATTAGAATTCAGAGCTCTCCCATTGTCGGGGTCCACACATTTCGCATTCACAAATACACACGTCACCTGTTTGCACCTGACACGAAACACAGCTTTGTATTTCACACCACCTCTCTGGTCAACCTATTCCCAGGCCCGAACACCTGAACAGTGAATTTTTTTTTTTCTAAAATCTAACCTGAATTTCCTCTCAAGGTGAGGCCACTTCCTCTGGTTCTCAGTGCAGACCCAGCAGAAGAGAACAGCCCCCCCCCAGTGCACTCTCCTGTCAGGGAGTTGGAGAGAGCGGTGAGGTCCCTCCTGAGCCTCTTCTCCAGACTGAACAAACCCAGCTCCCTCAGCTACTCCTCATGGGCCATGTTTTCTAGAGCCTTTGTGAGCCTTGCTGCCCTTCTCTGGCCGCACTCAGCCCCTCAATATCCATTTTCCCAAGGGGCCCAGAGCTGGACACAGCACTCGAGGTGTGGCCTCAGCAGTGCCCAGCACAGAGGGGCAGGCGCTGCCTGCTCCTGCTGCCCACACTGCTGCTGATCCAGGCCAGGTGCCATTGGCCTCTTGCCCCCTTGGGCACACTTTGGCTCACCCTGAGGCGGCTGGTGACCTGCAGGATGTGCCACTTGGCCTTGTGGAACCTCACGCCCTTGTCCTCGGCCCATTGATCGAGTCTGTCCAAGTCTCACTGCAGAGCCTTCCCGTCCTCCAGCAGATCCACACTCCCACCCAACTGGGCATCTGCAAATTTACTGAGGGTGCTCTCAATGCCCACCTCCAGATCATCAATAAAGATGTTAACCAGGACCAGCCCCAAAACGGAGCCCTGGAGAACACATTTCAATACAGCTCAGTTTGCATGGTCTGCAGTTGGAGGCTGCAATGCCTCCACAACAGAAAGAGCTGCCATCCCTTGGCATTGGCCACACACAGAGGTGCAGGAAAAAAACCTTTTACTAGGTGAATATGGCTGACAGAACTGAGCTCTCAGGCACACCCTCCCTTTCCCTAATGACCCTGAACTCAAGAAAAGGGATTTCACCTCCCAGCTCTTTGCCCCATTGGATCCTCACACCATCAGAGCTCCACCAGCCTCTCTGATCCTTTTGCACCTTCTCCCCACTCAAGCTGATGAGCAGCTTTGATAAGAAAAAATGCAGTTCTGCTGCCAACAAGCTGAGCCAATTTGCAAATGCAACTTACCCTGCCAAACACAGCTACTGCCTTTTTCTATCAGAGGTGAGTCATCAGAAGGAATGAAAATGTGTTGCATTTTAAACCAAAGAGGAAAAGAAACGAAAGCACTCACAGAGGATTTGGCAAAGCCAGGAGACGCCAGTGTGGCTTATCCTGTTGGCTGCTCAGTTATTGCAGCCCTTTGCTACTTTACCATTTGTCTTGTTTGGAGATTGTGCTCAGATCATTCAGTTATGGGTGCAGGAGACATTTAAAAAATCATAGCTGATTGCAAAAGAATACAGCTTAGGAAAATTTAAATAGATTGTGAAGTATTTACATCAGGGTGATGGCAGTTACCACACAGAGACCAAAATAAGCCCTTTTAACAAAACTTCATTTCTATCCTTGTTCCTCAAGCCCTACTATCCATTTCTTTGGCTGATGTAGTATAACGTCAAAATACTCTTCAATATCTTGTATTGTTCATGCTTTGCAACACTTCTGTTGTGTTTCCTAAAAGCTCTGGGTATTTTTTAGTTTGAAAAAAAGATCTATTATTTTGGTAGCAACTTTGCAGTTCTGTGTTTCCTTTTGGTACTCAGCTGAAGAAATAAAGAAAAAAAACAGAGCAGAAAAAATTGCAGAGGTGGATAGTAGATCACAAGGAGCAAAGGTACAGGAGATGAGTACCTTACTACTGCCACTGCTTAAGAGCATCTCTCACAAAAAGCAGACTGGCTACACTGTCCCAACTCCATCATTTCAACTCTCCGTGACTTGTTTCTTGCTTTGCAAAGCTGAGCTGATCCATTTTTACCTAATATGAATAACAACTAGTCATACACACTTACAGTTCTCTTGTATTACTGCAACAGCACTAGGTCCCCTTAGAATTTTTTAGGGCAATTGTAATGCCATCCCTGAATTTAAACAGGTTCAAGATATTATTTGTAGCTTATTCTTGAAGGCAATTTGTAGCAAAAGTCAAAAAATTATTGCAGATGGTCAGCAACTGGACTGTTATGTGTATGGGATGCACACGATGATTTAAGTACTGCTTCATTCTGTGTGACTCCAGGCTTTGAAAAAGAGTCATCCCACTTGGCATTTGGGCTCCCTTTGGTCTCAGGAATTATGGATCCAGAGTAACTTGTTAGAAGCTTGTGAAAAAATGTCCTGAAGTTTACAGCAGAGCTGAAGTGTACAGAAGGATGAGAATTCAATGAATAATTCAATGAATACTAAGTTTGAAAAGCATATCCAGTTATCCTACTGGCTATGTCCAGTTACTATCCACTGTTACAGTACAGTGCACAATATCACCAGGAAAATTGTGAATGCCATCTTCAGACCGATCTATTAACACATTTTATTTTTGATCAAAGTTATTTCTACAAATTACCAAGCTGTTTTGCCTTTTTGAGGCTCTTGCTTTTTTCGTGTTACGTATTTACATGTATAACACAGATGGCTCCTCTGTCTTGGTTTGGAAAGACAGGTGTTTGCTAAGGAAGGCGGGAGCCTTTCATGAAATGGAAAAATGTAAATCCCTTCCTTCTGAATTGTCATGAATTTTAAATTAAGGGGGGCTCTCAGGTAAAAATCAAGAATAACAGTTCCTTATTAGGGAAGAAAATAAAAAGATAAAATAAACAATGCAGTAAACCAAAACAGCACTGACAGAGTCAGAATACAGCCTGACACCCTGTGGGTCAGGGTGTTGGTAGCAGTCCAATTGGAATTGTGGCTGCAGCCCTCCTGGAGTGTCAGGTGTGGTTCTGTTGGAGCAGGGATCCTGTAGAAAGGTGTAGTCTTCTTCTGAAGATCCAGTGGAAGAGGCAGCTGCTGTTCCTCTGGGAAATCCAGAGGAGAAGCTGTGCTGGTGTTCCAGAATTTCAAGATTATATCTGGGTAGGAATGCTTGGCTCCTCCCTCTGGGCGGAGCATCTCCCAATGGGATGCTGTAGTTCTTATCAGCCTTGCAGTGACATTCAATAGCTTATTATCAGCAGATGTCTCCTCTGGAGGGAGGATTGGCTGTGGAAGAGATAAGGAAAACTGCCCAATTAACAGAAGACAACTGGCATACAGGTGGCAAATAGAATCCATACTGCTTGGCAATCTAGTATATCCTGAATCTGATCAAGGAACCGAAAAGGAGCTTTTAGATTTTCTAAGCTGAGGTCTGTCTTGCCTGTTTCTGAAGCTGCAGTCCAAGAGCAGTGACAGAAAGGTTGCTGCTCTGGGAGCATGCTTCTAGCTTGAATTTAGGCCTGAAGGCATTGTACCAATTTACAGCTCTTACAAGAGCTCTGTCACTGCACAGAATTTCCATAGGCATTACAACACAAAGAACTCCCTTTCCCCCCACAAGCTCTTGATGCAGCTTTCTGTACCACCCTGGTTATGTCCTCGGTGAGGGGCCTTTCTGCAAAAGGAGAAGGATACTCTTTAGCATAATTGTGTTTTCTGTGGAGTGTTTTATCATAGTCTATTAAGATTCCCTTTTCCTCAGTTCCATAGCTACTTACTACTTTCTAACTCATTGATTTTAATCAATGGAGGAGGGCTGTTCCAAGATTATGGAACAGATCACCTTGAGTGCCATCACAGGGCACCCACAGGATGGCCCAGGGATCAGAGCCAGCCAGCGTGGATTTCAATGTGTGCACTGATGATCTGCATGAGGGGACTGAGTCCAGCATCAGCAAATTTCCAGATGACACCAAGCTGGGTGTGAGTGTGGATCTGCTGGAGGGTAGGAGGGCTCTGCAGAGGGACCTGGACACGCTGGATCCAGGGCCCAAATCCAACAAGGTGAGGTTGAACAAGACCAAGTGCTGGGTCCTGCACTTTGGCCACAACAACCCCTGCAGTGCTACAGGCTGGGGACAGAGTGGCTGGAGAGCGGCCAGGCAGAAAGGGACCTGGGGCACTGATGGACAGCAGGCTGGACATGAGGCAGCAGTGTGCCCAGGTGGGCAAGAAGGCCAATGGCTCCTGGCCTGGATCAGGAATGGTGTGGCCAGCAGGAGCAGGGCAGGGATTCTTGCCCCTGCACTCGGCACTGGTGAGGCCACACCTCGAGTGCTGTGTCCAGTTCTGGGCCCCCAATTTAGGAAAGACATGGGGGGGCTGGAGCGTGTCCAGAGAAGGGCAACAAGGCTGGGGAGGGGTCTGGAACACAAGTCCTGTGAGGAGTGGCTGAGGGAGCTGGGGTTGTTTATCCTGGAGAAGAGGAGGCTCGGGGAGACAAGGTGGTGTCAGGGCTCAGGTTGGACTTGATGATCGCCAAGGTCTTTTCCAACCTTGCTTATTCTGTGATTCTCTGGAACCACCCTTGGAGCAGTCACAGGAGGAGCCCTGGGCCTCCTCTTCAGAAGCTCCAGCAGCCCAGGTCCCTCAGCTTCTCCTGGCAGCCCCAAAGCCCATCCTGTCAGTCCTGCAGAGCCTCTGCAGCCCCTCCTCAGTGCCCAGAACAGGGAGCCACAGAGCCAGACACAGCAGCCCAGATGTGCCCCCCTGGCCTGGGGTGCCTCTGGCAAGGGAGCAGCAGCAGGCACTGCAGGAGCCTGCAGACAATTCCTGCAGCACTTGTAGGATGATCCTGCTGCCCAAGGGACGTTCCCATGGGGCCAGGTCAGGAACTGCAATGGGGAGTGGGGCCAGAGAGGACAGGGCAACCAGGGATAGGCTGTTTGCAGGGGAGGGGACAGTGATGGGCAATAGGAAGAAATCTGGATCAGGAAAGAGGAAAGAAAGCAAAGGTTCAGCCAAGGAAATGCTCAGGGCAGTTTGGGGGTGGCTGCCAGGCAGCCCTGGCTCTGAGCAACAGCGTCTGCAGTGGGACAGGAAACTCCCAGCTGATGGGAACAAACTTTCTGGCTGACTGCAGAGGCCAGGACAAAGCTGAGTGGTTTCCCTGGTGTCCCCCAGGCCTTGCTGGCCCCAGGGGCTGATGGCATTTGTGCTCCCTCAGGTTCATGTCCCCACAGCAACAGCATGGGGGTGCTGCCCCTGCTGTGTGCAATGCAAACAGGGGCTGCTGAGCCAGTGCTGCCGTGTCTGTGCCTGCAAGGATGGGGCACCTGTGTGAGCTGGGGGAGAGGCCATTGCTGCAGAGGGGGGATGTTGTTGGCAGCTGCATGAGGAGGCTCTGGGACGCTGCCCTGGGCTGTGCAGCGCACTGGGGATGGATCAGCCCCTGCTCTGCTGCTCCTTCCCGTCTGCCCCAGGGCCCTTGCAGAGCCCCAGTCATGCTGTTTGCCCCCAGCCTGCCCACGGGCAGCCTGGGGCTGCTTATGGGGGTTTCTGTGCTGAGCATTGGCCTGGCCGTGTTCTTGAGAGAGTCTGGGCAAGGAGCCTGGAGCTCCCAGGCCCTGGCCTGAGGTGTCAGCGCTGCCCCAGCAGTGCCCATGGCCTGTCCCTGCTGCAGCCCCGGCACTGCCACCCCCAGGGCTGTGCTCGGCCCCGAGAGCACTCAGGCCCTGCAGCAACACCAGGGCCACCAGGGCAGCGGGACAGGGCCACGGCAGCAGCACTGGCAACACCAAGTGCTGCTGCTGCTGCTGCTGGGCACAGCTGCTGGGCCAGCACTGATCTGCCCCAGCTCTGCACACAGACATTGCTGCTGCAGCTCCAGAGAAGGCAACAAAAGGGGCATCTCTGCAGAAAACTTTGCTGGGAGATCTTTTATTTCATTTAAAGCCACCGAGAGTGCAGCCCCTCTTTGACACAGTCTGAGGCCACAGTAAAGGGGGAAGTGGCACAAACAATAGCCATGGTTTAGGGATAATACTAAAAAAAGAAAGAACAGGAAAAAAACCAAACCAATAGATCTATCAAAGATGACTTTTATTAAAAGCGAATTGCAGAAATTGGCAACCAGTTTAATGCTTCTGAAATTGTCCAGTGATCAGTGTCCACACTGCAGCCTTGAGCTCCTGGTTCCTCAGGTTGTAAATGAGGGGGTTCAGGGCTGAAGGCACCACCGAATACAGAACTGACACTGCCAGATCCAGGGATGGGGAGGAGATGGAGGGGGGCTTCAGGTGAGCAAACATGATGGTGCTGAGGAACAGGGAGACCACGGCCAGGTGAGGGAGGCAGGTGGAAAAGGCTTTGTGCCGTCCCTGCTCAGAGGGGATCCTCAGCACAGCCCTGAAGATCTGCACATAGGAGAAAACAATGAACACAAAACAACCAAAAGCTAAAGAGGCAACAATCACAATGAGCCCAAGTTCCCTGAGGTAGGATTTGGAGCAGGAGAGCTTGAGGATGTGTGGGATTTCACAGAAGAACTGGCCCAGGGCATTGCCATGGCACAGGGGCAGGGAAAATGTATTGGCTGTGTGCAGCAGAGCATTGAGAAAGGCACTGGCCCAGGCAGCTGCTGCCATGTGGGCACAAGCTCTGCTGCCCAGGAGGGTCCCGTAGTGCAGGGGTTTGCAGATGGACACGTAGCGGTCGTAGCACATGATGGTCAGGAGGGAAACCTCTGCTCCCATGAAGAACACAAAGAAAAAGAGCTGAGCAGCACATCCAGTGTAGGAGATGTTGCTGGTGTCCCAGAGGGAATTGTGCATGGCTTTGGGGACAGTGGTGCAGATGGAGCCCAGGTCGCTGAGGGCCAGGTTGAGCAGGAAGAAGAACATGGGCCTGTGCAGGTGGTGGCCGCAGGCTACGGCGCTGATGATGAGGCCGTTGCCCAGGAGGGCAGCCAGGGAGATGCCCATCAAGAGGCAGAAGTGCAGGAGCTGCAGCTGCCGCGTGTCTGCCAATGCCAGCAGGAGGAAGTGCCTGATGGAGCTGCTGTTGGACATTCCTTCACTCTGGGCCTGGTGGACTGTTGAAACAAGACATTGACAAGCTCTTTGAGTCAATCCTATGGAGTTATTTTAGGAATTCCCTCAAAACTACTTCTCTACCTGTTGGAGAACTTCACTCAACATTTTTATTTTTGAGCTTGTGTTTGTGCTCCTGAGTTACTGATTCATCTTCAGCATTGCTCTCAGCCTGAACCCTGGGGAAGCCCAGAAGGAAAACAGGGCTCCCTGTGTCTCAGTGCAGTCAGAACTACTGGAACCACACAGGTGCCTTTGCTTATTACACCTTCCTCTAGTTCAGCATGATTGAAATTAAAATGTGCTTGAAAAATAAAGTGGAGTTTTTAAAGACTCAAGTTTAAAAGTCAGTTTCTCTAAGCCCTTCTCTCTTTCCCTGTGCAGCTGGACAGGATTGGATACCAAGGGTTGGTCTGGCTCTCTGCTGCCTGGAGTTGTGCCTGCTGGGAGCTGTTTCTCTCTATCCAAGCCTTATCCCTTCCAGTGCTGCCAGAGCCCAGCCCAGCCCTGGGGGCTCAGCTCTGCCCTGCAGACCCCTCCCAGCACAGGGCACTGCCCAGGGGCATCTCCCTGGCAGCAGGGCCTTAAGGGCAGGCCAGACAAACAGAGATGCTGCAAGCCAAGGTGCTGCTGCTGCTGTCTGTAGGGAGAGGAGGCTGAAGAGGCACTTTCTGAGGGAGATCTCAGGCCCATCTGCTGATGCCCAGGCTGACAGTGCAGGAGTCTCAGTGACACAGCCAAAGCTGACAGCCCCTTTCCCTTCCCTTTAGGAGAAAGCTGAGAGCAGCCCTGGCCATGCAGCACCATCTCCAGAGCCCTGGCCATGCAGCACCATCTCCAGAGCCCTGGCCATGCAGCACCATCTCCAGGAATCTGCCCTGCTGGGGGTGGCTCCTTGCACCTGGAACTTCTCCCCTGCAGCGTCCATGGGGAGCTGCCAGGCAGGCTGAGAGCTGCCCCTGGCAGGTGGCACATGCCCTGGGCTGGCCAAGAGCCCTGAGGGCTGCAGGAGCTGCTCTGCAGGACAGCCCTGGGCAGCCCTGGCTGCAGCCCCAGCTTCAGCCCCTGCAGCCGTCCCTGACATCAGGAGCCGTCCTGCCCTGTCCCTCTGACGGTGCCCAGGGCAGCCCCGCTCTGCAGCACATCCTCCTCCTCCTGCTCCTGCTCCTCCTGTGCCACAGAGAAACTGGGAGAGTCCTCCTGACACATCCCCCAGGCTCTGGGGTCTGCTGGCTTCAGGAGATCCCTCCAGGAGCACAGGGGACATTGCCCTGCACCCACACACTCACCATGCACAGGGCTGTGAAGATCTTTCCCCAGGTGAAGTCTCAGCTCAATGTCTTCCCAATCCTGATTGCCTTCAGCCTGTCTCTGCCTGGCTCCTGTGCCCTCAGTGCCTGCAGGCAGAGCCCTCAGCCCTGCTGGGCTGGGAGAGGAGCTGGCCCTGGGAAGAGCTGTTCCTTTAAAGCTCAGCAGCACAGACACAGCACAAGGACTTTAATGAGCCTCTCAGGGATTTGGTGTTGTTTACATCAGACTCAGTCCCTGAGAGTATCTTCAAAAACTTCTCAAGAACTCAAAGTTAAATTAGACTCCAAAGTTTAGGAAGTTTTAATGGGTCCCAGTGAGGGACACGACTGAGAAAGTGTCCCCAGGATTCAGTTAGAGCAGAACACTGGAGGCAGTGATGTGATTTAATTAAAGTATATGGATATTGATCTAGTACTGATATCCAACTGTGACAGACAAAAACACTCTCTAACAGTTTAAAGTTAGAAAGTCTATGTTTATTGCGATGCTGGGCAGCGTGCGGGATAGCAGGGACAAGGAGGCCATGAGGCCCCAGGCCTGCAAGGGTCACTTGTCTCCTGCTCCTGCCTCAGGCCCAGGCCCAGCAGCCATGGCCAAAGTGCTGCCCAAGTTGGCTCTGGCAGGGCTGTCTTGCAGCTGCTGCCCATCCCTGTGCCTTGTGCAGCCCAGGCTGTCCTACGGTGTCCCTGCCCTGCGCCTCTGTCCCTGCAGGCTGTCGGCATCCCCCGGCTGCCCCACCTGGCTGGGCCCTTCCTTTGCTGACAGCTCTGCTTCCTGCCTGCCTCTGCCTGCCCACACAAAGCCTGGGGCTGATACCCAGGCTCCTTCTGGGGGATGTGTTGCACCACAGCCCTTCCCTGTGAGGGAAATCCCTTTCGGTTTTTTCCTACTCTGGTCTTCCCCAGGTTCCCTTAGCTTTGATTTTTTTCTTTCTTTGGCTGTTCTCTTCCATGTTAAAATGATCCACCCTTCAGTCCCTCCCAGGCCTCTCCTCTGCTGTCCTCAGTCTCCACCCCACTGAGCACAGAGCTCCTCTGTCCCTGTACAGTGCTCACGTGCTTGAGGCCATGGGTGCCTGGACCAGAAGGACGGTTCTTTTCTACAGGAAGGAAACCACACAGCCCCAGGGTTTTGAAGGCAGATCAGAGGCAGTCACCAGAGGCCAAGGCAAGCCAGACCTGTCTGTCCTTGCAGCTTTTGTCTGAAAGCAACCCTTGGATATTTGCGGAATTTTGCAGTTGGAATTCCATTTCAGCCATGAGTGCCTGGACCAGAATGACAGTTCTTCTCCACAGGAAGGAAAGGGCAGAGCCCCAGTGTTTCAAAGGCTGATTAGAGGCAGCCCCAAGGAGGCCAAGGCCAGCCAGACCTGTTTGTATGGCAGCTTTTGTCTGGGAGCAATCCTTGGATAGAAGGAGTTTGGGAGGCCAAATCCCAGTTTTGTCCATGGATACCTGGACCAGAAGGACAGTTCTTTTCCATAGGAAGGAAAGTACAGAGCCCCAGTGTTTCACAGGCAGATGAGAGCTGGCCCTCAGGAAGCCAAGGGAACCTAGACAGTCCTGGCAGCTTTTGTCTGGGAGCTGTCCTTGGATATAAGGAATTTTGGAGGCAGATTCCCAATTTTGGCTATGGACACCTGCATTTGAAAGATGATTTTTCCATGGAAAGAAAAGCAGACCCCCCCAGTGTTTTGAAGGCAGATGACAGGTGACCCCCAGGATGCCAAGACCACCAGAGCTGTATGTTCTGGCAGGTTTCATACAGGAATCATCCTTCAATATAATTGAATTTGGATGTAGAATCCCAATTTCAGCCATGAACCCCTGGAGGAGTGGAGCGGTGGCCGGTGGAAAGTAAAACGCCCAGGCTAGATGAGAGTCCAGCCAATCTCCAGCCAGTAAGGCACTTCCCCAACACGAAGTCAGGGCCCGGTGCCCAGCGATGACAGGCTTACGGACGAGTGGCCGCAGTAGAGAGCTCCGAAGTCGCAGGATGAAATGAAGAGGCGACTCTCAGTTTCTTCAGGGAGGGTGGGTTTATTGGTAGGGAAACATGGAAGGTTTTGGAGAAGAAGCTGAGAGCCCCGAGGCAAGAAAACCCCAGGTTTTAAAGAGGGTGGGGGGGGGTGAAAGATGGCAAATCAGAGAAGGATACATTAAGGATTGGCACAATCGGAGAACCAATCAAACACAGTTGTGGGAGGGACCCTGGCCCCTAACCCAATCACCCGACACCTTGGCCCGAACTTTCTAGAAAAAGAGGCAGGGGTGTCGAGTAAGAGGCAGGCAGCCAGGGGTGGGGAACAAGAAAGATACATTTAGTAACCAAGACAACTGGGGAGGGGTTTGGGGATTGACACAAACTGGTAACAGGGCAGGACCTTCTGAGAGAACAATGAGGGGAAAACTGAACAAACATAAAACACACCACAACAGAGGAGGAGAGTTTTTTCCCAGAGAAAGGAAAGTACAGAACTCCAGGGCTTCAGGGGCAGCAAAGAAGCAACCCTCAACATGCCAAGGTCAGCTGGAACAGTGAAGCCAAGCCAACCAGAATTTTTCCATGTTCTTGGATCCCTGGAGCCCTGCAGTATCACTATTGCCCCTTGGTTCCATGAGGCCCCGTAGTATCACAACAGATCTTTGTTTCCACAAGGCCCAGCAATACCACAATGGTCTCCTTGGCTCTGCAGTGGCACAATGGCCCCTTGCTTCCATGAGGCCTTGCAGTGTCTGACAATGGCCTTTTTGTCCTATTGGGCTCACCAGGATCACAATGGACACTTGGTTCCTAAAGGCTTGGCTGTATCACACTGGCCCCTTGCTTCCATGAGGCCCTGCAGTGTCACAAAGAGCTCCTTGGTTCCACAAGGCCCTGCAGAGCCCCTTGACTCAACAAGGCCTCAAAGTGCCATAATGGTCTCCAGGATTCCATGAGGCCCTGCAGTGCCACAATGGCACCTGGGCTCCATGAAGCCCTGAAGTACAGAATGGCCTCATGATTCCATTGGGCCCCTCACTGTCACATCAGTTCACAGTTCCATGCAGCCCTGTAGTGTCACAATGGTCTCCTTGGTTCCACAGAGTCAGAATGTCCCCGTGGTCTCATGGAGCCCCACTATGATCCCCTTGATTCCATGAGGCCCTGCTGTGCTGCAATGAGCCCTTGGTTAAACGAGGCCCTGCAGTGTCACAATGGCCCCTTGGTTCCAGTGGGTCCTGAGGTGTCCTAATGGTCTCCATGGTTCCATGAGGCCCCAGAATGTCATTATGGACTTTTGACTCCGTAAGTTTCCATACTGCAAACAAGTCTCCTTGGTTCCACAGTGTCATAAGTGACCCTTGGTTCCATGAGTTGCCTGGCCTCCCACAGCCTCTCAGAGACCCTTCTCTACCTCAAGGTCCCCAACGGCCCTTCATGGCCTCTCAGAGCCCCCCATGGCCCCTCACAGCCTCTCTCAGCCCCTCACAGCCCCCCATGGCCCCTCACAGCCCCTCACAGCCCCAGGCCCGGGGCTCCTCCCTGTAATAGGTTAATTTCTCAAGTTTGTTCATCAAAAGGAGAAGCCGATGAAAAGCCACAACATAAATATAACAGGTTAATATGTTGCAATATGTCATAAGGCTTAAACCACAATATGTCTGTCACAAGCTAATATGTTGAAAAGCTGAATATGCAATATGTAACTATATGCAGCCACACGCCTATATATGGTAAAGGCTATTGCAGGGTCATCAAAACTCTGAGAGACAGGATGGGAGCCTTCCTCCAAACGACCACCAAAAGGCAGAAAAAGACCCCCTAGCAACTATCGGCGCAGACGCAGAAAACACCAGAAAATACACAACCATGATAGATAAAAGAGAGGCCTGAACAGCTGGGTGGGTGTGAGCCGTTGGTGGAGCAGAGACTCCCCAGCTGGAGCCAGCCCTGTAATTTGCCTATTATCATTTGCTCTGTCAGTTAATAAATTACATTTCATTTGGACTCACTTGTCGGTGATTGGCTCCTCACCACAAATTATAACCCTCATGGCCCCTCACAGCCCCAGGCCTGGGGCTCCTCCCAAAGAGAAGGGGTCAGGCCCTGCTTGTTCTCCTTTTATTTCGGTCCCTTCACAGCCACGAGTGCAGAAAGGCTGAAATGGAGCCTTTCCCCAGCGTTTCCCTCGGGGTTACCTGCGGGCTGAAGCTCTGTGCTGGCGCTGGCCCGAGCGCCACCATCCCTGCAGCCGCCAGGCCTTTGCTGTCCCCCCGTGTCCGTTCCCTGTCCCCGAGTCCCGCCCGGCTCTGGCAGCAGCAGCAGCCGCAGCGCAGGGGGCGCCGGCCCGGCCCAGCCGGGGCTCCCGGCCAGGAGCAGCAGCAGCGCCGGCCCCTTCCCACCTGCTCCTGCCTTGGCTCCCAAGGGCTTTTTCCAGCTCAATTCTGGACTAGAGCAGCAATCACCCACACACAGCCCTGACTCCTCAGGGCCCGCCTGTGCTGCCCTGAGCCAGCCCTCAGAGGAAGAAAGGATCGGGTTCCAGCGCTGTTTTCAGCACTGTTTTACTCACCCTGAGGTGACAGCAGGAGGCTGCTGCTGCCTTTGCCTTGGGAATTGGAGAACCTGGCTGCTCTTGCCACTCTTCTGCTTGCCACTTGAAATTTATCTGTAAAACTGCAATTGCCTTTTTTGATCAGCACTACCCAGAGTGCTTTTGTGACAGTGAATTTAGGAATCCTTAAAATCAGAGGGGTTTGAGAAAGCTGCAAAAGTCAGCCCTCAGAGACATCAGAACTGCGATTAGTGCTAAGCAGTAGACATAAGATTTGTCAGCAGAAAAGTTATATTAAAAGTAGAAAGTAAGGACAAATAGAAAAATGGTTTTTGTATTAACGCTTGGTAGAATAATTCCCTAAGCTACAAAAAAGTACATCTAATGAGATATTAGGAAGTTCTAAGCTTGAGCTCTGTGCATTGTGTTTTAAGGCTTACAAGCAGGTATTGTATTCAAAATAAGCAAGCATTATTTTAACCAAAGGTACCTGTGCTTATCGTGGTTGGATGGAACTACTGTCAATATGCTTTTGCTTTGTGGGATTGGTAAAAAAACTTTTCAAGTAAGTTGTAACATTGCGTTCTTTGTCTGCTGCTGAGGACACGAGCTGCTGGCATCATCCCATTGTTATAACCATGTAATGAGACTGATGCTGGAAAATAAACAGCTCGAGACACATTCCTCAGCAGTCCTGTCCTGTTGGTGATTTGTACATAGCCCCCGGCTGGCAATAGGGGAACTCAGGCTTTTGGTCACAGGCATCATGATTAGCAGATCTTGAAATGCTCTCAAGTCCCTGAGCACAAAGTCAAGGAGAATTAAAGCAGCCACACAGGCCACATTTGCAGTGCTTAAACACAGCCCTGTTGCTGCTGCTGCTGAAATAGAATCAACTGACAGAGGCCATCACAGAAATTGCCTCAGGAATGTCAAATCAAATGAAAAAATTCACCAGGAGAAAGAGAAACCAGAACTTCTTGACTCCCTCTTTTGTTTCTTCTGAGCAGCAGCAGTGAATGGAGATGCCCAGAGGTATTTCCAGCTGCTGCTCATCCCAGCTGGAGCCCAGCCTGCTGCCCAGGCCCAGTGGGAAGCTGAGCCCAGCCCGGGGAGCTCCCGCAGTGTCGGGAGCTCAGCGCACGCGGGGCCAGGCCCAGAGCCCTGGGCACGGCCGCCCATTGCGGGGCAGCAGCGCAGACGGAATGTCCTGTGGCCCAAACCTCCTGCTCCTGCCACACAGCGCCAGCGCTCTCCCCCTCCTCCTCCTCTCCCAGCACGGCACAAATTCCAGCTCGGAGGAGGCTGCCCCAGAGAGGGCTCAGGCTCCTGCTTCAGCCTCAGTGTCCTTGCACAGGAACAGAGCATCTTTCAGCCACTTCCACAAGCTCAGGGTTCCCATTTCATGGGGAATCTGGGATGAAAATGGCCTTGTTAGGAAGGACAAAAGTGGAGGGAATGGTTTGGAAATTATTAGGAAAACTGATTCTTTGTACAGGCAAAGCTCACTAAGTCATTCCCTGAATTTCTTCTTTTCAGATTCTTCCAGTCATCTCCTGAGACGTCCAGCTTGTTCTGCTGCCTTTCATGAACTGACTGTATTCTTGATTCATATCAGTGCTGGAGATGTAGAAGCATCTGAACTGAACACTGAAACAAACTCCCTCTGTCAACCCATTTTCATGTCCTACATCACTTTCAAGATGTCCATGGGGGTGTTGGAATGATTATCACACAGCTCTCCATTTCTGGCTGCAGGCTCTGGAGATTCTTTCTCTGCATTCAGTCAGGCTTGCATTGCCTAACAATTCCTGGTAGCCCATCATGTTTTCTTAGGGTAGAACAGTAACAATGAAAACCTCACCAATGGCACAAGTGCCCAGCCCACAAGGAAAAGAAAGAACAAGCTGTAAAGTTCTTCAAACATTTGTCCTGCTTTGCTGCAAGAGTCGTGCTGCACGCACGGTGTGGAAAGCCAAGAGAAGCTGCAATTGCTGGAACATCTTGTGACAGAAGCTGCACTTGGTTCTTCAAGAAAGGTTCTTGGAAAGAGCAAACAGGACTGTGGACAAGATTCTGGAAGAACAGAAACAGTTTTTAGGAAATGAAATGAAAACAGAAAGAAATAAACCAAGATGTTTCACTCTATTTATTTTTATTTTATTTTATACTCTATTTTATTTTTACTATATTTATTTTTATCCCTTTTGCACTACTTCTCCATCCCATTAATTCCAAAAGGATCTCACCTCTAAGATCCTTGGCAGGTTTTAGACACTGTAAAATACCATGAGCTGTACAGTTTGCCTTCCCCTTCCTTTTTTTTCTTTTTAGAAAGCAGCGCTGAAGATGTAAATGCCGTTGTAATATATGGTAGGGATAATTCATGCTATTAATGTATGGTATAAAATATTGTAAAATCCCAAATGTGTCTGACCGTCCCAGCCAGCAGCAGCTGTCTATTTAGATTCAACAAGCTCCCGGACACATGTTGAGATAACGATCGATGCCTTAATGTAAGAATAGAAGCATCCAGGGCGATGATCACCAGTTTCCCGAGTCCTCAGGAGCCACCCAAGAGCGATTATCGCCTTGCCAATTGCATCTATCAAGATAGTCAGCAGCGCCAAACTGATACATCTGAATACACGGCTTCCCTGGAGCCGATTGACACCAATGGCACACCTGGACCCGGCTTTTGTCCAGCTCTGCACATTGAAAGGAACAGCGATGCGTGTGAAGAGTTACAAAGGAAATCTGGTTCTCTCTGCCTTGGGGAGAATCAACTGTATAAAATCTCGCTGCAAGAAGCAGCGTGTGTGAACGGGAGAGACTCTGACACTTGGGAGGTCAGATCCAGGTTCACCCAGCATCGACCCCGGGCTCGACATTGTCCCTTAGGCTGTGGTGGTTTCAAGGACAAAATTCGGTCACACGGACAAATTAGAAATACTTTGCGAAATTTTTGCTAAATTTTGGCTCACAATTTAATCATTTTTAACAATGGGAAGCAAAATTCCAACTCTTCACCTTCTCAGGCCATCCCAATGAATTTGGGAAGTTTGCAACTTTTTGGAACTACTTGAGTTGAGCAATGGGAAGGAAAACTTTCCTGAATTGAGGATTCTTAAACCCCCGACTCTTCTGTGTGTTCACTAAGGTGTTTTTGTGCTGAAGGAAATGACATCAATGAGAAAATAATTTCAGCATGGATTGAGAAGTTCTGACAGAGACCAAGTGTTGCCAGCAGTTGCTCCAGGTGCTGCTGCCAACAGCCCCTGCAGGAAGGAGCACAGCCCCCAATGCAGGTGGGCTTTGGCTCCCTGTGGCACAGAAGCCCCCCGGGGGCACAGGTCTCTGGGGCAGGAGATGGGCACCAGCGCTGCCAGGGCTCGGGGGTGGCAGCTCTGCTTGGGCAGAGACTCTGCCACAGCTACTGATGTCAGCGCTGCCCGGACCCCAGGGGTCAGAGCAGCATTCGTGCCCTGGCCCACACGTTCCCTGTCCATGTCACACCCGTGGGTTTAGGATGGCCACCAGCTGGGACGTGTCCCAAGGAGGCCGTGCCAGCTTCTGTGGAAGGTCCTGTGCCCATCCCAGAGCGGCTGCATCGGCAGCCCTGGGGCTCCTTCTGCCGCCCTGAGGCCACAGAGCAGGGCAGAGTTTGCGGATGGTTTGAGCCGTTCCTAAAGACCCTGTTGGGCTGTCTTAGACACTTGGGGTGAGGGATTTCTTCCAAGCTGGGCCACTTGGGCTGGGCTGGGGGCGGCCCCAGGGCAGAAGGCAGTGTGTGCAAGGGCCCTGGTGGCACGCTACAGCAAGGTCACTATGCCATGGAACAGAATCCGGTGACCAAGGCCCCTTTGTGACACGTGGGAAATAGAAGCTTGCCCGGCTGCTGGGAACAGGCCACGGGGCAGAACGGGACAGAGCGGTGCCGTGAGGAGCCCCCGCACAGCGCACTCGTTCCTGCCTGACCCGCAGCCTTTCCCAGGCGTTATTCCTGCAGCTGAGCTCGAGGCCAGACCACGGGACTTGGTGACCCGTGGCCTTGCCGAGGCTTCTCTTCTGCAGCTGCTCTCGAGGACAGAGCGTGGCACTTGGTGCCCCAGAGGCATCTCCCATCCCTGCCACCAATGCCCTCGAGGCCCGACCACAATCCTGGACAGGAGTCTCCTGTCCTTGTGGCAGGAGCCCTGGAGACCAGAGTGCAGGACTTGCTGTCCTGTAGCCTTCCTGAGGCTTCTGTCTTGAAGGTGCCTTCCAGGCACAACTGCAGGACGGGCTGACTCGGAGCTTTTCCCAGGCATCTCTCCTGCAAGTAGCCACAAATCCAGCCACTACCATGGAGCAGAGAGCCCTGAGAGCGCCCAAGGTGGCCTGGGGGGAACAGGAGGAAGAAGGCCCTGCAGCTGTCCCAGCCCAGGAGACCAAAGAGGTGGTGCCGTTTGAGCTGCCGCAGGAGGGTGAGCGCCAGAGGTGGGCCACAGGGTGGGTGCCTGCAGCCAGCTTGGTGACATTGCATCCCATCCCATCCTATCCCATCCCATCCCATCCCATCCCATCCCATCCCATCCCATCCCATCCCATCCCATCCCATCCCATCCCATTGCATCCCACTGCATCCCATCCCATCACATCCCATCGCATTGCATCCCAACCCATCCCATCTCCTGGGGATGCTCCCATGGACAGAATGGAATAGGGATGAAGAAGACATGGAGCAGAGAGACCCAAGAGTGCCCAAGCTGCCCTGGGTGGAGGAGGAGGAAGAAGGCCGTGGACCTGCTCCAACACAGGAAACCAAAGAGGTGGTGACACTCGGGCCGCCACAGGAGGGTGAGTGCCAGAGCTGGGCCACAGGGTGGGTGCCTGCAGCCAGCTTGGCACCTTTGCATCCCATCCCATCCTATCCTATCCCATCCCATGCCCATGGACAGGACGGAAGAGGGGCTGGGCAGGCACCCCGCAGGGGCCGTGCTCCATCCCCTGGGGCATCCCGGGGCTCTCCCTGCCTGGCGAGCTAAGGGCTGGGCCATGTTCTCCAGCCTCTCCTGCAGCCCCTCAGCTCTGGCTGCGCTCGCTCTTTGCCAGGTGCAGCCCTGGAGCGCACACAAGAGCAGGAGCCCGCCCGTGGCCTCTTCCGCAGAACAGCGCAGGTACCTGCAGCCATCCCCACCTGGGCTGGGCCTGCTGGCACCGTGCTTGCAGAATTCCCTGCAACATCCCTGGCTTCTTGCCCTTCTCCTACAGCTGGTTTGCAAATTCATCAAGAAAATTCGGGCGGAAGAGACCAGCACCATGGGCAGTGGGCTAAGAGCCTATTCGCACATCTTCAAAACTAAGACCAGTGCTGCTCTGCTGGATATGCTGGTAGAGGAGGGCTTTTCCAACCCAAAGCAAGTAAGCAGCCTGTGGCCAGGCTTTGATCCTCCCAGGAATTGCTTGCTCTCCCAAGCCATGCCTGCTGCTCACTGGAACTCTTGGAGGCCATGGCAGCGTGGTGGCAAGGGAAGCACTTGTCTGGAGAAGCTGGGCACATTCCTCCCTCTGGCAGCTTTCCAAGCGTCCCCGTGCCTTCTCCAGGTGCCCGCCCTGGTCAGGTATATCCACCAGTGGCTCCTGGCCAATCAGTTTGCTGAGCACAGGCTGAACAGGAGCCTGCTGGATCTGACGGAAGCACAGCCCGCTGACGTAGTCATGACGCTCCTGCGTGTGGCCCCGTCCTGTGACAGGTATGGGGCCCACCTGCCCAGAGGGGCTCAGGGCTCCCCAGCCCATCAGCCTGTACAGCCTGGCCCAGGTGTCCGACCAACAGAGAGTTCCAGGGCCCTGTGGCTGCTCCCTTTGCTAGCCCTGGCACGTCAGGCCTCAAGCCTGCTGCCATGCTCCCTCGCTGCCCCTCAGGGACCTGTCCCCACAGGCCTGGGCTGCCTGGGTGCTGCTGGCCAGTGGCAGTGGGCAGAGGCAGAGCTGGCAGCCAGCTCAGGTCCCCACTGCTGCCCAGGCCCCCATGCTGTGTCTGAGACCCCCCTGAGACAGAGCTCTAACCCCACAGAGCTGCTTTCACCATGTGGAAGAGCATCATGTGCTCGCCCAGGACTGCAGAGCCGGCGCTGCTGATCCTCCTGCATGTGCTGGGCAGCTGGCCCAAGCACAGCACGTGCACCTCCGATGGGGACAAAACGGGTGTCTTTGTCCTGGCTGTGAGTTTCTCTAACTGGCCTTTGCTGGCCCCAAGGCCGCCTCTCCAGCAGCTCTCCATCCTCCTTCCCCCACTGCATCTCCCTGCTGCAGGCGCTGGGCTGAAACCTGGCCCAGGGGCAGCTCCAGGCCCAGCAGGCCCCGTGCTCCCCCTGCCAAGGTCTCTCCGGGCCTCTCCCTGCCAAGCTCGGGCCCTGCCACACGGACACCTGGGCACTGAGGGCTGTCTCGGGGCGCTTTGTCCTTTGCAGGCAACTGTGGTGATGTGGAAGATCCTCCAGGTGCCCTGTGTCCCACATATGCTGATGGTCTATTTCCCCCGCCTCTTTGTGCATCTGCTCTCCCAAGTGTTCTTCAGCACTCTGGATATGCCAGAGTGGAGATCGATGCCTTGTGGAAGGGATGCCAGGAGGAATTGATGCCGAATTTTGCCCCAAAAGGCGAGAATAAGCTGCCCAGAGACTGGATTTGAGGTCTATAGGCAGGAGGTATTTATTGGCAACGCGTTGGAGAAATCACTAAATGGATTTCCAAATTGTGTACAGCAAAAGCAGGTTTTTATACAATTTTGAAAAAGGATTACATCATTATTACATGCATATTCATAGGTAGGCAGGAGTACAGTCGGAGTCTTCCAGGAATTCTTGGTCTTCCTTAGTTAAATTTTAAGCTTTTCCTAATTTGGGCAGTTTCCTGTTATTCTTGGCATGTTTTTCCATGGCTTGGCAGAAGTTATTGTTGTAGTTGGCTTGATTCTGACGGCTTGGCAGGTCACTTTAACTTATTGGCTTCCATTTCTGCTTTTTCTTCAAATATTCTAATTCCAATGTTTCCTCTTCAAATATTCTAATTCCAAAGTTTCTTCTGTGTGTGTTTTTTTTTTTTGGTTAACTTATCTAGATATATGATCAAAGTTAGGGCTCCCTAACAGTGTATTTTAGGTTATTTATTAACTTATCCAAATATCTGATCAGAGCTCTTCCTAATAGTGTATTTTAGGTTATTTATTAACTTCTGCGATTCCCTTGATATACTTTTAAATCTCTTTTAATTCTTTTATTTCTCAAAAACTTATTGTTCAATATAATGAATGGCTTCAGAATACAGCCTTGCCACCAGCCCCAACAGGTGCTCCATCCCACTCCTCCTGTCCCTGCCATGTCCCTGGCCAGGAGCCAGTGCTCCCAGCGTCACCTGGCCTTTGCTGTGCACGCAGGTTTGCAGTGCGGACCCTGAAGTCCCAGCTCTGCCGCACGCAGCACGAGGATGTTGTGGTGGCAGCGGGAGGCAACTGTGGCTGGGACACGCTGCTATGTGCTGACACCCACAACTATGCCGTGGCTCTGCTGGCCAGGTGAGAGCCCCTTCTCCCCACAGCTTCTGACATTTGTGCTCCGGGCCCAGGGAGCTCTACACAGTCCCCACGTCGTGGGCCAGAGGGCCTTGTCACCGAGGGATGGCCAAGCAGACTGGAAAAGGCTGGCAGAGGAGGGTGCCCAGCAGGAGCTGCCTCCCAAATAGCCCAGGGCCCCTTGCAGGATGCTGGGGAAAGAGCAGAGCTCTGGGTGTCAGTCCTGGTAGAGCTTTGTCCCCCTGGCCCACAGGCTTGGCTCCTTTTTCTCCTGCCAGGGAGATGTGCTGTGTCTCCATCCCCTTGTGCTCCCAGATTGCTCGCTACCTGCTGCGGCTGCTCAGCACACAGGAGCCACGCTGGGAGCTGCCCGGCCTGGCCTTCCTTGTGGAGGTGAGCCTGATGGCCAGCGCTGCCTGGCTGAGCTGCCTGCCAGCTCTCTGCCCTCTGGGAGCCACAGCTGCCTGGGACGCTGCCCGCGCCCTGTGCTGCTGCCCGGGCCCAGGCCTGTGCGGCTCCGGGCTGCTGCCGGCCGGCTCCCCTGTCACTGCCCTGTGCCTTTCAGGTCCTCCAGTTCCTGGACTTGAGTCAACGTGGTGCTAACAGAGTCCTGCCAATCTTGTCAAGGCAGCTGCAGAACGAGTGCAGAGAGAGGCGTCGCCTGGCGCTCAGGGCCCTTCTCGAGGTCATATAGGAGCTCTTCATGGTGAGAAAGGGGCAGCGGCTGAGGCTGAGCTGGGGAATGCAGTCGCTTGGGCTTGGCAGGGCTTTGGGCGCTGGGGCAGCTGCTCCCAGCTCTCCTGCCCCCACAGTTCAGCTGCCCGAGTGCTTGGGGACAGGCCTTTGGCCTCTGGGCCCTGCGGCAGCAGGATGGCATTTCACAAACTTGTGTTCCGCACAGACCAAAAAAATGTGGAGCCAGACTGAAAGTCTTGTGGAGCTCCTGTGGGACACAGGTGGAGAGATAGTTTTCATGACAGTCATGCTACTGAGCTTTATCATCTTGGACAAGGACACGCTGATGCCTGGCCCCATCACACTGCAGCTGCTTGAGGCGCTCCTGTCACTCTTTGACCACGTAAGGCTCACTGCCCCCAGCCATGGCCACTGGCTGCTGCCCGCACACTGTGTCCTGTGGATTTGCAGGCCTGCGCCAAGCTGAGCCCCGAGCAGCCGCAATGCTGCGGTCTTTTTTTCTTCCTTCTATACAGAACAATAGCCAGGTGCAGATGCTCTCCATACTGCTCTTCTGAACATTGGTGACTCTTCCAGAAAGGGAAAATGAAAAAAAGGCCCTGAAGACACCCCTGCGCCAGAGCCTGCTGCCCCTCTTCTTCCACGGCCATGATGGCAATCAGCTTGTGGCACAGGTGAGGACTCGTGGGCTGCTGCTGTCCCCCTGGCAGGGGGCTCGGCTGCCTCCTGCCCTGGCGCCTGCCGGGCTGCAGCCTCCTGCAGGCCTTGGCACAGGGACGCGGGTCCTGCGCCCTGGGCTGCGGGGCTACTTCCGTGGCTCTGCTGCTCTCCAGGCTTCTCAGGAATCGCTGCTTTGTGTGACCGAGTTCCTGAAGAGGAAGGATCTTGAAAGACTGGTGAAGAACCAGAATCTGTGGAAATTCAGCGAGTGCCTGGTAAGGACCGCCTGGAAGCCCCAGCCTCAGCCCAGAGAAGCCCCCTGAGGGAGGTGCTCAGAGTGCGGGGCTGGCAGCTGTGCCCCTGCCCGCTGCTGCAGCCAGAGGCCTTGCAGGCTCTTCTCCAGGCTCCCGTGGGCCCGAGCCGGGGGCCGATGGAGCCCCGGCCCGGCGGGGCTGCAGGGCGGGCCGGCACCACGGCTCCCCGGGCAGCAGCCGGCCCCCTCTGCCCCCTCCCCTCGGGAGCCCGGCGCCGGTGTCTGCTGGCCGTGCGCCCAGGGGAGGCCGGGGCTGGGTGCAGGCAGCGCCCGGCCCAGGGGCTGAGCCCGCGCCAAGCCTTCCCTCCTGCCGCTCTCTCCAGCTGGCAGAGGACAGCAGCAGAGTGGCCGAGCACCTGCGCCCGGCCCTGCCCTACCTGCAGAGCCCACAGGAGTCCCTGCGAGCGGCGGCCATCAGGTTCAGGGGTGAGCCACAAGCCCGGGCTCCCTCCCAGCCCGGCCCGCCGCAGCTCGGCCCCAGCCCCGCCTGCTGCCCCAGCAGCGCCAGCCGGGCCTGGCGCCGTGGAGCCCCAGCTGGCCTGGGCATTGCTGCTGCCGCCCTCTGGCAGCCGTGCCCTGGGGCGGCAGCGTGCGCCAAGGGCCGGGCTGAGCCCTGCCGGGCCAGCAGCCCGTGTGGCCACCGCGCCGGCAGCGCCGCTGGCAGGGAGCTGTGCCGCTGGCGCCCTCACAGGCTCTGTGTTCACAGCGATGGCCGTGCGGCACCTGAGGGGGAAGAAGGAAGAGCAACGGTGAGTGAGGCCAGCGGGGGCTGCCGGGGGAGCTGCAAGCCCTGCCCCGGCTGCCGAGGGCTCTGCTCCCTGTACGCACCAGGAGCGGCGTGGGCAGAGCACACAGAGATTTCAGGGCCACCCGGGGCATTCGTGGCCAGCACCTTCGGGCTGGTCCCATTGGTGCCTGCTCCCTCCTGGCCATGGCTAGAGCTGGCTGCGATGGCCCTGCCAGGGCGCTCTCCTTGGCTCCCCGCCGATGCGGCATCTGACCATGGCACTGTTCGTTTCTCTTTCAGCCCTTGAACACCTGACAGAGGACACCAGCAGTGCCGTGTCAGACGTGGCATTTGAAACATTGTATGTCCTCCAGGCACTGCAGAGTGCGCCATATTCCGTCTTCCAGAGGCTGCAAGATCAGCTCCGCAGGGCATGGAGGACTCGGCCTGGTCTCTCGGCGCTCGGCTGGCTGCGCTGCTGCAGCTCTGCAGAGAGCTGATGCCAGAGGCTCTGTCTGCTGCGGCCACCTGAGCCAGCAGGAATTTTCCATTTCTTTCAGACTGTCATTTCTTCTTTTTGTTTTTTCCTTTGTATATGAATATAGAGTTTGTTAGAATACACAGACTCCCAGGAGCTTTCTTTTGCTACCCAGGCTCTGCAGGGCTTAGGGGAAGAGGGGAACAAGGGTGCCTGGGCTCGGCCAGCTGCCCAGGCGTGCAGTGTTGCAGGGAAAATGACCAGAAGCCCCTTGGCCTTTGATGGTTCTGTGGAAGCCTTTGTGCTGGTGACAGAGCGGCTGGGCAGGGGCCGGAGCTGCAGGGATCCCTGTGAGAGCGGTGCCTGGAGATGGCCACAAGCCCTGTGCCAGGCAGGAAGCACCCTCTGTGTCCTCCTGCCCACGTGCTGCTGGCTGCATTGCTGAGGGCTCCCGGCTGCCTCTGGATGGGGCTCCTCTGGAGCTGCTGTGGGGCTGCGGCGCTGCTGCCGGGCAGCTGGGCCGGGCTGGGGCAGCCCCTGAGGGGCTGGGGCCATGAATGGATGAGGGGCTGGGAAGCCCTGATAGGACACGGCAGTGGGAAGGCACGAGGGGGATGTGTGAGGGATTGGGGGGCTGTAACGTTGGCTGGAAGGGGAGTGGGTTGGAGACAGAGAGAGCACTCACCCCGATGCTCATGTGGCAAACAGAGAGCGTTTATTCTCAAGCCCTTCCTTCTAAAGGGCCTTTGAGAAACCCAGTCTGGATAATTTCATTGCTCTGATCTCTGTGCCTTGTCAGATTCTGGCCAGTGAAATGCTGCAGCCCTGGGAGAGACGTGACTGGGCGAGGCCCCTGGCAGTCAAAGCAGGGCTGGTACATTCACACAGCACGAGCCAGCCTGCACTGTGACACACGGCAACAGAGTGCAAGGCACAGCTCCGGGTGCTCCCCAGGAACCTCAGCTCTGGGAGCACTGTCTGCCCCAAGCTCCAGGGGCTGCAGTGGGAGCCCAGCTGGGCTCTGCCCTGGGGCCATCCTGCAGGGACAGCTGGACACAGGGAGCATTCCCTTGCCACAAACAGCCAAGCCAGGGCTGCAGGGCAGCTGCTGCAGCCCAGACTGCACTGTTGTGTGCTGTGCTCTGGGGCTGGGGCTCCCCACCCAGGGCACTGGGCTGGTGTGCCACAGGAGACAGAGAAGCTTCAGCTTCAGCCTAACTGAGGTGGGTGCGTGGGCTGGGAAGAGTGGGGAGGCTCAAGGGGATGCACAGAGCTCATCCTGCTGCAAGGACGAGGAAAAGGGAGAGGGAGCTCAGCAGTGAGGAGAGCTGAGGGCTGGAGAGCAGCTCTGAATGACACTAAAATCCCACTGGACCTCTGAGACATTGCTGCTCCTCAGGCAGTGACAGGATGAGTCCCTAAACCTGGGGTTCTGCCTTCCTCATGGTGAGGAGCACCAAGGAAGGCAACAGTGTGATGGAGACTGCAATGGGCTGAGAACTCACTGGGGGAAAAGAGGGAGCAGTTGGGAAGTAAAAGGCAGGTGGAGGAGAGAACTGTTCAGAAAAGGGCTGAGCTACAACTAGAGCAAGATGAAAAATATCATTTGGGGTCATCCCCGATTGATTTCATTTCAGAAGTTACTGAACAAGTTTATTTTCTGGGGGGTGTCATGTTTTCCCTTGGAGGTGTACACTCTGCAAACTTGGGCTGTGCTGCCAAAATGCTCAAGCAAGTCTGTGCTGCAGGTCACACCATTTCTTCTTTGGCTGATTCCGGCCCAGTGCTGAGCTCCAGCAGAGCCCTGGCAGAGCCCAGAGCAGCCTCAGCACCCGCAGAGCCCGGCTGCAAGGAGAGAAAGCAGAAACCGCCCGTCAGCTGAAGGCTCCTGTGCCCTTGTCCCAGCCGCCCGCGGTGCCCAGGCCATGCTGGCCGTGCTCAGAGCGGTGCCCAGAGCTGCCCATCCCTGCTGCCTTTGGCACAGAGCAGGAGGGCAGGACATGTGCCCAGCCTGCAGCCAGCAAGGGCACATCCAGCCGTCAGCAGCTGCCCAGAGCAGGATGCTCCTGTGCTCGCTGCCATCTCCCAAAAGCTCTGATCCCACCCTGCCAAGCAGACGGGGATCCACCTCACGCCCTCCCCCGCTGGAAGAAAAGCTGCTCCCAAACGATGTCCTCAGCCTTCTCCAAGGGCATGGCCCATCCACGCCACAGCTGCTCCCAAGCACTTCCCAATCCAGACTGGAGCCCACCTGGAACGCTTCCTCTAGGAAAACAAACAACAAATTATTGACAATAGATTACAGGCAAAAGGGGAAACAAGAAACAAGGTCAAAAATCTTATCTCTGCCAGGGGCTTGAGGAAGGCCCAACCCCTGCATGCCAGGGAAAAACCCACCCACGGGTGAGGGAAGCCCAGGCTTTCTCCCTTCCCCCCTGCACTGCCCCCCACAATAACGGTGACCCCAAAGCAAACAAGGGCAGTGGAGCAGCCCAAGCCCTTCCTTGCCTGCACAGCAAAGCAGCCCCTGCACAGCTTCTGGAGTCCCACCTCTGCTCCCACCATGGGGCTTTGTTTATGTCGGGCTGGCTGCCCCAGCCCCAGCCCCAGCCCGGGGCACGGTGGGTGCTGGGGGCTGTTGGCAGGGCCAGGAGCCCACTCCCATTTTGTACCCACCCCAGCCCATACCCCAGCCCTGCCAAAAGCAGCTGGGCAGCGACTGAAGGATCAGCTGCACCCGCCCCAGCAAAGGGGGAACCTTTGGTTCTTGGCCAGGCTGTGCAATGCCCAAATCTGGGAGCATCCCCCTGCATGTGGACTCATCTGCAAATTCCCTGTGGAGCCTGGCTTTGAAGAAGGAGCCACAATCAAAGTCCATCATGTTCAGCTGGCCAGTGGCCAGGTCCAGGAAGAGGTTGTCATCCTTGATGTCGTCCTCGCTGTCTCCAGCAGCAGCAGCCCCACCTGGTACAGCTTCTCCAGGGGCTCCTTCTCCTTCCCTGGGCTGAGACCAGGCTCTCAGGGTTCTGCCCAGGGCCCCAGCTGTCAGGGAACCAGGACAAGCAAAAGCAGCTCAGATGGCAGCCACCAGTGCTGGGCAGAGCAGCTCAGCTCCAGCACAAGGGCTGTGTGTGCTCATCTGATGAGCCCTGGGCAGTGACACAGGCAGCACAAAAAAGTCTGGGTTCCCTTGCTACTCATTGCCAAGGCATGTGTGGGGCTGTAACTTACCAGGGCCCTGCATCAAAGTGTGCCTGTGGCTCTCTCCCTTCTTCTAGGGCAGATGAATATCCTGCATCCAAGGATGACAGAGCACCTCTTCCAATGAGGGCCTTTCCAAGTCCAGCATGGATAAACACCGCCTGATCAGATCTTGGCACTCTGGGCACAGAAACCAGAAACCCCGGGCAGTTGGAGAAGGCTCCTGTTGGCTTTGCCCCACTATTACTGTGCCCAGGCCTTGCTGGATGTGCTCAGAGCTGGGCCTAAACTTTCCCATCAATTCCCTGTTTTGGAGGAGAGCAGGAGAGCAGGACATGTGCCACCTCCGCAGCAGCTGCCAGAGCGGGATGCTCACGAACCCGCTGCTGTCTCCCAGCACTGGGATTCCCCCCGTGGCCAGAGATGAGGATCCACCTTGAGAGAGCCCTTGTGGCAGCGAGAGCTGATGGTCCCAGCTGATGTTCTGGCCCCTCCTGAAAGGGTGCTCCCCGCAGACCATCTGGTGCAGCAGGATGCCCAGAGACCAGATGGTAGCTGGCCTGCCATAGTACCAGCCAAAGTGGGTCCATTCTGCGGGGCTGTATGACCGTGTTCCTATGGAATACAGATGGAGTTCAGCAGGGGGATGCTGCTGCTCCCAGAGCCTGGCCCCAGCATCCCTGGGCATGCGGGGGCTGCCCCAGTGGCACACGGGGTGACCACTGCCCTCTCGCCAGCACCTGGGACTTGTGTACAGACTTGGGGTTGGGAAAGAAGCCACTGGTGATGGAAGAGGGCAGTAGAAACCCTGGCAAGGCCCAACCATGACAAGGAAGAACCCACTCAGTGCTGGTGAAAAACCATGCTGTTATGAATTCGAATGAGGCCTGATTTTGAGAAGGAAATAGGCTCTCATTTATCAAAACAAACTACAGAGAACAGGGAGTTTGAGATAAGCCCAAACTCCCACGCAACATCCCAAAGATAATAACATGTCCCAAACACATTGGGTTCCCCCCCATATAGTTCATCCCTCAGAAGGAGAAGAACCCCAACCCAACCAAACCCTCATTTTATAATCCCTCTCGGGTCCAGAATTGGTGGGGTTTGGATCCGCATGTTGATTGGTCGTTTTCTGGTGTTCTCATTGGTCCTTATCGATATTCATTCTGGGCCAATCATTTTCTCAGGGCGTCGAACGATTGGTCAAGTCCGGTGTCCAATCACCTCCCGCCCCCCTTTGACTATCGCCCCCACCAAACCCTGAACCTCCCCTCCCCAGGACCCACAACAAACACCCATCAACTCACCCCAAAACAATTCCCAACCCAGCCCCAATGCAACACAAATTGAATGTAATAAGTAGCAACACATTTGTTCATTAATTAAATCAATAGCTAAATAATTATACAATATAAAAGCAATAACTAAATAGCTAAAACCACTTGATTTTTAAATGTGCAGCCACATATGGTTGCTTGGCTTGCAGGAATCGTATAGTGCTTTGGGAATTCCATGGTAAAGATATACCTTATAAGAAAAAGTTCACCCAGTGGTCACAGAGGAAGGCTGTAACAACAATCCCTAAACTCACAAGAATTGCTTAGGCTTGCAGGAATTGTATAGTGTTCTGAAAATTCCACTGTATAGATTTGCCTTATAAAGAAAAGTTCACTCAGAAGTTAAAACAGGAAGACTTGGAGCCTTCATCCCACGACCACCAGAATGCAGAAAAAGACCCCCTAGCAACTGAACGAGCAAGCGCAAAAGACAGACCACGTCATCCCTGGACCCGGGAGAAGAAGGCAATAAAAGGTGGCCTTTGGGGATAGGAACAGTGCGAGCCTAGAGGAGCGGAGACTCCCGGCCGCCCAGAGCTGAACTTTGCTTATCCTCGATTGCATAATAATAAAAATAATTATATGATCCTTAACTCCAGTGGACTGGTTTATCACAATTTGGTGCCGTGACTCCGATCCAGAAAACGGGGTTGGTTCGAGAATCCTGGGTGGGTGCCCCACCACCCGGTGGCCCTGGCCTTCTCACCCGACCCCTCATCTGGACTGACGAACCTAAATTTGGGAATAAGCAAGGAAAACACTGGTAACCCTGTAAACTTTGTGCACGAAGATCCGAGCGACAATGCAGGATGCGTGAGTATACGAGGTGAACCGCTCGGTTGGGGTTGGGATCCCAGGGCACGGTGAATGAGACGTCCACCTGCGGACGACGTGAGAGGGACCCTCTAGTAGTGCGGTTCTCGTAGCCCGCGAGTGAGCGAGCCATGACCGAGGGGTTTTGTGTGTGTGTGTGTGTGTGTGTGGAGGTGCCTTGGAAGATGGGGCAGAAGAAGAGCAAGCCTTCTGATCCCATGGGGGAGGGTACTCAGTTACCCCCAATACCTAAGGACAGTCCGTTAGGATTAATGCTCAAGTAATCGGATGACTTTCCTTCCAGAAAGGAAAAGGATAAGGCAAAAATGATAAATTACTGCATGGTAGTATGGGGAGGTAAGAATCTGGATTCAGGAAGTATATACTGGCCTGTTTTCGGATCCTTCGAGGATTGGGTCTGTCAAGCCCTGAACATTTATGTGAATTCTAAAGAGCCAGTGAACCCGGAGGAGAGTGCACATGCTAAATTATGGTTGGTAGGAAGTAATGAGCAAACAGCTAGGCTGTTCCCCCTTAAAGGAAGTCAAGGGGAGGAAGACAAAGAGAAAAAGTCTCGATCGGAGGAATATGTTCCTATTTATCCTCCCCCGTATATACCACCAGCTCCCCCTGAACCCCCCCAAATGCACCCCCGGCATCGGCCCCTAATAGACAGCAGGTCACGGACTCCCCGGATTGCAGGGGGCGTACTCGGAGTCAGATGAGGACAGTAATTGAGGAAGGAGAGAGCAGTGGGTTGTTCCCTCTCAGGGAAATAGCATTAGGAGGACCTCAAGCTGGGATGGGGTTTGTCACTGTCCCCTTGAACTCAGGAGATGCCCGTGAGTTTAAGAAAGAGATGGGAAAATTATTAGAAGACCCTATAGAAGTAGCAGAAAGAGTGGATCAGTTCCTAAGGCCAAACATATATACTTGGGTGGAGATGCAATCCATTCTAGAAATCCTATTTACAACAGAGGAGAGAGGGATGATTAGAAGGACACGAATGAGGATTTGGGACACCCAACATGTTAACGGTCCCGCGGCTGATGTGAAATGGCCCTTGCAAAATCCCAGCTGGAACAATCAGGACCCCAACCATTGTGGTCATATGCAGGACTTAAGAACCATCATAATCCAGGGCATACAAGAGGCTGTGCCCTGGGGACAAAATATAAGCAAGGCATTCAAAGAGTGCCAAGGAAAAGATGAGACCCCCACTGAATGGTTGGAAAGATTAAGGAAGAGTTTTCAGTTATACTCAGGGGTGGACCCAGAGACGCCAATGGGGCAAGCGCTCCTTAAAACACAGTTTGTAGCCAAATCATGGGAGGATGTTCAAAAGAAATAAGAAAAGTTAGAGGATTGGCAGGACAGAGGGCTTGATGAATTGCTCAGGGAGGCTCAGAAGGTATATGTTAGACGGGAGGATAAGGCGCACAAAAGACAAGTTCGGATGATGGTGGCGGCAGTCAGGGAGGGACAGCGAAACAACCCTCCACCACGAGAAAGAAATGGCATGAGGAGAGGTGCCCGGGATTTAGGAGGACCCCCAACTGGAGGGAGAGAAGGAACCGTGTGCTACTATTGTGGTGGAAAAGGACACGTGAAGAGGGAATGTCGAAAGAGGCTTAGGGATGAGAAAATGTTCAAAGAGGATTAGGGGGGTCAAGGGCTCTATCTATTGGGGACCCAAATGTCCTTGGAGCCCTTGGTAAAACTTTAGGAGGTGGGTCCCCAGCAAACCCCCATAACCTTCCTTGTAGATACAGGGGCTGAGAGATCAACAGTTCAATCTTTACCCCCGGGATGTAAGATTTCACCTTCCACACTACAGGTTATTGGGGCAAAAGGAGAACCCTTCAAGGTTCCTGTAATTAAAGATGTCTAAATAGAATCAGAAAAGAAAATAGGGGTAGGATCACTGCTACTGGTCCCTGAAGCCGATTACAATTTATTAAGAGGAGATTTAATGGTGGAATTAGGGATAAATATAAATATTGAAGAAAAACAGCTGAAAGCCAGGTTGTGCCCCTTACGGGTCACTGACGAAGAGAAAATCAACCCAGAAGTCTGGTATACCCCTGATACAGCTGGAAGATTGACTATAGAGCCCTTCACAGTCAACATTCAAAGCCCAGAAATCCCAGTAAGGATAAAACAATATCCCATGTCAGATGAGGGGCGAAGGGGACTAAAACCAGAGGGAGAATGATTAATACAACAAGGGCTCTTGGAACCTTGCATGTCTCCCTTCAACACCCCCATCTTACCTGTACAGAAACCAGACGGAAAATACCGATTAGTACATGATCTAAGGGAAATAAATAAGAGAACCATTGCCCGGTTCCCTGTAGTAGCAAACCCCCATACATTGCTCAGTCAATTGAAACCAGATGATTACTGGTATAGTGTTATAGATTTGAAAGATGCCTTTTGGGCGTGCCCCTTGAAAGAAGAATGTAGAGATTATTTTGCATTTGAATGGGAAGATCCCGATACCCACCGAAAGCAACAACTAAGCTGGACAGTGCTCCCACAGGGATTCACAGAATCCCTGAATTTGTTTGGGCAGGCACTAGAGCAAATAATAAAATCCTATACCCCAAACCAAGGAATAACCATTGTTCAACATGTAGATGACCTTTTAATTGCCAGAAAAAGCGAGGAATCTGTTAGAGAAGAAAGCATTAAGCTTCTGAACTTTTTAAGCATCCAGGGGCTGAAGGTGTCCAAAAGTAAATTGCAATTCGTAGAAGAAGAAGTGAAGTACCTAGGACACCGACTTAGTAAAGGCACTAAAACACTAGACCCAGGGAGGGTTAAGGGAATCCTCTCCCTTCCTCCCCCAAGAAATAAGAGACAAATCAGGCAGCTATTGGGTCTTGTAGGATACTGCAGACAATGGATTGAAAACGTTAGTGGTAAAGTAAAATTTTTGTATGAAAAACTAACTGCTGAAGGTTTGATGAAATGGACTGAGAAGGATGATGAATCATTAGAACAATTAAAAGAGGAATTGGCTAATGCCCCGGTGCTAAGCCTCCCGGATGTTAGGAGACCCTTTTATTTGTTTGTTAACACTGAGGCAGGAGTAGCATTTGGGGTACTGGCTCAGGACTGGGCCGGCTGTCGAAAACCAGTAGCATTTATTTCTAAAATCCTAGACCCCGTAAATAGAGGATGGCCAACATGTTTGCAGATTATAGTGGCAACAGCCCTCTTAGTGGAAGAAGCTCTCAAAATTACCTATGGAGGAGAACTGAAAGTCTTTACCCCCCATAACATACGGGCAATATTGCAACAAAAGGCAGAAAAATGGATAACAGACTCAAGACTTTTGAAATACGAGGGCATTTTACTGTCATCCCCTTGGTTGATACTTGAAACCACCTCTCTGCAAAACCCCGCTGAATTCTTGTTTGGAGATCCACAGGAGAATTTAACTCATGACTGCCTACATAGCATAGAAAAACAAGCAAAAATTAGGCCAGACCTCGAAGAGGAAGAACTGGAAGAGGGAGAAAGGTTATTTGTGGATGGGTCCTCTAGAGTTGTTGAGGGAAAGCGAATCTCTGGATATGCGATTGTGGGAGGTGAAAATTTGGAAATAATAGAATCTGGACCTTTGAGTCCTAGTTGGTCAGCCCAGGCCTGTGAGCTGTATGCAGTATTGCGGGCTCTAAAATTCTTGGAAGCTGAGGTTGGGACCATCTACATGGACTCAAAATACGCCTTTGGAGTGGTACATACTTTTGGGAAAATTTGGGAAGAAAGAGGGTTAATAAACTCCCAAGGAAGAGAATTAATACATCAGGAACTAATTACTCAGGTACTACAAGCTTTAAGAGGCCCAAAGAAAATAGCAAACGTACATGTTAAAGGACATCAAAAGGGTCTCTCCCATTTGAGCAGAGGAAACAACACAGCAGACAGAGAGGCAAAGGAAGCTGCTCTCAGAAAATTCCAGGATCAGGGGATAAGGAGAACGCGAGATGATGAGAAAGTTCGAGTCCTGAGCTTCACAGCCCAGGAAAAGGAGAAATTAGACAAAATGGGAATAAAAGAGAATGGGGATATTTGAAAATTGCCAGATGATAGGGAAGTACTGCCAAAATCTATGGCCCGAAGAATAGTGCAGCAGCTGCATGACCAGACTCATTGGGGAACCCAAGCCTTAGTAGAACAGTTTACTATTAAGTACATGTGTATAGGAATTTACGATATAGCAAAACAAGTAGTTAGGGGATGTATAAGATGCCAAAGAGTTAACAGACATCAGGCTCAAGAAAGGATTCCAGGAGGAAGGGAATTAGCACACTGACCTTTTTCACATGTACAAATAGATTTCACCGAGCTACCGAAAGTAGGGAGATACAAGTACTTATTGGTACTGGTAGATCATCTAACCCACTTTGTAGAAGCATATCCTACATCGTGGGCTACTGCAAAGGTGGTGATTAAAACCCTGCTGGAAGAAATAATCCCTAGGTATGGACTAGTAGAAATATTAGACTCTGATAGAGGTCCCCATTTTGCAAACAAAGTACTGAGAGAGGTAACCATGGCCTTAGGAACTAAATGGCAATATCACACCCCTTGGCACCCTCAAAGCTCAGGGAGGGTGGAAAGGGCAAATGGAGAAATCAAGAAGCAACTCACCAAGCTCACGGTAGAAAATAAAATGTCTTGGGTCAGATGTTTACCCATGGGATTGCTAAACTTTAGAACCCAACCTAGGACGGATGTGGGATTCTCTCCCTTTGAAATGCTTTATGGAATGCCTTACGACTTAGAACTCCAAGGGAACCGTCCTTGCATCCAAGATAGTCAAATTCAGGGTTACATACAACAGTTAATGAAACGGAGGGAGGAATTAAGACGAAAAGGGCTATTGGTACAAAGACCCCCTTTGGATATAATAATGCATAAGCTTAAACCCGGAGATAGGATCCTAATTAAGACTTGGAAAGAGACATCCCTAACACCCCAATGGGAAGGTCCCTATGTTGTCCTGTTTACCACAGAAAGAGCCATCCCAACTGCTGAAAAAGGCTGGACACATGCCAGTCGAGTGAAAGGACCCATCACTGCAGACACCCCCTGGGAGGTGACCAGTTGCCCTGGAGATCTACGGCCAACCCTTCAGAAGGCACAGGGACCTGCGCCAGCTGGGAACGTGAATGACTGAATTAGGGGACAGAGAACTATACCGATTGAGACTCTTGGTAAGAAAACCCCTACAGGAACTGGAACAGGAGTTAAAGTGCCCTCTGCCGTGGAAAACCTGGAATGAACTGACGCTTGCTCTTTCAGTAGTGGCTGAAGTGAGGCGAGAATTATTCAATTACACCAAGTGTCTTAAATGTCAGGAATCTTCTTGTTGGGCATGGGTAAAAATCTTTTGCAGGGGCTGTAAAGACAAATGGTGGATTTTCCAGTCACATTTGGTGGGGAGTGCATGGTGTCTTACTTGTGATTGGCATTGGAGAAGAGCAAATCCATTAAGAGCCTTAAGAGAATTTATAAGGATCAGTGGAGAGCAGGAAATCCCTGACAGAGAAGCAGCGTCCCTAGTTGAAAATCTAGAACAGAGAAGAGATTGGGCCCTGGCATGGGAATTCCAACACCAATTGCATAGGATCACACGCCAAAACCAGACAGTCATATTAACTACCTTGTGTAAGAAGGGAATCCACGTTCCTCTGGGGTGGCAAGTGAGGCCTGACGAGTGGAATAGCACGATTCGCCGCTATTCCCGAGTCTATAAACAACAAAAACGTAGAGAACGTAGGGAAGAACGACGTAACTCTAGGAAGACAGGAGAATGGGAATAAAAGGCAGAGGGTGGACCCTAAGTAGGTGTGGGACTCAGGCCCTGTAAAGCTTGCTAGGGACGGCAGAGAGTCCGTCGTAAAATCAAAGAAATCCTTTGCAGGAGACCCTTTGCCTGGAGGCCTGACAGCCTGCCCTTAGGAGTGGGGGCAGGAGTTAAGGAGAAAGCCCAAATAATGCACCCCCTGAAGACTACCCCTGCTGCCGAGAAGATAATGATCCCTGCAGACCGACGCACCCGGGCTGGCAGGCGAGGCAGAGAGGTGAGGAGTAGTGGGGGAGAGCAACGGAGCACAGGAACAGGAACGGAGCACAGGAAAGCCCCAGGTAAAAGAGATATGAGTACGAAAGGAGAAAGAAATTTGTTGCTAGGACCCTGCCCTGCTTGGCGAGCTACCTTAATTATTATAACCCTGAGACTCCCGGCTGCCTGGGGAAACCCTCATCAGCCTTACAAAGACAACATGATCCCCCTAAATAAATGGACCCTGACCCCTGACTGGTCTCAAGCCTTTTTGCAATCTACCGGATCTGTGGGGAATACCACAGGTTTAAGTTTACTAACATTAGTACTGCATGACAGGCTGCCATACGCTAGACATGAACGGAAGAAGCAGAAAACCTGGCAGCTTCAAGGAGTAGTGGGACAACAAATTAATATTGGATGTCGAATGGTTAATGGGCCTGACTATACTAACGTGATTGCAATCAGTGTTTCCATGGGTCAGGAGGATAAACAAATAGCAGATTGTGCATACCCAATAACACGAGACTGCTGGCAAAACTTCACATTAACTCACACTGCAGAGGTAGCCTGTCTCTGGTCGAAAGATACACAGGGCCTTTCTTTTAAATTTGTAATAGATACTAAAATGCACTCTACCACTGCTGAACCTCATAATATCATCCCTCCATCTGTACCACCAGTTATACTCACCCCAAAAATTTTCAAAATGGGACCTTATATAATCAGGAAAACTGGTCAACAACAAATATTCTTCAATCCAGCATGGTCTCTCAAACAGGTCGAACTGCTGATGCAGACCAATGTTTCAGACATCCAGCCAGCTTGTTCTCCGTTTTTGCAAACATCCTTTGAAGGCTGGACCATTTGGCTCTGGAAACGCAGCTCTTTTAAAACAAGGAAACCTAGAGATGAGACCGGTGTTCTAGGTACAGGATTGGGAATCCTGAATAGCATTGATTTGGACGTACTAATGAACAAATTGGCTGCTACGACTAGAGATCTGTCCAAATTACAGCAACCACTGAAGTCATCTCTGTTAGCCTTGGGGACACACCAGTGGATGCTGTCAAACATTTTGCCAAATTGGGAAAGAGTAAATGTGAACGATCACAAATTGGTGATTGATGCACTCAGTGCTGCACAAAATAATGTTTCCTTAGCCCTCAGCTGTATCCAAGCACAATTGTGGATGCAGTCAGTTTCTGCCTCAATTATAAGAGAAGGCGAGGAAGGAACTTTCCCCACAGAAATTCGGAAAATAATCTGGGACAATGCCAACGATTTTGAAAGAGAATTCCAATCCTGGTGGAAACTGGTGAATTTTACCTATAATGCTATTTCAAATACAGCTACTGCTTTTGTCTTGACCATACACAATGCCTCTGTACATCTAGTTTTTCCTGTTATTGCATTAGGAATAAACCATGACGGAGCTGTTCTCTATCCTATAGAACATAGGGGATGGGCCCGTCAGTTTGATGACACATGGCAAACTGTTGATTTGGAATCTTGTATTATCCGAGAACAACGTGGGTTCATCTGTGAAGGCAATGTAATTATAGCTCAAGATATCTGTTGAGACACGGAGCAAAACATCTGTCATTTTGAGATTCGTCCTAACGAGACTTCTAAAACAGTTCTTACATACATAGGCAATGGATGTGCGTGTTTTAGAACTATTTGTGATTCTGTGCTTGTAGATGATATTGTGGTGGATACAAAGAATCACTCAAACTTCTGTGCTTGTAACTTCACTAAGATTACAGGGTGTGATATCGCTTATGAAGCTAAAGTCACCTCTCACCACCTATTGCAATCCAACTACACACTGCTTCACAAGCTAATGCCCATCCCGATTGGGATGAACTTCACTCTAGTGAGAGACCTGATGCTCCATCAAGACCTGATCCAAATCCTCGAGAAAATCAAGGAAAGCGGACAGAAAACCCTAGTGACTGTTCATCATGACATAGGAAAAATACACCGGGTTATAGAGAGGGTAAAGCAAGATGGTGAGCACAGGTGGTGGGATACCCTGTTCGGGTGGGCTCCTACTACCACAGGTGTCCTAAACAGTATATGCCACCCCATTGTTGTTCTTTTGATTCTGATTGTGCTTGGTTTTATTTTGTCGGCAGTTCTATTCGTTCTGAATTGGAATATGATGAAAAAGCTAAGGAAATTGGCATCTATAAATAGTGCACATAGCTTAACTGATGAGGAAACTCAGGTAACACTTGCTAGTGTTAAAAATGCCAATCACTTGTTTCCAAAATTTTAAAAGTTTAATAGTAATAAAATGGTTATAAAAATAGTAATACAATTAGACTAATAATAATTTGGACAAACTGAATTAGGACAATATGAGACAATAAAGACAAAGTATTACGGACGTCCAGGTACCTTTTTCTGGGCAGCACAAGCCCGAAAAAGGACCCCTGTTAACAAAGGATTAACCCTTAAAAACAATAGCCTGTTGCATATTCATACACTTCATACATGATGCATCAATTCCATTCAAATACAGGATTCTGTCTGGTCATCGTCAACTTCTTCCTCCAAATCCTAACAGCGCCTTTGAGGCGGGAAGAAGTTGGTTTCTTCTGATAAGGGGGCCATAAATTCGTCTTCTCTGAAAGATTTAGGTGTCCTGTGGCTGCTATCTCACTGCGAGTCCTTTCTTTTTAAAAAAGTATCCTACATAGCATCATTTCTATTTTAACAATTTTTATAACCTAAACCTATATTTAACACAGGACTTAAGAAAACTAATACAGCATTACTTTCTAACACAACACATATAATATTCATTTTAATATTTGCGAAAAGGCAATCATAAAATACATGCATTTTTCACAATCCCCACTCATATTCTTTGTAAATCATTTGGCTTGAGCAATATTACTTATCTACTTGCATCTTCTGGACTATGCTGGCAAAATAAAACAGGGGATTACACGAGGAAGAGATATAAAAACAGTTGTAACACATAAAATGAAAAATCTTCATTTCTTCAAATACATTACCCCTCAATCTATAATCTATAATATTTCAATAATCTAGGTAATTTTCTGATCTCCCTCTTTGAAGAGGGAGGGAGAAGGAATAAAATTCTTGCAATTTTCTCATGGTTGGGTTTCCAGCTACTTTTATTTATTAAGTGTCTAAGATATTTTACCACTGGGTAGTGAGTCTGAGTTCTTTTATTAACCTCCCTTAAATCTTGTACTAGTCTATAACTCCCATCAGACCTTACTGGGGGAATAGGGATATTATGAGGAGACATACAAGGTTCTAATGCCCCATCCTTTATTAGTCCTTCTATTACTGGCTTCAAACCTTCCTGTCCCTCTAAAGACACAGGATACTGACGTACACGTATGGGACAATCTTCTCTCTCAACTGTAACCCTTATGGGGTTGATATTTAATCCTCTCCTCTTTCCTTCTCCAGCCCAAACTTCTTTGTTGATTTTTTTTTCTTTTTTCTTTTTCTTCATCTTCTTGGCCTAATTTTAAAACTCTAGCTGTCCTTTTCCCATTTTCTGATATAGCTCTTAATCTTAATTGCACTTGTAAGACTCTTCCCAATAAATTGCTACCTGGCCCTGGGACTAATAAGACATCTCCCATCTAAATTCTAGTTTCTTCTTTCCTTTACCACATCTTTAACGACCAGAAATGTAAAACTTTCTCTTTTTGCTCCTGTTACTTTCACTATATGTTTGCTCACACTATAACTTTTGGAACATATAACAGGCAGGTTCTCTCTCCCCCTGTGTCTATTACAAATTCTAATTCTTCTTCTTGGGGACCCACTTTTAAAGTTATCACAGGCTCCAGATGGTATTTGTCCCCCCCAAAAAGATTAGAGCCTATGACCTCCCTATTCCTCCTATGTGCCCATCTCTTTAAAGATTTTCAGATCTTCCGCTTACTTAGGACCATTTTCCTATTTCTCTTAAGTTTGTTTATCTACTTAGTTGGAGTTTCTTCTTTCTCCTCTAAAAGCTGTCCCTCAAAAACCTTTTGTTTTTGCATTTTGCCTTTGATATGTTGTCGCATTTATTCCCTTGGTTATGTAATTACGAGAATTATTCATGTGTTTACTCCCCTCTTCAATATTTTAACTTTATTTAGGAGGTACAACTGACATGTTGTCTTCTCTGGGGGTCCCCGTGGATTATCTTTTTCCTAAGCTTTTATTTCAGTTGCTCTGATTAATTACCTTTCTTCTGGAGAAAAATATTATTTTCATTACAGACCGCATCTCTTCTCAAGTATAAATGTTTGGACTTAAAAATTGGTCTAATTGTTCAGCTATGCCTATGGAATCCTCTAAATATCCCTTTTATTTATTTCTTAAAATTTCAGACCTCAGACGAAGTCAAAGGAGCGTTTACAAACTCTGGTCCATCCCTTCCTATGAGAACCTCTCTTAATGGAAATAGACTAATCCCTTTATCCCATTCTTTTTGGATTTTTATCTTCTATAGCCTTTCTCCCATATTTTTAGGAAGAATCAGGAGAGGGCTTTCCTTTAACTTTTAGCTTTTAGTGTTTCGATGACGTGATTCCTTCAGAGAGTTCCCCCGAGCAGCCGGAGCTGTGGTTACCAAGGGAGCGGAGCTCAGGGCAGGACGGGGGGCTCGGCACAGCTCCGGCTCTGGGGGCTCCATAGGCGGGGTCTGCAGCTGGGATCGCCCCAGGGGCTGTCCCGGGGCAGACCGAGCTGGAGCGCGGGCAGCCCCCGCACGGCTGATCCGGCAGAGACAAAGCCGGGACTGACCCCGGCTGCAGGTCAGCTGGGGATGGGACAGACGGACCGGGACAGACGGACCGGGACAGACGGACTGGGACAGACGGACTGTGCCGGAGCGGGCACAGGGGCTGGGAGGGTGGTGCAGCCGCGAACGAGTGGGGGAACAGACGGGAATGGATGAGGTAATATATGCGCACTACTAGTCTTAGGGGGCCAATTACCGCGGTTGTAGGGAGCCTTTTTCCCTTCTCTTTGTTTTATTGCCTCCTTTTGTCCACAGATCTTACCTGCTTCTGTTGGTCACTTCAGAGCAGACAGAGCGAGGCTGCCAAAGAGGGCAGGGCGCGCCTTCCCCACGCTGACTCTCCTAAAGCACCGGCAGAGAGGTGTTAACCATCCTCTGCTACCAAATTGTTAAAAATGCCAATCACTTGTTTCCAAAATTTTAAAAGTTTAATAGTAATAAAATGGTTATAAAAATAGTAATACAATTAGACTAATAATAATTTGGACAAACTGAATTAGGACAATATGAGACAATAAAGACAAAGAGTTACGGACATCCGGGTACCTTTTTCTGGGCAGCACGAGCCCGAAAAAGGACCCCTGTTAACAAAGGATTAACCCTTAAAAACAATAGCCTGTTGCATATTCATACACTTCATACATGATGCATCAATTCCATTCAAATACAGGATTCTGTCTGGTCATCGTCAACTTCTTCCTCCAAATCCTAACAGCGCCTTTGAGGCGGGAAGAAGTTGGTTTCTTCTGATAAGAGGGCCATAAATTCTTCTTCTCTGAAAGATTTAGGTGTCCTGTGGCTGCTATCTCGCTGCGAGTCCTTTCTTTTTAAAAAAGTATCCTACATAGCATCGTTTCCATTTTAACAATTTTTATAACCTAAAACTATATTTAACACAGGACTTAAGAAAACTAATACAGCATTACTTTCTAACACAACACATAGAATATTCATTTTAATATTTGCGAAAAGGCAATCATAAAATACATGCATTTTTCACACTAGGAAGGAACTAAAAAGATTTAATGATCAAAATTGGTAAAAAAAAATGGGGGATTGTAATAGGTAGCAATACGTTTGTTCATTAATTAAATCAATAGCTAAATAATTATACAATATAAAAGCAATAACTAAATAGCTAAAACCACTTGATTCTTAAATGTGCAGACACATATGGTTGCTTGGCTTGAAGGAATTGGATAGTGCTTTGGGAATTCCATGGTAAAGATATACCTTATAAGAAAAAGTTCACCCAGCGGTCACAGAGGAAGGCTGTAACAACAATCCTTAAACTCACAAGAATTGCTTAGGCTTGCAGGAATCGTATAGTGTCCTGAAAATTCCACTGTATATATATGCCTTATAAGGAAAAGTTCACTCAGCGCTTAAAGAGGAAGACTTGGAGCCTTCATCCCACGACCACCAGAAGGCAGAAAAACACCCTCTAGCAACTGAACGAGCAAGCGCAAAAGACAGACCACGTCATCCCTGGACCCCGGAGAAGAAGGCAATAAAAGGCAAACCTTGGGGATAGGAACGGTGCGAGCCTAGAGGAGCGGAGACTCCCGGCCGCCCAGCACTGAACTTTGCTTATTCTTGCTTGCATAATAAGAATAATAAAAAAATAATAATTGTATGATCCTTAAATCCAGTGAACTCGTTTATCATACCCATGAAATGTTTCGTCTCACGCAAAGAAAGAAGACACAAGCCAACACTCTTCTTTATTGCTACACTGTTTTCTTTGGTTACTTCTCTAATAGGAATGACTTTGGGGTGTGATTTGTTTGTTTCTCTCTTCCGTTCCTTGGGGCGCACGGCGGCTCCTCCATTGGGTTCGCGGGGCAACGGAGGAACGGCCGCGAGCTCCGTCGGCTCCGCAGCAGCAGCAGCAGCAGCAGCAGCAGCAGCAGCAGCAGCAGCAGCAGCAGCAGCAGCAGCAGCGGCAGCGCTTCTCTCGATCGGTTTTCTGCTCGACTTTTCCCTCGCTCCGCATCCCCTTCTCCCTCCCACTCACTGTATTCCCGTCCCGTTCCGTGCCGGGCCGTGCCGTCCGTGTTCCGCCTCTCCCGGCCCGGCTGATGCCGTGTCCCGCAAGGCGCCCCTTGACGGGGCCGCCCCGTGCCCGCCCCTGCCCGGCCCGCCGTGGTTCCGCCTGGGCCGGGCTCTCTCCGTACCGGCTGTGGCGCCGCTGGAAGAGCCGCTTGCTCTGGTGCTGGCGGAGCATCGTGGTCTTTTGGCTCGGCCTGGCGCGGGCTCTGGCCCAGCCCCCGCCGAGGCCCCAGCCCCGAACGAAGCCCCTGCCGCGGTTCCGCCCGCAGCCGCTCCGCTGCCGCCCAGCTCCCGCCCCGTGGCCGAGAGCGTGGCCAGCAGCTTCCCTGCTCCGAGCTCCGCTGCTCGCCAGCTCGGCCGCCGGCCCCGAGCCGCCACAGCCCGGGGCGGCTCGGCAAGCAGCAGCGCGCTGGGCAGGCGGGTGCCCCAGGCAGAAGAGCGGCAGCGCAGTGCCGTCCTCACGGGCGGAGAAGCCTCCCCTGGAGCAGCTCTACCGGCAGGGCCCGCTGCTGGGCAGCGGCGGCTGCGGCAGCGTTTACTCCGGGACCCGGCTCGCCGACGGCGCCCCGGTAAGAGACGGGGCCGGCTCGGAGGGCAGCAGCAGGCGGCGGGCGGCGGGCAGCGGGCGACGAGCTCAGCCCTCCGCTCGCCTTGGCTCGCAGGCGGCCATCAAGCGAGTGTCCCAAGAGCGCATCTTGGAGTGGGCGCGGCTGGTGAGTGAGCGGGGCCAGCGGGAGGAGCCAGCGGGGAGGAGCTGGCGGGGCGGGCCGGGCGGGGCTGAGGCGAGGCCCGGCAGGGCGGCAGCCGGAACGCTGTGAGGGCAATGAGCGTAGAGTGAGCGGGGTCCGCGCAGCGCCCCGGGCTGGGCCATGGCGAGCCGCGGCAGGGCTGGGCAGGGGCTGCCCGAGGCGCGGCGCAGCATCGGCCCCGCTGACGGCATCGCGGTCCCCCTGCAGCGCAACAGCGCCCTTGTGCCCCTGGAGCTGGCACTGCTGTGGATGGTGTCGTGGCCTGGCTCCACGGCGTCGTGCGGCTCCTGGACTAGTTTGAGGTGCCCGAGGGCTTCGCGCTGGTCATGGAGCATCCGCAGCGCTGTCAGGACCTCTGGTACTTCCTGCACGAGCGGCGCTTCCTGACGGAGCCCGTGGCGCGGGGGCTGTTCCGCCAGGTGCTGGAGGCCGTGCGGCACTGCAGCAGCCGCGGCATCCTGCACCGCGACATCAAGGCCGAGAACGTCCTCGTCAACCTGGCCACAGGCGAGGCGAAGCTCATCAACTTCGGCTGCGGCAGCATCCTCCAGGACACGTTCTACACCCGGATGTCAGGTGAGCCCAAGCCGGGGCCCAGCCGGGCAGCTGAGTTCCCCGCTTTGCTGGCAGAGGGGGAAGAGGGGGGAAGGAAAGAGGGGGAATCCTTCTTCAGCCAGCTGCAGCCAAGTTGCTTTTTGGCAGGGCAGGGGCTGGCTGTTGTGGAACGGGAGCTGGCTGGGAGGGAGGGAAGGATGGCAGGAGGGAGCAGCATGGGCCTGATGAGCTGCACCCGTGTCCCATAGGAACGCCGGAGTACAGCCCACCGGAGTGGATCCTCTTTGGCTGCTACCATGGCCAGCCAGCCACTATCTGGTCCTTGGGCATCCTGCTCTATGACCTGGTCTGCGGGCACCTTCCTTTCCACACCAACGAGGACATCATCCGGGGCCAGCTTGTCTTCCCGCCCCGGGTGTCTCAAGGTGGGGATGCGCCTTCAAGGCACGAGGGGAAGAACGGGGATGGGAGGGGCACCTGGCACATAAGCATCCTGCTCTTGTAGCTGGTGAGGAGGTGGATCTCCTGGGCTGAGCTGGAGGAGGTGGCACCTGTGCCTCTGTGCTGGTGTCCTCCGCAAGAGAGGATCAATAGGAAGCTTTTGGGTGCAGCTCTGAGCACTCCTGGTGTTGCCTGGGCACTGTGGAATGTGGGAGAGCACGGACAGGAGCCTTCTGGTTTCTCTCCGCAGAGTGCCAGCACCTCATCAGGTGGTGTTTATCCATGGACCCCACACACAGGCCATGCTTGGAGGACCTTTTTGAGCATTCTTGGCTGCAGGAGCCCTGCCTGGCCCAGGAGACAGCAGAGATGCATCCCTGAGCACAGTAGGATCCAGGAGCCCAGCAAGCAGCAGTGGCACGCGTCTCATGGCACTGGAAGAAAACCCCGGAGCGTTTCCCTGCGGCCGTGGCGCGGAGGAGAGAGCGCAGCCGAGGAGATGCTGCTTCCGCTGGTCCCCATGAGCTGTGGAGGGAGCGCCTCTGTGCTGCCCGTCCCATTGGAGAAGTGTTGGCAGTGCAGTGAAGGTGACACGGATTGGGACAGAGGAAACATCCCCCTGCAGCTCAATGGCATCGTGATGTCCCCGCAAGCCGAGGCACAGCTGGCATGTTCTTCTGGAGCACGACGTGGAGCTGGGAACACCGTCCTGGACCTGGCCGCTGGCGGGGCAGAGCCAATTGGTTTTGGCTGTGGCCCCTGCCTGAAGGACACGCTCTGCACTCCGATGAAATCAAGATGAGTCCCCAGCCGGCGCAGGGGCGGGGGGATGCTGGTGCTTCCAGGCACGGCAGAGCTCGGCCTGGCCACGTGCCGGAGGTTCCCTGCTCGGCGGCGCTGGGGAATATTAATTTTTTGGCTGGCCGCCGAGCTGCTTTTTGGCGGGATAGGGGACAGATGTTGTGGAAGGGGAGCCGGCTCCTGGCCTTGCTGACAGCTTCTGCCAGCCAGCCTGGCACGGGCTGAGGCGAGGGCAGCCAACCTGACAAAAGCATCCATCCATGTGGATGGGGGGCGGCAGAGGGGGGGACGGGTTCTGAAGCCGTGCAGACCCAGCTGGTCTGCTCTGCAGGCCCTTGAGGAAGGGGTGCGTTTACGGGCAGGAAAGGTGGGGATTTTCCCCACCCCTGGACAGGTTTAATTCTCACATGGAGTGGTCAGACCCTCCTCAGGCCTGTGAAACGGTGACAGGCTTTGTGCTTTTTCTTGTTTCCAGGTCTTCTTTTGAATGGACTTTCATGCAATTGTTCTTTTGTTTTCCCAGGAGGATTACACCTGGTGCCCAGACCGTATGTGGAAGTGCCTGCAGCGTCTGTGGAGCGCGTCCAGTGCCAGCGCTGCCCCAGGGGCCACGGTCTGCAGGGACAGCCCCTTCCAGAAGGACGAGGACCTGGTTTGGGATCAGCTCCTCTCCTGGCAGCAGCTCTCCAGAGGTGGGCACCCGGATCCACAGCTCGGCTGGCAGAAGGGCTCCGGGCAGATGGAAGCGGGCACACGGGCATCCTGCTCTTGCAGCTGCTGAGGAGGTTGCTGTACCATGATTAAGCAGAGGAGGTGGAACGTGGCCTGCCACGCTGCCCTTCTCTAAAAACAGAGAATGGGTCGGGAGGTTTGGGCTCTGAGCAGAGCCAGCAGCCTGGCCCGGGCACAGGCCATGGCGGGACAGGGGGACGGGAGCCTGCTGCCACTGACCGTGGCTCTCTGGTTTCTCTCTGCAGGCTGCCAGCACCTCATGCCATGGGAACGGCACCGCTCGGCCTGCCAGCCTGGGAGGGCTGGAGGGCGGCCGGTGTTCATTTGCTGTCAAAATAAATTTGTTTGGGCTTTTTTTGTCATCGTCATCATTGGAGCGTTTCTTTCCTCCTTTTCCAAGCTTTTGGCCTCCCTTTCTCCAGGGTAATCTTTTTGTGTCCATTCTCAGCCTCTTGATGGCATTTGGCAGGGGGGGTTAAGCAACGTGAAAAATTCAACAACAGCTCCTGTTGCCAACTGCAGCAGCTCCTTCAAGAGCCCCTTCCAGTGAGGTCTGCACGTGCTTTGCAAAAGGAAGTGCTTTGCAGCCATGGGGTTGTCGCCCTGCTGCAAAAGCTGGGAGGAACTCAGAAATGGCAAAATGCCAATTTGGCTCAACCACCACCCAGGTTCTTCATCTTTTCCCTCTGCCCTGTGATAGGCAGGCAGGGCTGGACTCCAGGAAGGTTCAAGTTCTTGGTGCTCCCTGGCATCAAAGTGATCCAGTAAACTCTTGTATGCAGGGACTGCAACAGGGCTACTTGTCAGAACCCAGGAAATTCCTCTGGCTGCCCTGGAGGACTCAAGCCCCTGTCCAGGGGGCTCAGAGACCTTGGCACAGAGCCCAAGACCCCTGTGCCTTTGATTTAGCCCTTGGAAAAAACGATTACCAACCTTATATGAAGAATTGCAAGCCATGAAAGTTTAAGTAGAATGATAGTGAATTTATCAGGGGATGAAAAATAGATTTTTGGGGTTTCTAGAATGGGGATTCAGGCGGCAAGGTGGAGCAATCGGGGCGTGTCCAGCCTTTCTCCTTCTTCTTCTTCTTGGCCTCCATCTTCTGCTGTGATGTTGGCACTTTTAGATTGGTCTAGAGTAGAAGCTCACTGTCTAACATAGGTGATAGGTATTGGAAAAGAATTGTAAATATCATACATGTAGTTTTTAGTATAAAAAGATAACACTGCCTCAGGGCAGGCAGAATGCCTCTGACTGTCTTGCTGAGCAGACCTCGTCAGGACAGGAGAAAGAATTTTATAGATAAGATACAATAAACAACCTTGAGACCAAGAACTGAAGAGCTCTGACTCCTTCGAGTGCCGGGCTGGGAGAAGAGACTTTCTAACGTATATCAGGGTCACTCTGACCAGCTAGAGATCCCGAGATCTCCTAAGAAATATTTTTTGGGTCCTTTTAAATGTTGTTATTTTCTTATACATGTTCAGCTGTTCTAAGAAGTTACTCGCAAGGTCTCTAGGAGAAGATTTTTTATTAAATAAAGAAGGGGGAGTTGTGGGGGCCAGAGATCCAGCCAGAGAAGAGCTTGCTGTGCTCCCCTGGAGGGCCAACTCCTGACCCACTGACTTTTAGTTTGGGTGAGCAAATATGACCCCCAGCTGCCTTTGCAACTTTATGTTGATCCCCCAGTACTCATTGGTCCTTCCCTTTGTGTTCTGCCCCTGAGCCCTTATCCCATTGGTTACCAGTTTTGTCCCGCCCCTTGCCTTCCCTATATAATCCTGTTTTTCCCCAGTTCAGAGAGTTTTTGTCCCTGGCTCCCTATGCAGAGTGTCCTGCTCTTAATAAAGGCTTCTTCTCTGTGGAATGCCATGCAGAGCTCCAGCCTTTTTTCTCTGTGTCACCTGAAGAAGGAAGCTGAACATCACACGCTGCTCTGGGAGGAGGATGTGCCTGTGCCCCTGAGCTGTCCTTCTTAGGAGGCTCTTCAGGAAGGTTGTGGCACCCTTACCACGGCCACCCTGCCGCCACAGCAAGCAAGAGCCTCAGAAACGCCCTTGTTCCTAGAGGCTGTTCTTGTTCACTTGCTACGGATGAGTAATTTGGGATCACAGCCACCAGGACAGTCCTGGAAGCCCTGGAAGTTACCTGCTGAAATACACAGCATCAGTCAATTAACAATACAGGGTGCAATACACATACTCCAGCCACATGGCTCTGTCCCATGAGCTTCTCCATGACTGGATGTGACACGTTTGGGGATTTCTGTTCTTTGGGCATTTGTTTCCTCTTGCATTTCATTGGATTGAGGCAGTTGTTGCATATAGGTTTTATGGGCAATTTTTTTTCCTCCATAGGGAGAGTAGAAAAGAATACAGGGAGAGTAGAATAGAATACAGCAGCATGCTTAGTTGGTTTAATAAAATCAATGAGTTAGAAAGTAGTAAGCAGCTATGGAACTGAGGGAAAGGGAATATTAATAGACTATGATAAAACACTCCACAGAAAACACAATTATGCTAAAGAGTATCCTCCTTTTGCAGAAAGGCCCCTCACCGAGGACATAACCAGGGTGGTACAGAAAGCTGCATCAAGAGCTTGTGGGGGGAAAGGGAGTTCTTTGTGTTGTAATGCCTATGGAAATTCTGTGCAGTGACAGAGCTCTTGTAAGAGCTGTAAATTGGTACAATGCCTTCAGGCCTAAATTCAAGCTAGAAGCATGCTCCCAGAGCAGCAACCTTTCTGTCACTGCTCTTGGACTGCAGCTTCAGAAACAGGCAAAACAGACCTCAGCTTCGAAAATCTAAAAGCTCCTTTTCGGTTCCTTGATCAGATTCAGGATATACTAGATTGCCAAGCAGTATGGATTCTATTTGCCACCTGTATGCCAGTTGTCTTCTGTTAATTGGGCAGTTTTCCTTATCTCTTCCACAGCCAATCCTCCCTCCAGGGGAGACATCTGCTGATAATAAGCTATTGAATGTCACTGCATGGCTGATAAGAACTACAGCATCCCATTGGGAGATGCTCCGCCCAGAGGGAGGAGCCAAGCATTCCTACCCAGATATAATCTTGAAATTCTGGAACACCAGCACAGCTTCTCCACTGGATTTCCCAGAGGAACAGCAGCTGCCTCTTCCACTGGATCTTCAGAGGAAGACTACACCTTTCTACAGGATCCCTGCTCCAACAGAACCACACCTGACACTCCAGGAGGGCTGCAGCCACAATTCCAATTGGACTGCTACCAACACCCTGACCCACAGGGTGTCAGGTTGTATTCTGACTCTGTCAGTGCTGTTTTGGTTTACTGCATTGTTTATTTTATCTTTTTTTTTTCTTTCCTAATAAAGAACTGTTGTTCCTGCTCTCATATTTTTTCCTGAGACCCCCCCCCTTAATTTAAAATTTATGACAATTCAGAAGGAAGGGATTTACATTTTTCCATTTCAAGAAAGGCTTCTGCCTTCCTTAGCAAACACCTGTCTTTCCAAACCAAGACAGAGGATCCACCTGTGTTATACATGTAAATACATAACACAAAAAAAGCAAGAGCCTCAAAAAGGCAAAACAGCTTGGTAATTTGTAGAAATAACTTTGATCAAAAATAAAATGTGTTTATAGATTGGTCTGAAGATGACATTCACAATTTTCCTGGTGATATTGTGCACTGTTACTGTACTGTAACAGTGGATAGTAACTGGACATAGCCAGTAGGATAACTGGATATGCTTTTCAAACTTAGTATTCATTGAATTATTCATTGAATTCTCATCCTTCTGTACACTTCAGCTCTGCTGTAAACTTCAGGACATTTTTTCACAAGCTTCTAACAAGTTACTCTGGATCCATAATTCCTGAGACCAAAGGGAGCCCAAATGCCAAGTGGGATGACTCTTTTTCAAAGCCTGGAGTCACACAGAATGAAGCAGTACTTAAATCATCGTGTGCATCCCATACACGTAACAGTCCGGTTACTGACCATCTGCAATAATTTTTTGACTTTTGCTACAAATTACCTTCAAGAATAAGCTACAAATAATATCTTGAACCTGTTTAAATTCAGGGATGGCATTACAATTGCCCTAAAAAATTCTAAGGGGACCTAGTGCTGTTGCAGTAATACAAGAGAACTGTAAGTGTGTATTACTAGTTGTTATTCATATTAGGTAAAAATGGATCAGCTCAGCTTTGCAAAGCAAGAAACAAGTCACGGAGAGTTGAAATGATGGAGTTGGGACAGTGTAGCCAGTCTGCTTTTTGTGAGAGATGCTCTTAAGCAGTGGCAGTAGTAATGTACTCATCTCCTGTAACTTTGCTCCTTGTGATCTACTATCCACCTCTGCAATTTTTTCTGCTCTTTTTTTTCTTTATTTCTTCAGCTGAGTACCAAAAGGAAACACAGAACTGCAGTGTTGCTACCAAAATAATAGATCTTTTTTCAAACTAAAACATACCCAGGGCTTTTAGAAAACACAACAGAAGTGTTGCAAAGTATAAACAATACAAGATATTGAAGAGTATTTTGACATTATACTACATCATCCAAAGAAATGGATAGTAGGGCTTGAGGAACAAGGATAGAAATGAAGTTTTGTTAAAAGGGCTTATTTTGGTCTCTATGTGGTAACTGTCATCACCCTGATGTAAATACTTCACAATCTATTTAAATTTTCCTAAGTTGTACTATTTTGCAATCAGCTATGATTTTTTAAATTTCTCCTGCACCCATAACTGAATGATCTGAGCACAATCTCCAAACAAGACAAATGGTAAAGTAGCAAAGGGCTGCAATAACTGAGCAGCCAACAGGATAAGCCACACTGGCATCTCTTGGCTTTACCAAATCCTCTGTGAGTGCTTTCGTTTCTTTTCCTCTTTGGTTTAAAATGCAACACATTTTCATTCCTTCTGATGACTCACCTCTGAAAGAAAAAGGCAGTAGCTGTGTTTGGCAGGGTAAGTTGCATTTGCAAATTGGCTCAGCTTGTTGGCAGCAGAACTGCATTTTTTCTTATCAAAGCTGCTCATCAGCTTGAGTGGGGAGAAGGCACAAAAGGATGAGAGAGGCTGGTGGAGCTCTGATGGTGTGAGGATCCAATGGTGCAAAAAGCTGGAAGGTGAAATCCCTTTTCTTGAGTTCAGGGTCATTAGGGAAAGGGAGGGTGTGCCTGAGAGCTCAGTTCTGTCAGCCATATTCACCTAGTAAAAGGTTTTTTTCCTGCACCTGTGTGTGTGGCCAATGCCAAGGGATGGCAGCTCTTTCTGTTGTGGGGGCATTGCAGCCTCCAACTGCAGACCATGCAACCTGAGCTGCATTGAAATGTGTTCTCCAGGGCTCCGTTTTGGGGCTGGTCCTGGTTAACATCTTTATTGATGATCTGGAGGAGGGCATTGAGAGCACCCTCAGTAAATTTGCAGATGCCCAGTTGGGTGGGAGTGTGGATCTGCTGGAGGACGGGAAGGCTCTGCAGGGAGACTTGGACAGACTCGATCAATGGGCCAAGGACAGGGGCGTGAGGTTCCACAAGGCCAAGTGGCACATCCTGCAGGTCACCAGCCGCCTCAGGGTGAGCCAAAGTGTGCCCAAGGGGGCAAGAGGCCAATGGCACCTGGCCTGGATCAGCAGCAGTGTGGGCAGCAGGAGCAGGCAGCGCCTGCCCCTCTGTGCTGGGCACTGCTGAGGCCACACCTCGAGTGCTGTGTCCAGCTCTGGGCCCCTCGGGAAAAAGGACATTGAGGGGCTGAGTGTGGCCAGAGAAGGGCAGCAAGGCTCACGAAGGCTCTAGAAAACATGGCTCTAGAAAACATGAGGAGTAGCTGAGGGACCTGGGTTTGTTCAGTCTGGAGAAGAGGCTCAGGAGTGTTATAAACAAAAACTCTGCCAATTTTTTTTGGGAGAAAAAAGTTACAAAAACTAGTCAGGCCAGTGTTGCTGCTAAAGTGCTACCTGTTTGTTATGATAATTACAAGTCCTTGTCGTTAATGGTTCTTTTTTCTGTATCAGTAAAGGCCCTGGCTAGGGCTAAGTTAATGGCTCCTCTCCCGAGACAGTGAAGGGAGGTGACCTCCCCAGACAGTGAGGAGAAGGGACGAGAGGTAGGAAGGGGGCATGCAAAATGACCTCAGGACCAGCATGCCATGAGAGGCTACTACTCCAAACTTACTGAAAAGACCCCCAAAACAACGAGCCAATATAGAGCTGGGAAATTGGATTGATGTCTGGATGTGAGGAACAGAGTGCTGGGCCTGCAGAGATGCTGAAAACCTTCATTTCCCCTCACCCTGAGCAGAAAATCCTCTCAAACTAGGACCCAGAGAGAGAAAGAAGCTTTAGAGATCAACATCTGCTTGGTGCCTGAAAGGCTCCCACGAGGACTGGACCCCCAGCTCTGCCCCTAATGGACAAAGCTGCGCAGATCCTCCTCCTCTGAGTCACCCTGGGAGAGATGATGGAGACTGCAGACCTGTCGAGCTTCCCAATCTTGAGCTGATCACTTTTAATAAAGGCATTAAAAGGAGAAAAAGTCTCCTGCCCTGTTTATTTCAGCTGGGGGTTTGTCCGGGATAGCCACGCCAGAAGAGGACACCGGGACTGGCCATCTTGGACCTCGAGGACAGCTGGCCATCAGGACCAGAGAGATCGGCTGGTGACCAGTGACGCTGAGGAGCTCCGGACTGGTGAGAAATCCGGTGGCGGGAGTAGGAGAGGAGCGAGTGTGTGTGTGAGTGAGACGAGGGCCGGGCCCTTGGAGCGAGAGTGGACCCCTCAGTGCCGCGTTTCCCGACTCCTGCGAAGGGCCCGGCCGGGAACAGGGGAAGCGCATGGAATCAGCGTGAGTGAGTCGTCTCCTAAGGGGGAGAGAGGGCCCCCCCTCCGGGCGTGCGGAGGAAATAGTTGTATGAGTGCCACGCACCCCCAAAAGTCCTGACAGAGGGAAGTCAGGCAGATTGCAAGTCCCGAGGAGGGTTCGGGCAAGCTCACAAGCCCTGCAGGCAAATTCAGTCCTGACAAAGGGGTCAGGCACAAATCCCAGCGAAGGAAGCTGGGGTTTGTTTTTAAGTCCTGATACGGTGAGGCCTGACATTTGGAAGGTTAGGCAAACTAGAAATCAGGCAGTTGTTTTTCCTGACAGAGGGGAGTCAGGCACGAACCGGCTTCTTACGCCAGGGTTTCGTGTTTTCAAGTCCTGATAGATATAAGACCTGACATTAGTAAAGTTAGGCAATCTAGAGATCAGGCAGTTGTTTCAGTGTAAAGTCCTGAGCATCAGGCAAATAAATTTTTCTTGAGATTACCTGTCAGTAGAGGCACCTTTGGGATTTTTTTCTGTTGAGACCTGAAACTTGGAGGGTGTAATAGTAAAAAGACAGGCAAGAGACTGAGGAATATACCTCCCAATAGCCCTTTGGGGGAACTGTTAGAGAAATGGCATTCTATAGAGGCCACAGAGGGATTAGATAAGGTGAAGATGATCCAGTATTGTGTAGAAGTCTGGCCAGAATTAGAGGTGCAAGGAGGATGGCCTTGGTGTGGGACAAGGGACAAGTGGATGAGCCAACAACTGAGTCATTGTCTGACAGCTCGAGGAGATACCGATCCTGAGCAATTATTGTATGTAGCTTGCTGGTTAAAGAACGCTATTGGGGATGAAGGGTGCGAATTTGTAAGGTACAGAAGAAGAAAGAGGGGAATGAAGGAGAGGATGCTGGAATTGGTAAAAGATGGGACCCCCTGGATTATTTGCCTCCTTCTGCCCCTCCACCTTATAATCCTCTTCCTTGGGCACCTCAAATGGCAGGTCCGATTCTTCCCCCAGCTGCCATGTCATTACCACCTGCTCAAATTCCTCCTTCCACCTCTTAGGCTTCCCCTATGGTAGACCCAGTATCTCCCCTAGTAACCACTCCCTCACCACCCCCTTTGGCTCCTCCAGTTCCTCCTGCACCACCACAAGTGCCTGCCTACTCCACCTGCTGCATTCTCCACCCCTTCTCCAGCTCCACTTAAAATGTACCCAAGCTCTTCTCCCCCTCCTATTGCTGTCCCTTTACCTCCTCCTAGTTGGGACACAAATGTCTCCTTGCCCGGTAAACAGCTATCACCAAATACACCTGCTGATCTGCAGAAAGTTCAGGGTAACCCTGATATCCCTCAAATGAGTAGCATGGTGCCTGAAGATGGGCCGTACTGTAGTACCAGATCCAAGACCTCCAAGGCAAAGAGACTTTTTCCCCTCAGAGAAGTTCCTATGGGAGAAGTAGTGGGAGGTGTTGGCTTTGTGAATGCTCCTCTAACAGCTTCTGAGGTAAGAAGATTCAAGAAAGAGTTAGGGCATTTAGTTGAGGACCCAGTGGACATAGCCAACCAAGTGGATCAATTCTTAGGTCCAAAAATCTACACTTGGGGGGAGATGAATTCCATTCTAAATATATTATTTTCCCCAGAAGAGGTCCAGATGATTAGGGCGGCTGGCATAAGAATTTGGGAGAAAGAGAACTGTCCCAAGTGCCATCAGGTGAACAGAAATTGCCAGTGACAGATCCCAGCTGGAACCCTAACCAGGAGGAAGGGAGGAAGGCCATGATGGAATATAGGTCTTTGATAATACGAGGGATCAAAGAGTCATTTCCCAAAGGAACTAATACCAAATTAGTATTAGAACTAATACTGAATTTGAGGGGGCACAAGAGAAGGATGAAGCTCCTGCTGCTTGGCTTAATCGCCCAAAGCGGAACTTCCAATTGTACTCTAGAATAGACCCAGACACCACAGAAGGTCAAGTGCTACTAAAAGTCCAATTTGTTACCAAATCTTGGCCAGATATATGGAGAAAACTAGAAAAAAATGAAGATTGGCAAGAGAAGGACAGAAATGAGTTATTAAGAGAAGCATTGAAAGTGTATTTAAGGAGAGACGGAGAAAAAGCAAAGGCCAAGGCCAAGATCATGGTTGCCATAGCTAAAGAAAGTGAGGGGTGGGTGGGTCCACCACCAGGAGGAGGCAAAGATAGGCCAGGACTGTCAGGTACAAGAGAGATAGAGAGACCTCAAGTCCCTTTGAGTGAATGACACTGCTATTACTGTGGAGAGGCAGGACAAGTCAGGAGGTTTTGTAGAAAGCTCAGTCTCGATGAGGCAATAGCCAGGGAACAAGAAGCCTTGGAGAGGGTTCTTAGAGGTGATGATTAAGGGTGACAGGGGCTTTACACTTTAGGGGACCCGATGCAACATCTAGAAAAGCCCTTGGTAAACATTGAGGTGGGACCCCTAAATGAAGAATTTGAATTTTTGGTTGGATACAGGAGCAGATAAGTCCTGTCTCAACAAAGTACCAAAAAGTATAGTAAAATACCCAAAAACATCTGAGGTGAGACAAAAACAGCTAGGTAGAAGGATATCCAATAGCATTAGGACTGGACAGTAGCACTAAACTTGTAATAAGTGATGTGAAAGTAAAAGGTACCTTATTGTTGTCTGTTGTGTGTGTGAGAGTGAGTCACAAACAAAGTCAGCCTCAACTTCCCGGGCAGGTAGGAAGGGGGCAGTAGAAAGAGTGTGTGTGACCTGCAAACCAGACCAGTGTTCCCCGGTGTGTGAGGGGGCCGTAGCTGTAAGAGCGTGAGTGACACGCAGGCAGCCTCACAGGTGAACGGGCACCGGAGGCAGCAGAGCCAGGGCCCTTCCAGAAGGCCTGGAGATACTGAGAGCTGGAGGCCAACCCCAAGGCGAGGGGGGGCCACAGGGACCCGTGATTTTCTGGCAATGAGGATCCACTTTGTGTCTTGAGGGTGTGAAGGAATGTGTGAAGGTGAATGAGAAATAAAAGTGAGTGAATGTAGACGAATTAAAGTATAGGTAATGTGGATTGTGCATTGTAAGTTTTACCACATCTCCTTGGAGGGAGGTGTATTGTGTTGAAAAGCAGTGTGGGGAAAAAGTTTGTTTTAGATGCAAGGGGTTGAAAGAAAAGTGGTATTTCAGCTGTTAGTGAAAGTGAGAAACAGAGGCAGGGGATGAATAGATAAGATCTTGAAAATTGAACAGCAAACCAGTAAGTTAGATGCCGAGAAAAATGGGAGAATAAAAGCATGCTAGAAAAGATACCCCCAAGATAGCCCTTTGGGAGTTAAGTTAGCTAACAGAAATACAACTCCTTGCAAAATACAGAGTAGGCAGAAATTGATGAGAGAAACATGCAAGCTATGGAAAAAAGGAAATTAACAAATTATACATAACATTAACCCAAGAAATTGGGTTTTGATAAAATCATAGTAGACCATTAATGCCTATATTTGAAAGGCCCTTTCAGGTACTCCTCATTGCTAATTCGACTGTGCGGACCAGAGGAAAACGTTAGACCCACATCATCAGATTCCACACCACTCTCACTCCCTGGAATTGGACCAAGATTCAACATCAGTTTCACCCCCTGGCATTGGACCAGACTCCACACCACTCACCCTCTGGCATTGGGCCGGATTCAATGTCAGTTTCACCCCCTAACATTGGACTAGATTCCACATGACTCACCCCCTAACTCAGGACAGGAGTCAACCACATCACGAGTTAATTCACCTGAGTATACCATTATAAAAGGACCAAAAGACTTAAAGTTGACTCTGAAAAGGAAGAGCCCAAAAGACTGATGAACTGAATAAGAAAAGAGTTTGGTATCAGAACCATACCTTATCTTAAAGTGTTATAAGACAGCTCTGTGTTTAAAATAAGTTTGTAAAAAGTTAAAGACTGTTAATAAGTAACTCTGGTTAAGTTCCCCCAATTTAGTTCCAAAGACTCCAGGTTAATCCTCTACCGACCACTCCCCTAAGAGAAACCAAAATTAGTAAGGAACGGACCAAGAGAAGTTTAACCAGAGAAGCGGGGAGAAGGGACTCTAAAGAGCTTGGAAGCTTCTTCTTGGTAAAGTTCCCCAAGAGGCAAGGCCGGGTGGGCCGGTCGTGCCAGATGACCCATACCAGATTCTTGGGAAGAGCAGTAATGATGGCTCTAATTGCTGGTGGTGCTCTGGGGAGCCCAAGAGAGCCGTGCAGTGAGTGCTACCAACCCCTCTTTGAGGAGGAAGAAGTGAGCTCCTTGTCTAGAGTCCACACCAATTCTAACCCGAATTGTGTTAACCTCCCCCAATGTATTGGATAGTCCAGAATACCACCACTTTTAGGCAGCAACTCCTGGGAGAGTGCCCTGTAGGAGAAACCTGGTTGCGCTTGAATGTGATGCTACTGAAGCAAGCCTGGTACATCAGGTCAAAGAGAAAGAGACAGTAAAAGCAATAAGAGAACAAGACCATTTAGAGATACCCCGAGGTAAGAACCTATTCATAGATTCAGTGAAAAAAGTTAGCCACAAACTAAATTTAACTGATTGTCGAGTTTGTACTCAGATGACCGAAATTTGGCCATGGGAGAAGATTAATCTAAGGCTATTAGAAATCTGTAACTGGATACAGAATAACTCAGAATTTAGTATTAATTTAGTATTAAGGGGTACAGTACACCAGTAAAAAGAATGGTCTGTAAATGGCATTTAGCAGTAAAGAACTCTGCTACCCAGCGGATCCCAAGAGATCCAAATAGATTTTGGTCTGTTGAAAGAAAAGAACAAGTGTATCTACCATGAAGCATATGAATTTTATGAGTATACTGAAGAAGGGATAAACCCCTTTTGGGGAATGAAAGCCATTTCTAAATATTGGGAATGTCCAACAGAACCTAAGCATACAATTTGGGGGGCCCCTAAACACCTGTTTTGGATCTGTGGTACTACAGCATACACTAAATTGCCAGGAGACTGGTCTGGCAGTTGCACCATTGGAATGATAAAACCATCGCCCACCTGGGAGTGACATCTCTAAACATATCCAAAAATTTAAGCATTTTTCCTTATAAATAAAATTCAATTAATTAATAAAATGATAATTATATTATTCTGATAGTATTATTCAAATTAATTACCTAATTTGTATATTTATATTAAAAAATCTATACACTTTTAGCAACCAAGAAAATTATTGGTCATTGGTTCTAAGTAACACAATTCCCTTCATTAATTCATTAAGCCATCCCTCGAAGAGTTTAAAAAAAGACTGGATGTGGCACTTGGTGCCATGATCTAGTTGAGGTAATAGAACATGGGTTGGACTCGATGATCTTAAAGGTCTCTTCCAACCTAGAATTTCTGTGTATCTGTGTATCTGTGTAAGCTCTATTGGGTATTTATTTCTTCCTCTTTATGGTAACTAATATTCTTTGTAGACCTTTTGCCATCATTTTTATCATCTTTTTTTTCGCATATGGTCAAGAGGAGGCACTTTGGGGTCCATGGAGACATTTCTGGGGCTCATTTGGGGCAATTTTGGGTCTGGGGAGGGAATTCAGAGAGAACTTGAGGGTCTGGAGGACACTTGGGGAAGCAAGGTGGGCACTTGGACGGGGCACTCAGGGATTCTGAGGGACAGTTCGGGGCCCGGGACAGCACTTGGGGGTCCAGGGGGGCCCTTTGAGGTCAGGGAGGGGAATCTGGGGCCCTTCGGGGTCCGGGAGCGCCCTTGGGAAGCTCGAACGGGGCTCTCTGGGGCGCGGGGGCTGATGGGAGTTGTAGGCGCGGGTCTAATACGGTTTAACGGGGCCGCAGAGCATCACGGGAGTTCGAGGCGCAGCTGCAATGGCTCTCCGAGAGTCGCGGGGCATGACGGGAGATAAAGTCCCGGCTGGAATAGCGCTGGACGTGCGCCGCGGAGCATGATGGGAGCTGTAGTCCTGGAAGTGGTTGGAACGCGGCGTTTGGGGGTCCGGGAAGGCTCTTGGGGGACACTTTTGCGTCCAAGCCGTGACTTGAGGTCCTCGGGGGAACGTAAACGGCTCGGGAATCCGTGGGGGGAGTTCAGGGAGCTCTAACCGGGCTCTTTAGGGCGCGGGAACGGCAGGAGTTTTAGGCGCGGGACTGTGTTCTGAGGGGCTCTGGGGCCACGGGAGATGAGAGGAGACGAATTCCCAGAAGTGGCTGTACCGGGCATCTGTGGGGTTGGGAGCACTCAGGGGAACTGGGGACGCCTTTGTGAGCTCCCAGATAGGCACTGAGGGATCCTGGAGGGTCTAGGGGACACTTATGGGACAGATGGGGGCGGATCCCGGGGTTGTTGGGAGCGTGGGGCATGACGGGCGTTGCAGTCCCAGCTGCAATGGGGCTGTATCCGGCCGCGGGGCATGATGGGAGTTGTAAGCAAAAGGAAAATATGGCAGCCGTCTAGGCACCGCCCCCAAGCCCCGATCTCTGGCGCTGATTGGCTGTGAGTGGTGATGGGCGGAAGCCTCGGCAAATGAGAGGCGGCGGAGGCGGGAACAGCCTCTCCATTCCCTCCCAGTACAGCCCAGTTCATCCCCAGTACTACCCCAGTACAACCCCAGTAAAACCCCAGTGCCCCTCTGATCCCTTCCAATACACACCAGTCCCTCCCAAAACACCTGAGTCCATTCCCATTCCCTCCAGTTCCACCCAATTTCAAACACAGGGTGCCCCTGTGTCCCCAGTCTTCCCCACAATGTTCCCAGTGTTCCCCAGTATGTCCCAGTCCTCCCCAGTGTTTCCAAGGACAGTTTAATTTCTCACAGTGGCCGTGGCAGCCAAACCCAGCAGTGGGGTCAGAGCAGTGCCCATGGCCACAGCCCCTTGCAGTGGCCCAGTGCAGCTTGGGCTGATGATCCACCCTCACAGCTGGCCCAGGGCAGCTCTGCAGTGGCTTTGGTGGCACCTAGGGCTGGCACACACCTGAGCAGTGTGTCTGTTTGCAGTGGGGAAACTCAGGAGTTTCAGATTGCTTCAAAAAACCCCAAAAAGAGAAAACCCCTGTTAGGCTGAGTGCAGCCAGCTCTCCAAGCACAGCAGGTCCCAGGGGAGTGAGGACAGACAGGATGGGGCTGGGCAATGTGGAGCAAGGTTGTCCACACTGGGTCAGAGCTCCAGGCACAGCTTTTGTGAGCAGGCCAGAGCTGCTGAGGAGAGACCCTGGGTCAATATCAATCACAGAATGCTGCAATCGTCTCTACTCTAAAGAGAAATAAAATAAAATACATCGTTTAAAACAGGAATGTCTGTTTCTGATAAGTTTTTTGAAATCTTTCTCCATCACTGGACTAGGAAAACTTTAATGACTCTCTCAGAGCTTTGGTGTTGTTTACATCAGACTCAATCCCTGAGAGTGTCTTCAAAAAACCTCTCAAGAACTCAAACTTAAATTGAAACTGCAAAGTTTCTTGAAGTTTTAATGGATCCCACTGAGGGACACGACTGAGAAAATGTCCCCAGGTTCCAGTTAGAGCAGAACACTGTAGGCAATGATGACAGCTGGGGACAAAAAAGGCCAAGGTGTCTCTGGTGCTGAGCAAAGCTGGATGTGTTTGAGGAATGCCAAGGGCCAAGGCCTGAGCCCCAGGGCCTGGCCAGGCAGATCCTGTCCCTCCCTCCTTGCTCAGGGCTCTTGCCAGGATGGGCTCTGGCATGTGGGGATGTGCAATGCCAAGGGCAGGAGCATGGGGCGGCCCCTGCCAGGCTGCTGAGCAGGGACAAGGAGGCCATGAGGCCCCAGGCCTGCAAGGGTCACTTGTCTCCTGCTCCTGCCTCAGGCCCAGGCCCAGCAGCCATGGCCAAAGTGCTGCCCAAGTTGGCTCTGGCAGGGCTGTCTTGCAGCTGCTGCCCATGCCTGTGCCCTGTGCAGCCCAGGCTGCCCTACGGTGTCCCTGCCCTGCGCCTGTGTCCCTGCAGGCTGTCGGCATCCCCCGGCTGCCCCACCTGGCTGGGCCCTTCCTTTGCTGACAGCTCTGCCTCCTGCCTGCCTCTGCCTGCCCACACAGAGCCTTGGCCTGGCCCAGGCTCCTTCTGGGGGATGTGTTGCACCACAGCCTTGCCCTGAGAGGGAAATTCCTTTCTCTTTGTGTCCTGTCTGGCCCTCCCTATCTGCCCTTTGCATTAATTCTTTCTTTCTCTGTCTGTTCTCTACTATGTCAAAAGGATCCACCATCTCTGAAACCACCCTTCAATCCCTCCCAGGCCTCTCCTCTGCTGTCCTTAGTCTCCACCCCACTGAGTACAGAGCTCCTTTGTCCCTATATTGTGCTCATGTGCTTGAGGCCTCCAAACCCCACATTGGAAATCTCTGGGTCCTCTCCAAGGTGTTGGCAAATGAAAACATTCTGCTCATAGTCTAAGAAAATCACCTCAGGACAAGACCAGTCAGACCTGTGTGTCCTGGCTGCTTTTGCCTTGGAGCAATCCTTGGATAGATAGATTTTTTTAGGCCCAATTCCAGATTTGCCCATGGGCACTTTGATGTGAACAATGATTCTTTTCCATTGGAAGGAAAGCAGAGGCCCAGTGTTTCAGGTGCAGATGAGCAGTAGCCACCAAGGGCCAAGGCAAGCCAGACCTTTATGGAATTGCAGCTTGTGCCTGAGAGAATTCCTTGGATACACAGAATTTGGGAGGTAGAATACAAGTTTTGGCCACTGGTCCCTTGATGAAAAGGCTGTTTCTTTTCCATCTGAAGGAAAGCAGAGAGCCCCAGGGTTTGATGGCAGATGAGAAGCAGCCCTTGGGAGGCCAAGCCAGCCAAACTCGTCTCTCCTGGCAGCTTTTGGTTGGGAGCTATCCTTGGATATATGGAATGTAGGGGCTAAATCTCAAATTTGGCCACGGCCCTGGGACAAGAAGACTGTTCTATTTCCATTGGAAGGAAGGCAGAGAGCCCCAGTGTTTCAGGGGTAGATGACAGGTGGCCATCAGAGCCCACAACACCAGCCAGAGCTGGCCGGTTTTGTCTGGGAGAAACCCTTCGTATAGTGAACATTTTAGGAAGAGTAGTAATTTTGGCCGTGGAGGAATAAGAAGATTCTTTTCCATAGGAAGGAAAGCACAGAGCCCCAGTGCTTCAGGGGCTGATGAACTGCAGGCACCAGAGACCAAGGCCAGCCAGACCTGTCTGTAATGGCAGCTTTTGTGTAGGAGCCATCACTGGATATAGGACTTTTGGAGGAGGAATCCCAATTTCAGCCATGAGCACCTGGAGAAGAAGGATGGTTCTTTTCCCTTAGGATGGAAAGGACAGAGCCCCAGTGTTTCAGGGCAGAATAGAGGCAATCACCAGAAGCGAAGGCCAGCTAGACCTGTCTGTACTGGGAGATCTTGTCTAGGAGAAAAAACCCTTGTATGTAGGAATTTTGGAGGACAAGTACCAGTTTTGGCCATGGGTGCCTGTGCCGGAGGGATTGTTCTTTTCCATAGGAAGGAAAGCACAGAGCCCCAGTGTTTGAAGGCAGGTGAGACCCAGCTCTCAGGAAGACAAGGTCAGCCAGACTTGTTGGTAATGGCAGCCTTTGTCCGGGAGCAATCCCTGGATATGAGGAATTTTGGAGGGGGAATTCTGTTTTAGCCATGGATGCATGAATGAGAAGGGCAGTTCTTTTCCATTTGAAGGAAAGGCCAGAGCCCCAGGGTTTCAGGGGTACATGAGAAGAGACCCTCGACATGCCAAGGGCAGTTGGACCAGTCAGGCCAAGCCAACCAGACCTGTTCCCTGTTCCCTTGGATCCATGGGGCCCTGCAGGGTCACAGTGGTGGTGTCATATTGGATCCTTGGTTCCATGAGGCCCAGATGTGTCACATTGGCCTCTTGTTTCCATGGGGCTCCAGAGTGTCACAATGGTCCCTTGCTTCCATGAGGCCTTGCAGTGTCACAGGAGTTTCCTTGGTGCCACAGTGTCACAATGGACCCTTGGTTCCATGGGGACTCACAATGTCAGAAGGGTCTCCTTGGTTCCATGAGGCCCTGCAGAGCCCCTGGATTCAACGAGGCCTCCAAGCATCATGATGGACTCCAGGATCCCATGAGGCCCCAAAATGTCCCAATGGACCTTTGGTTCCATGGGGTCCTGCACTGTTCCATGGATCCTTAGTTCCATGGGGCCCTGGAGTGTCACAATGGACTCCTTGGTTCCATGGTGCCACACAGTGTGACAGCTGCCCCTTGGCCTGCCAAGACTCCAGAGTGTCACAATGGTTCATTGCTTCCATGAGGCCTTGCAGTGTCACAATGGTCTCCATGATCCCATAAGGCCTTGCAGTGTCACAACAGAGCATTGGTTTCACGGAGCCCCACAGTGTCACTATGGTCACCTTGGCTGCACAAGGCTCTGAAATATCACAATGGCCCTTTGCTTCCACAAGGCCTCCAAGTGTAAAAATGGCCTCCATGGTTCCATGAGGCCCTGCCGTGTCACAATGGACCTTTGATTCCATGATGCCCCAGAGTGTCACAATGGTATCCTTGGTTCCATGGTGTCAGAATGGACCCTTCATCCCATGGACACCCACAGTGTTCTCTGCAGTCCCCTTGATTCCACCAGGCCCGGCCATGCTCTAATGGCCCCTTGGTTCCAGGGGGTCCCAAAGTGTCAGAACAGTCTCCATTGCTCCATGAGCCCCGCAATGTCACTGTGCTCCCCTTGGTTGCACAGGGTCCCACAGTGGAACAATGGACTCCTGGTTCCATGGGGTTCCTCAGTCCCAATGGTCTCCTTGGATCCGCAGTGTCACAGTGGCCCCTTGGCTCCATGTTGCCACGCTGTGTCACAATGGCTCGTGGTTCCATGAGGCCACACAGTTTAACAAGGGATGCTTTGTTCCTTGAGGCCTTGCTGTGTCACAATGGACTTCTGGTTCCAGGAGCTCTCACACTGCCCACAGCAGTCTCCTTGGTTCTGCAGTGTCACCATGGACCCTTTGTTCCATGAGGTTCTGCAGTAGAACAGGTCACCTTGGTTCCGTGATGTTCAGTAGTGTCACAATGGACCCATGGTTCCACCAGGCCTTGCTGTGTCACAATGGCCCCTTGGTTCCAAGAGGTTTCTCAGGGTCACAATGGTCTCCTGGGGTCTGCAGTATCACAATGGACCATTGGTTCAATGTGCCAAAATGGATTTTAGTTCCAAGAGTGTCCTGGGTTGACTATATGATGCTTTTATCCCCAGTCGTCTCGTCCTGTTATGCTGAATAATAAGTTTTGCACCTTTAAAACTTGTTGCAAAGAGCGAAGGAGAGAGAGAAGTGCACAGTTTCTTTTCCAGACACTGCTCTCACTCCTCCACATTCCTGCTCCTAGACTGTGTAGTCTGCAAATAAACCGACAGCGAGAGAGAGCTCTTTTTTATCTTTAGTTAGTTTAGCTAGCTGAAGCAAAGAAGTTCCCTGGACTGTGTTTTTTCCCCTTTTCTTTAGACCTCTTGAAACCTGCTCTAAACTGAACACCCAGCAGAGCACCAGCAGCTGCACCAGTAGCCCACCAGGCAGGGCCTGGGCCGTGGCATTTCCAGCACTGGAGGGACTGATCAGAGACTAAATGAGCTGAGCTGCAACCCGGGGAAGGGACTTTCTCAGTTTGTCATCTCTTTTAGCGCAGCAAAAAGTTTTATTAATCAATATTGTTTAAGTTTTATTGTTTAATAAACATTTTTTTTTCCACTCTTCTTGAAAAAAAGTATTTTCTCCCAGACCGGCTGGATGGAAGAGCCGATTAAATTTACTTTCCTACTAGAGCCCCTTGAGAGATTGTCTCCCAAATTTGCTCTAAACCAAAGCAATGGGGTTCTGCTGTTTCACAATGGACCTTTTGTTCCATGAGTTTGAAATTAAACTGTCCTTGGAAAAACTGGGGAGGACTGGGACATACTGGGGAACACTGGGAATGCTGTGGGAGACACTGGGACATACTGGGAGTGATACTGGGGAGGACTGGGATAACCTGGGGACACGGGGAATGCTGAGGGGGAATCTGGGTGGACTGGGATGGACTGTGGGGATACACTGGGACATACTGGGAGTGATACTGAGGGATACTGGGTCAAACTGGGGATAGTGGGGACATTGCAGAGAAGACTGGGGACACTGGGGCATCCTGTGGATGACATTGGTGGGGAACTGGAAGGGACTGGGCATAGACTCAGGGGTATTCAGAGGGACTGGGGTGTACTGGGGTTGTACTGGTCTGTACTGAGGATGAACTGGTCTGTAATGGGAGGGACTGGAGAAAGGTGAATTTGCTGTTCCCGCCTCCACCGCATCCCATTTGCTGAGGCTCACGCCAATCACTTCCAGCAGCCTATCACAGCCGGAGATAGGGGTCCTGGGGGCGGTGCCTAGGATGGACGCCATCTTTAATTTTTGACTACAACTCCTGTTATGCCACGCGGCCCCATTGAGCCCCATTGCAGCTGGGACTACAATGCCCGTCACGCCCCACGCTCCACAGAACCCCGGGATCCGCCCCCATCTGTCCCATAAGTGTCCCCCAGACCCTCCAGGATCCCTCAGTTCGCTCTCAGCGCACATTCGGGACTCCCCAAAAGCGTCCCCGGATCCCCAGAGTGCTCCAAACCCCACAGATGCCCGGCACAGCCACTTCTGGGAATTCATCTCCTCTCATCCCCTACGGCCCCAGAGCCCCTCAGAACACAGTCCTGCGCCTAAAACTCCTGCCGTGCCCGCGCCCTAAAGAGCCCGGTTAGAGCTCTCCGAAGTCCCGCCAAGGGCTCCCCAACCGTTTACGTTCCCCTCCCGAGGACCTCAAGTCGCGGCTCGGAGGCAAAAGTGTCCCCCAAGAGCCTTCCCGGACCCCCAAACATCGCCTTTCTACCACTTCCGGGACTACAGCTCCCATCATGCTCCGCGGCGCACGTCCAGCGCTGTTCCAGCCGGGACTTCATCTCCCGTCATGCCCCGCGCCCCTCCGACAGCCATTGCAGCTGCGCCCAGAACTCCCGTGATGCTCCGCAGCCCCGGTAAACCGTATTAGACCCGCTCCTACAACTCCCATCACCCCCCACTCCCCAGAGAGCCCCGTTCGAGCCCCCCCAAGGGCCCGCCCGGACCCCGCAGGGCCCCAAATTCCCCTCCCTGACGTCCAAGGGCCCCCCTGGACCCCCAAATGCTGCCCCGGACCCCGAACTGTCCCTCAGAATCCCTGAGTGCCCCTCCAAGTGCCCACCCGGCTCCCCCAAGTGTCCTCCAGATGCTCAAGTTCTCTCTGAATTCCCTCCCCAGACCCAAAACTGCCCCAAATGTGCCCCAGAAATGGCTCCACGGCCCCCAAAGTGCCCCCTCCTTGACCCTATCGAAGAAAAAGATGATAAAAATGGCACCAAAATACTTCTAATATTATTAGTTAGCGTTATGAATAAGAAGCTTGACTAGGCCAACATTCAAGCAGCAATCAATTTATTATTTAATATGGTAAAGTATGAGCAATACAGTGCTGGGTACAGTGGGGGAAGTTTTCCCTCCAACTGCACACTGATAATTGAGGGTTACAGGTATTTGTAGGGGTACCCATCAGCTTTTTCAGCAGGTTCTATTTCCAATTTTTTACTCATCAGCAATTTTTATTCCAAATTATTACATCACAATTCTATACACTATTGTGATCTTAGTTTCTCAGGATGTATCTCAAAAGGAGGATCCCAGATGGTGGCAGGATCGTCTTTCTTCTTTCAGTTTCCGAAAGAAGAAAGACGAATACCATCTGGTGGAGTCCAGCTCCCCAGATGTGGGTCCACCTTTTAATTGCAGAGATTATAAATCTAACAACAGTGATGTCCAGCTTCCCTTTGGTCGAAACCATAAATCCTTGAGGTGATGTTCATCTTCCTTTCTCAAGCTGTTTTTCTCTGCTTCCATAAGGCGTGAGATAAGCATATTTCCTTTATATATATTCCAAAGGTATAGTTTCAAGGATACAAGTAATATTCTAAAATTATACTTCAAAAGGTTATTATTGCAGACTCTTTGTGGATTAACTGCAAGCAAAAAGCAACATCCTTAACACCTTAATTCCAATGCTCCAAAATCAACCAGGGTTAATTGCAAACAAAAGATAGGTTCAAAGGCCTTTTTCCATGCTTAATTTTCCTCAGTTATTATTAGAATTCAGAGCTCTCCCATTGTCGGGGTCCACACATTTCGCATTCACAAATACACACGTCACCTGTTTCTACCTGACACGAAACACAGCTTTGTATTTCACGCCACCTCTCTGGTCAAACTATTCCCAGGCCCGAACACCTGAACAGTGAATTTTTTTTCTAAAATCTAACCTGAATTTCCTCTCAAGGTGAGGCCACTTCCTCTGGTTCTCAGTGCAGACCCAGCAGAAGAGAACAGCCCCCACCCAGTGCACTCTCCTGTCAGGGAGTTGGAGAGAGCGGTGAGGTCCCTCCTGAGCCTCTTCTCCAGACTGAAGAAACCCAGCTCCCTCAGCTACTCCTCATGGGCCATGTTTTCTAGAGCCTTCGTGAGCCTTGCTGCCCTTCTCTGGACACACTCAGCCCCTCAATGTCCTTTTTCCCGAGGGGCCCAGAGCTGGACACAGCACTCGAGGTGTGGCCTCAGCAGTGCCCAGCACAGAGGGGCAGGCGCTGCCTGCTCCTGCTGCCCACACTGCTGCTGATCCAGGCCAGGTGCCATTGGCCTCTTGCCCCCTTGGGCACACTTTGGCTCACCCTGAGGCGGCTGGTGACCTGCAGGATGTGCCACTTGGCCTTGTGGAACCTCACACCCTTGTCCTCGGCCCATTGATCGAGTCTGTCCAAGTCTCCCTGCAGAGCCTTCCCGTCCTCCAGCAGATCCACACTCCCACCCAACTGGGCATCTGCAAATTTACTGAGGGTGCTCTCAATGCCCTCCTCCAGATCATCAATAAAGATGTTAACCAGGACCAGCCCCAAAACGGAGCCCTGGAGAACACATTTCAATGCAGCTCAGTTTGCATAGTCTGCAGTTGGAGGCTGCAATGCCCCCACAACAGAAAGAGCTGCCATCCCTTGGCATTGGCCACACACAGAGGTGCAGGAAAAAAAACCTTTTACTAGGTGAATATGGCTGACAGAACTGAGCTCTCAGGCACACCCTCCCTTTCCCTAATGACCCTGAACTCAAGAAAAGGGATTTCACCTTCCAGCTTTTTGCACCATTGGATCCTCACACCATCAGAGCTCCACCAGCCTCTCTCATCCTTTTGCGCCTTCTCCCCACTCAAGCTGATGAGCAGCTTTGATAAGAAAAAATGCAGTTCTGCTGCCAACAAGCTGAGCCAATTTGCAAATGCAACTTACCCTGCCAAACACAGCTACTGCCTTTTTCTTTCAGAGGTGAGTCATCAGAAGGAATGAAAATGAGTTGCATTTTAAACCAAAGAGGGCAAGAAACGAAAGCACTCACAGAGGATTTGGCAAAGCCAAGAGATGCCAGTGTGGCTTATCCTGTTGGCTGCTCAGTTATTGCAGCCCTTTGCTACTTTACCATTTGTCTTGTTTGGAGATTGTGCTCAGATCATTCAGTTATGGGTGCAGGAGAAATTTAAAAAATCATAGCTGATTGCAAAATAATACAACTTAGGAAAATTTAAATAGATTGTGAAGTATTTACATCAGGGTGATGACAGTTACCACACAGAGACCAAAATAAGCCCTTTTAACAAAACTTCATTTCTATCCTTGTTCCTCAAGCCCTACTATCCATTTCTTTGGATGATGTAGTATAATGGTGAAATACTGTTCAATATCTCGTATTGTTTATACTTTGCAACACTTCTGTTGTGTTTTCTAAAAGCTCTGGGTATTTTTTAGTTTGAAAAAAAGATCTATTATTTTGGGAGCAACATTGCAGTTCTGTGTTTCCTTTTGGTACTCAGCTGAAGAAATAAAGAAAAAAAAGAGCAGAAAAAATTGCAGAGGTGGATAGTAGATCACAAGGAGCACAGGTACAGGAGATGAGTACATTACTGCTGCCACTGCTTAAGAGCATCTCTCACAAAAAGCAGACTGGCTACACTGTCCTAACTCCATCATTTCAACTCTCCGTGACTTGTTTCTTGCTTTGCAAAGCTGAGCTGATCAATTTTTACCTAATATGAATAACAACTAGTAATACACACTTACAGTTCTCTTGCATTACTGCAACAGCACTAGGTCCCCTTAGAATTTTTTAGGGCAATTGTAATGCCATCCCTGAATTTAAACAGGTTCAAGATATTATTTGTAGCTTATTCTTGAAGGTAATTTGTAGCAAAAGTCAAAAAATTATTGCAGATGGTCAGTAACCGGACTGTTACGTGTATGGGATGCACACGATGATTTAAGTACTGCTTCATTCTGTGTGACTCCAGGCTTTGAGTAAAAGTAATCCCACTTGGCATTTGGGCTCCCTTTGGTCTCAGGAATTATGGATCCAGAGTAACTTGTTAGAAGCTTGTGAAAAAATGTCTCTGAAGTTTACAGCAGAGCTGAAGTGTACAGAAGGATGAGAATTCAATGAATAATTCAATGAATACTAAGTTTGAAAAGCATATCCAGTTATCCTACTGGCTATGTCCAGTTACTATCCACTGTTACAGTACAGTGCACAATATCACCAGGAATATTGTGAATGTCATCTTCAGACCGATCTATTAACACATTTTATTTTTGATCAAAGTTACTGTCCTAGGGTGACGTTATGATGCTTGTATCCCCATTCATGTGTTCTGTTAATGTTGGATATTATGTTCTGTACCTTTCAGACCGGCTCTGAAGAGGGAAAGTTTTGTTTTGGTTTTCTTATCAGCCTGGAGGGACACAGAGACTGCAGCTTTGCCTTTTCTGCTTTTGCTTTTCGCTTTGCTCTCGCTCGCTCTTGCTTGCTTCGCTTCTGCTTGCTTTTGCTCATTAGCTAGTTTAGCTAAACTGTCCAATTTCTTCCTGGACGGCTTCTCCTTTCCATTTTCTGATCATTTCGAACCTGCTCCGGACTGGGACCTGGGAAACACCACGATCCTGCACCTTCTGGCCTGCAGCAGCAGCCCCAGCGCCGGAGGGACTGAGAACAGAGTGACCACCCCCCAAGAGAGACTTTCTGAATTTGTCATCTTTTTCAGAGCGGTGTCATCCGGTATTGTTCATTTTGTGTGCTGGGCTGTGCTGTGCCTATTAAATAAACAGGTTCTTTCCACTCCTCTCCGAGGAATCCTTCCCGAACCAGTTGGGGGGAAGGGCTGTGTGGGTTTGCTTACTGGAGGAGCCCTAATTTGGAAATTCTCCTCCAACCTTGCCCTAAACCAAGACAGTTACTTTCTACAAATTACCAAGCTGTTTTGCCTTTTTGAGGCTCTTGCTTTTTTCGTGTTAAGTATTTACATGCATAACACAGGTGGCTCCTCTGTCTTGGTTTGGAAAGACAGGTGTTTGCTAAGGAAGGCAGAAGCCTTTCTTGAAATGGAAAAATGTAAATCCCTTCTTTCTGAATTGTTATAAATTTTAAATTAAGGGGGACTCTCAGGTAAAAATATGGGAGCAGGAATAACAGTTCTTTATTAGGAAATAAAAAGATAAAATAAACAATGCAGTAAACCAAAACAGCACTGACAGAGTCAGAATACAACCTGACACCCTGTGGGTCAGGGTGTTGGTAGCAGTCCAATTGGAATTGTGGCTGCAGCCCTCCTGGAGTGTCAGGTGTGGTTCTGTTGGAGCAGGGATCCTGTAGAAAGGTGTAGTCTTCCTCTGAAGATCCAGTGGAAGAGGCAGCTGTTCTTCTGGGAAATCCAGTGGAGAAGCTGTGCTGGTGTTCCAGAATTTCAAGATTATATCCGGGTAGGAATGCTTGGCTCCTCCCTCTGGGCGGAGCATCTCCCAATGGGATGCTGTAGTTCTTATCAGCCATGCAGTGACATTCAATAGCCCATTATCAGCAGATGTCTCCCCTGGAAGGAGGATTGGCTGTGGAAGAGATAAGGAAAACTGCCCAATTAACAGAAGACAACTGGCATACAGGTGGCAAATAGAATCCATACTGCTTGGCAATCTAGTATATCCTGAATCTGATCAAGGAACCGAAAAGGAGCTTTTAGATTTTCTAAGCTGAGGTCTGTCTTGCCTGTTTCTGAAGCTGCAGTCCAAGAGCAGTGACAGAAAGGTTGCTGCTCTGGGAGCACGCTTCTAGCTTGAATTTAGGCCTGAAGGCATTGTACCAATTTACAGCTCTTACAAGAGGTCTGTCACTACACAGAATTTCCATAGGCATTACAACACAAAGAACTCCCTTTCCCCCCACAAGCTCTTGATGCAGCTTTCTGTACCACCCTGGTTATGTCCTCGGTGAGGGGCCTTTCTGCAAAAGGAGAAGGAGACTCTTTAGCATAATTGTGTTTTCTGTGGAGTGTATTATCATAGTCTATTAATATTCCCTTTTCCTCAGTTCCATAGCTGCTTACTACTTTCTAACTCATTGATTTTAATAAACCAACTAAGCATGCTGCTGTATTCTATTCTACTCTCCCTGTATTCTTTTCTACACTCCCTATGGAGGAAAAAAAATTGCCCATAAAACCTATATGCAACAACTGCCTCAATCCAATGAAATGCAAGAGGAAACAAATGCCCAAAGAGCAGAAATCCCCAAACATGTCACATCCAGTCACGGAGAAGCTCATGGGACAGAGCCATGTGGCTGGAGTATGTGTATTGCACTCTGTATTTTTAATTGACTGATGCTGTGTATTTCAGCAGGAAACTTCCAGGGCTTCCAGGACTGTCCTGGTGGCTGTGATCCCAAATTACTCATCCGTAGCAAGTGAACAAGAACAGCCTCTAGGAACAAGGGCGTTTCTGAGGCTCTTGCTTGCTGTGGCGGCAGGGTGGCCGTGGTAAGGGTGCCACAACCTTCCTGAAGAGCCTCCTAAGAAGGACAGCTCAGGGGCACAGGCACATCCTCCTCCCAGAGCAGCATGTGATGTTCAGCTTCCTTCTTCAGGTGACACGGAGAAAAAAGGCTGGAGCTCTGCATGGCGTTCCACAGAGCAGAAGCCTTTATTAAGAGCAGGGCACTCTGCATAGGGAGCCAGGGACAGAAACTCTGCGAACCAGGGAAAAATGGGATTCTATAAGGAAGGCAAGGGGTGGGACAAAACTGGTAACCAATGGGATAAGGGCTCAGGGGCAGAACACAAAGGGAAGGACCAATGAGTACTGGGGGATCAACATAAAGTTGCAAAGGCAGCTGGGGGTCATATTTGCTCACCCAAACTAAAAGTCAGTGGGTCAGGAGTTGGCCCTCCAGGGGAGCACAGCAAGCTCTTCTCTGGCTGGATCTCTGGCCCCCACAACTCCCCCTTCTTTATTTAATAAAAAATCTTCTCCTAGAGACCTTGCAAGTAACTTCTTAGAACAGCTGAACATATATAAGAAAATAACAACATTTAAAAGGACCCAAAAATATTTCTTAGGAGGTCTCAGGATCTCTAGCTGGTCAGAGTGACCCTGATATACGTTAGAAAGTCTCTTTTCCCAGCCCAGTGCTCAAAGAAGGAGTCAGAGCTCTTCAGTTCTTGGTCTCAAGGTTGTTTATTGTATCTTATCTATAAAATTCTTTCTCCTGTCCTGACCAGGTCCGCTCAGCTAGACAGTCAGAGGCATTCTGCCTGCCCCGAGGCGGTGTTATCTTTTTATACTAAAAACTACATGTACAATATTTACAATTATTTTCCAAGACCTATCACCTATGTTAGACAGTGAGCTTCTACTCTAGACCAATCTAAAAGTGTCAACATCACAGCAGAAGATGGAGGCCAAGAAGAAGAAGGAGAAAGGCTGGACAGGCCCTGATTTCTCCACCTTGCCACCTGAATCCCCGTTCTAGAAACCACAAAAATCTATTTTTCACCCTGTGATAAATTCATTTTCATTCTACTTAAAAATTTCATGGCTCGCAATTCTTCATATAAGGTTGGTAATTGTTTTATCCAAGGGCTAAATCAAAGGCACAGGGGTCTTGGGCTCTGTGCCAAGGTCTCTGAGCCCCCTGGACAGGGGCTCGAGTCCTCCAGGGCAGCCAGAGGAATTTCCTGGGTTCTGACAAGTAGCCCTGTTGCAGTCCCTGCATACAAGAGTTTACTTGATCACTTTGATGCCAGGGAGCACCAAGAACTTGAACCTTCCTGGAGTCCAGCCCTGCCTGCCTATCATGGAGCAGAGGGAAAAGATGAAGAACCTGGGTGGTGGTTGAGCCAAATTGGCATTTTGCCATTTCTGATTTCCTCCCAGCTTTTGCAGCAGGGCGACAACCCCATGGCTGCAAAGCACTTCCTTTTGCAACGCACATGCAGACCTCACTGGAAGGGGCTCTTGAAGGAGCTGCTGCAGTTGGCAACAGGAGCTGTTGTTGAATTTTTCACGTTGCTTAATCCCCCCCTAACAATGCCATCAAGAGGCTGAGGAAGGACACAAAAAGATTACCCTGGAGAAAGAGAGGCCAAAAGCTTAGAAAAGGAGGATAGAAATGTTCCGATGATGACGATGACAAAAAACACCCAAACAAATTTATTTTGACCGCAAATGAACACAGGCCGCCCTCCAGCCCTCCCAGGCTGGCAGGCCGAGCGGTGCCGTTCCCATGGCATGAGGTGCTGGCAGCCTGTGGAGAGAAACCAGAGAGCCACGGTCAGTGGCAGCAGGCTCCTGTCCCCCTGTCCCGCCATGGCCTGTGCCCGGGCCAGGCTGCTGGCTCTGCTCAGAGCCCAAACCTCCCAAGCATTCTCTGTTTTTAGAAAAGGGCAGCGTGGCAGGCCACGTTCCGCCTCCTCTGCTTAATCATGGCACAGCAACCTCCTCAGCAGCTGCAAGAGCAGGATGCCCGTGTGCCCGCTTCCGTCTGCCCGGAGCCCTTCTGCCAGCCGAGCTGTGGAGCCGGGTGCCCACCTCTGGAGAGCTGCTGCCAGGAGAGGAGCTGATCCCAAACCAGGTCCTCGTCCTTCTGGAAGGGGCTGTCCCTGCAGACCGTGGCCCCTGGGGCAGCGCTGGCACTGGACACGCTCCACGGACGCTGCAGGCGCTTCCCTGTCCGGTCTGGGCACCAGGTGTAATCCTCCTGGGAAAACAAAAGAACAATTGCATGAAAGTCAATTCAAAACAAAACCTGGAAACAAGAAAAAGCACAAAGCCTGTCACCGTTTCACAGGCCTGAGGAGGGTCTGACCACTCCATGTGAGAATTAAACCTGTCCAGGGGTGGGGAAAATCCCCACCTTTCCTGCCCGTAAACGCACCTCTTCCTCAAGGGCCTGCAGAGCAGACCAGCTGGGGCACGGCTACAGAACCCATCCCCCCCTCTGCCGCCCCCCATCCACATGGATGGATGCTTTTGTCAGGCTGGCTGCCCCCGCCTCAGCTCGTGCCAGGCTGGCTGGCAGAAGCTGTCAGCAAGGCCAGAAGCAGGCTCCCCTTCCACAACATCCGTCCCCTGTCCCACCAAAAAGCAGCTCGGCGGCCAGCAGAAAAATTAATATTCCCCAGCGCTGCCGAGCAGGGAACCTCCGGCACGTGGCCAGGCCGAGCTCTGCCGTGCCTGGAAGCACCAGCATCCCCCGCCCCTGCGCCGGCTGGGGACTCATCTTGATTTCATCGGAGTGCAGAGCGTGTCCTTCAGGCAGGTGCCGCAGCCAAAGCCAATCGGCTCTGCCCCGCCAGCGGCCAGGTCCAGGACGGTGTTCCCAGCTCCACGTCGTGCTCCAGAAGAACACGCCAGCTGTGCCTCGGCTTGCGGGGACATCACGATGCCATTGAGCTGCAGGGGGATGTTTCCTCTGTCCCAATCCATGTCACCTTCACTGCACTGCCACCACTTCTCCAATAGGACGGGCAGTACGGAGCCGCTCCCTCCACAGCTCGTGGGGACCAGCGGAAGCAGCATCTCCTTGGCTGCGCTCTCTCCTCCGCACCGCGGCCACAGGGAAACGCTCCGGGGTTTTCTTCCAGTGCCACGAGACACGTGCCACTGCTGCTTGCTGGGCTCCTGGATCCTACTGTGCTCAGGGATGCATCTCTGCTGTCTCCTGGGCCAGGCAGGGCTCCTGCAGCCAAGAATGCTCAAAAAGGTCCTCCAAGCATGGCCTGTGTGTGGGGTCCATGGATAAACACCACCTGATGAGGTGCTGGCACTCTGCGGAGAGAAACCAGAAAACTCCTGTCCATGCTCTCCCACATTCCACAGTGCCCAGGCAACACCAGCAGTGCTCAGAGCTACACCCAAAAGCTTCCTATTGCTCCTCTCTTGCGGAGGACACCAGCACAGAGGCACAGGTGCCACCTCCTCCAGCTAAGCCCAGGAGATCCACCTCCTCACCAGCTGCAAGAGCAGGATGCTTATGTGCCAGCTGCCCCTCCCAACCCCGTTCTTCCCCTCGTGCCTTGAAGGCGCATCCCCACCTTGAGACACCCGGGGCGGGAAGACGAGCTGGCCTCGGACGATGTCCTCGTTGGTGTGGAAAGGAAGGTGCCCGCAGACCAGGTCATAGAGCAGGATGCCCAGGGACCAGATAGTGGCTGGCTGGCCATGGTAGCAGCCAAAGAGGATCCACTCCGGTGGGCTGTACTCCGGGGTTCCTATGGGACACGGGCGCAGCTCATCAGGCCCATGCTGCTCCCTCCTGCCTTCCTTCCCTCCCTCCCAGCCAGCTCCCGTTCCACAACAGCCAGCCCCTGCCCTGCCAAAAAGCAACTTGGCTGCAGCTGGCTGAAGAAGGATTCCCCCTCCTTCCTTCCCCCCTCTTCCCCCTCTGCCAGCAAAGCGGGGAACTCAGCTGCCCGGCTGGGCCCCGGCTTGGGCTCACCTGACATCCGGGTGTAGAACGTGTCCTGGAGGATGCTGCCGCAGCCGAAGTCGATGAGCTTCGCCTCACCCGTGGCCAGGTTGACGAGGACGTTCTCGGCCTTGATGTCGCGGTGCAGGACGCCGCGGCTGCTGCAGTGCCGCACGGCCTCCAGCACCTGGCAGAACAGCCCCCACGCCACGGGCTCCGTCAGGAAGTGCCGCTCGTGCAGGAAGTACCAGAGGTCCTGACAGCACTGCGGATGTTCCATGACCAGCGCGAAGCCCTCGGGCACCTCGAACCAGTCCAGGAGCTGCACGACGCCGTGGAAGCCAGGCCACGACACCATCCACAGCAGCGCCAGCTCCAGGGGCATAAGGGCGCCGTTGCGCTGCGGGGGGACTGCAATGCCGTCAGCGGGGCCGATGCTGCGCCGCGCCTCGGGCAGCCCCTGCCCGGCCCCGCCGTGGCTCGCCATGGCCCGGCCCGGGGCGCTGCGCGGCCCCCGCTCACTCCACGCTCGCTGCCCTCGCAGCGTTCCGGCTGCCGCCCTGCCGGGCCTCGCCTCAGCCCCGCCCGGCCCACCCTGCCGGCTCCTCCCGCTGGCCCCGCTCACTCACCAGCCGCGCCCACTCCGAGATGTGCTCCCGGGACACTCGCTTGATGGCCACCTGCGAGCCAAGGCGAGCGGCGGGATGAGCTCGTCGCCCGCTGCCCGCCGCCTGCCGCTGCCCTGCGAGCCGGCCCCGTCTCTTACCGGGGCGCCATTGGCGAGCCGGGTCCCGGAGTAAACGCTGCCGCAGCCGCCGCTGCCCAGCAGCGGGCCCTGCCAGTAGAGCTGCTCCAGGGGAGGCTTCTCCGCCCGTGCGGGCGGCATCGCGCTCCCGCTCTTCTGCCCGGGGCACCCGCCTGCCCAGCGCGCTGCTGCTTGCCGAGCCGCCCCGGGCTGCGGCGGCTCGGGGCCGGCGGCCGAGCTGGCGAGCGGCGGAGCTCGGAGCAGGGAAGCTGCCGGCCACGCTCTCGGCCACGTGGCGGGAGCCGGGCGGCAGCGGAGCGGCTGCGGGCGGAACCGCGGCAGGGGCTTCGTTCGGGGCCGGGGCCTCGGCCGGGGCTGGGCCAGAGCCCGCGCCCGGCCGAGCCAAAAGACCGCGATGCTCCTCCAGCACCAGAGCAAGCGGCTCTTCCAGCGGCGCCACAGCCAGGACGGAGAGAGCCCGGCCCAGGCGGAACCACGGCGGGCCGGGCAGGGGCGGGCACGGGGCGGCCCCGCCAAGGGGCGCCTTGCAGGACGCGGCATCAGCTGGGCCGGGAGAGGCGGAACACGGACGGCACGGCCCGGCACGGAACGGGACGGGAATACAGTGAGTGGGAGGGAGAAGGGGATGCGGAGCGAGGGAAAAGTCAAGTGGAAAACCGATCAAGAGAAGCGCTGCTGCTGCTGCTGCTGCTGCTGCTGCTGCTGCTGCTGCTGCTGCTGCTGCTGCTGCTGCTGCTGCGGAGCCGACGGAGCTCGCGGCCGTTCCTCCGTTGCCCCGCGAACCCAACGGAGGAGCCGCCGCGTGCCCCAAGGAACGGAAGAGAGAAACAAACAAATCACACCCCAAAGTCATTCCTATTAGAGAAGTAACCAAAGAAAACAGTGTAGCAATAAAGAAGAGTGTTGGCTTGTGGCTTCTTTCTTATTTGCGTGAAACGAAACATTTCATGGGTGCGATAAACGAGTTCACTGGATTTAAGGATCATAATTTTTTTTATTATTATTATTATTATTATTATTAAGCAAGCAAGAATAAGCAAAGTTCAGTGCTGGGCGGCCGGGAGTCTCCACTCCTCTAGGCTCGCACCGTTCCTATCCCCAAGGTTCGCCTTTTATTGCCTTCTTCTCCCGGATTCAGGGATGACGTGGTCTGTCTTTTGCGCTTGCTCGTTCAGTTGCTAGGGGGTCTTTTTCTGCATTCTGGTGGTCGTAGGATGAAGGCTCCAAGTCTTCCTCTTTAACCTCTAAGTGAACTTTTCCTTATAAGGCATATCAATACAGTGGAATTTTCAGAAAACTATACGATTCCTGCAAGCCTAAGCAATTCTTATGAGTTTAGGGATTGTTGTTACAGCCTTCCTCTGTGACCTCTGGGTGAACTTTTCCTTATAAGGTATATCTTTACCATGGAATTCCCAAAGAACTATACGATTCCTCCAAGCCAAGCAACCATATGTGGCTGCATATTTAAGAATCAAGCGGTTTTAGCTATTTAGTTATTGCTTTTATATTGTATAATTTTTTAGCTATTCATTTAATTAATGAACAAATGTATTGCCTCTTATTACATTCAATTTGTGTTGCATTGGGGCTGGGTTGGGAATTCTTGTTTTGGGGTGAGTTGATGGGTGTTTGTTGTGGGTCCTGGGGAGGGGAGGTCCAGGGTTTGGTGGGGGCGATAGTCGAAGGGGGGTGGGAGGTGATTGGACAGGGGACTTGACCAATCATTCGATGCCCTGAGAAAATGATTGGTCCAGAATGAATATCAATAAGGATCAATGAGAACACCGGAAAACGACCAATCAACTTGCGGATCCAAACCCCACCAATCCTGGACCCGAGAGGGGTTATAAAATGAGGGTTTGGTTGGGTTGGGGTTCTTCTCCTTCTGAGGGATGTACTATATGGGGGGGAACCCAGTGTGTTTGGGACATGTTATCTTTGGGTTGTTGCGTGGCAGTTTGGGCTTATCTCAAACTCCCCGTCCTCTGTAGTTTGTTTTGATAAATAAGAGCATATTTCCTTCTCAAAATCAGGCCTCATTCGAATTCACAACAGCATGGTTTTTCACCAGCACTGAGTGGGTTCTTCCTTGCTATGGTCAGGCCTTACCAGGGTTTCTACTGCCCTCTTCCAGCACCAGTGGCTTCTTTCCCAACCCCAAGTCTGTGCACAAGTCCCAGATGCTGGGGAGAGGGCAGTGGGTCACCCCGTGTGCCACTGGGGCAGCCCCCGCACACCCAGGGATGCTGGGGCCAGGCTCTGGGAGCAGCAGCATCCCCCTGCTGAACTCCATCTCTATTCCATAGGAACACGGTCATACAGCCCCCCGGAATGGACCCACTTTGGCTGGTACTATGGCAAGCCAGCTACCATCTGGTCCCTGGGCATCCTGCTGCACCAGATGGTCTGCGGGGAGCACCCTTTCAGGAGGGGCCAGAACATCAGCTGGGACCATCAGCTCTCACTGCCACAAGGGCTCTCTCAAGGTGGATCCTCATCTCTGGGCACGGGGGGAATCCCAGTGCTGGGAGACAGCAGCGAGCTCGTGGGCATCCCGCTCTGGCAGCTGATGAGGAGGTGGCACATGTCCTGCTCTCCTGCTCTCCTCCAAAACAGGGAATTGAAGGTAAAGTTTAGGCCCAGCTCTGAGCAAATCCAGCAAGGCCTGGGCATGGGAATAGTGGGACAAAGCCAACAGGAGCCTTCTCCAACTGCCTGGCAGTTTCTGGTTTCTGTGCCCAGAGCGCCAAGATCTGATCAGGTGGTGTTTATCCATGCTGGACTTGGAAAGACCCTCATTGCAAGAGCTGCTCTGTCATCCTGGGATGCAGGATATTCATCTGCCCTAGAAGAAGGGAGAGAGCCACAGGCACACTTTGATGCAGGGCCCTGGTAAGTTACAGCCCACACATGCCTTGGCAATGAGTAGCAAAGGAACCCAGACTTTTTTGTGCTGCCCATGTCACTGCCCAGGGCTCATCAGATGGGCACACACAGCCCTTGTGCTGGAGCTGAGCTGCTCTGCCCAGCACTGGTGGCTGCCATCTGCGCTGGTTTTGCTTGTCCTTGTTCCCTGACAGCTGGGGCCCTGGGCAGAACCTTGAGAGCCTGGTCTCACCCCAGGGAAGGAGAATGAGCCCCTGGAGAAGCTGTACCAGGTGGGGCTGCTGCTGCTGGAGACAGCGAGGATGACATCAAGGATGACAACCTCTTCCTGGACCTGGCCACTGACCAGCTGAAGATGCTGGACTTTGATTGTGGCACCTTCTTCAAAGCCAGGCTCCACAGGGAATTTGCAGATGAGTCCACACACAGGGGGATGCTCCCAGATTTGGGCATTGCACAGCCTGGCCAGGAACCAAAGGTTCCCCCTTTGCTGGGGCGGGTGCAGCTGATCCTTCAGCCGCTGCCCAGATGCTTTCGGCAGGGCTGGGGCATGGGCTGGGGTGGGTACAAAATGGGAGTGGGCTCCTGGCCCTGCCAACAGCCCCCAGCACCCACCGTGCCCCGGGCTGGGGCTGGGGCTGGGGCAGCCAGCCCGACACAAACAAAGCCCCATGGTGAGAGCAGAGGTGGGACTCCAGAAGCTGTGCAGGGGCTGCTTTGCTGTGCAGGCAAGGAAGGGCTTGGGCTGCTCCACTGCCCTTGTTTGCTTTGGGGTCACTGTTATTGTGGGGGGCAGTGCAGGGGGGAAGGGAGAAAGCCTGGGCTTCCCTCACCCATGGGTGGGTTTTTCCCTGGCATGCAGGGGTTGGGCCTTCCTCAAGCCCCTGGCAGAGATAAGATTTTTGACCTTGTTTCTTGTTTCCCCTTTTGTCTGTAATCTATTTTCAATAATTTGTTGTATGTTTTCCTAGAGGAAGTGTTCCAGGTGGGCTCCAGTCTGGATTGGGAAGTGCTTGGGAGCAGCTGCGGCATGGATGGGCCGTGCCCTTGGAGAAGGCTGAGGACATCGTTTGGGAGCAGCTTTTCTTCCAGCGGGGGAGGGCATGAGGTGGGTCCCCGTCTGCTTGGCAGGGTGGGATCAGACCTTTTGGGAGATGGCAGCGAGCACAGGAGCATCCTGCTCTGGGCAGCTGCTGAGGGCTGGATGTGCCCTGGCTGGCTGCAGGCTGGGCACATGTCCTGCCCTCCTGCTCTGTGCCAAAGGCCGCAGGGATGGGCAGCTCTGGGCACTGCTCTGAGCACGGCCAGCATGGCCTGGGCACTGCGGGTGGCTGAGACAAGGGCACAGGAGCCTTCAGCTGATGGGCGGTTTCTGCTTTCTCTCCTTGCAGCCGGGCTCTGCGGGTGCTGATGCTGCTCTGGGCTCTGCCAGGGCTCTGCTGGAGCTCAGCACCGGGCTGGAATCAGCCAAAGAAGAAATGGTGTGACCTGCAGCACAGACTTGCTTGAGCATTTTGGCAGCACAGCCCAAGTTTGTAGAGTGTACACCTCCAAGGGAAAACATGACACCCCCCAGAAAATAAACTTGTTCAGTAACTTCTGAAATGAAATCAATCTGGGATGACCCCAAATGATATTTTTCATCTTGCTCAAGCTGTAGCTCAGCCCTTCTCTGAACAGTTCTCTCCTCCACCTGCCTTTTACTTCCCAACTGCTCCCTCTTTTCCCCCAGTGAGTTCTCAGCCCATTGCAGTCTCCATCACACTGTTGCCTTCCTTGGTGCCCCTCACCATGAGGAAGGCAGAGCCCCAGGTTTAGGGACTCATCCTGCCACTGGCTGAGGAGCAGCAATGTCTCAGAGGTCCAGTGGGATTTTAGTGTCATTCAGAGCTGCTCTCCAGCCTTCAGCTCTCCTCACTGCTGAGCTCCCTCTCCCTTTTCCTCGTCCTTGCAGCAGGATGAGCTCTGTGCATCCCCTTGAGCCTCCCCACTCTTCCCAGCCCACGCACCCACCTCAGTTAGGCTGAAGCTGAAGCTTCTCTGTCTCCTGTGGCACACCAGCCCAGTGCCCTGTGCGGGGAGCCCCAGCCCCAGAGCACAGCACACAACAGTGCAGTCCGGGCTGCAGCAGCTGCCCTGCAGCCCTGGCTTGGCTGTTTGTGGCAAGGGAATGCTCCCTGTGTCCAGCTGTCCCTGCAGGATGGCCCCAGGGCAGAGCCCAGCTGGGCTCCCACTGCAGCCCCTGGAGCTTGGGACAGACAGTGCTCCCAGAGCTGAGGTTCCTGGGGAGCACCCGGAGCTGTGCCTTGCACTCTGTTGCCGTGTGTCACAGTGCAGGCTGGCTCGTGCTGTGTGAATGTACCAGCCCTGGTTTGACTGCCAGGGGCCTTGCCCAGTCACATCTCTCCCAGGGCTGCAGCATTTCACTGGCCAGAATCTGACAAGGCATAGAGATCAGAGCAATGAAATTATCCAGACTGGGTTTCTCAAAGGCCCTTTAGAAGGAAGGGCTTGAGAATAAACGCTCTCTGTTTGCCACATGAACATCGGGGTGAGTGCTCTCTCTGTCTCCAACCCACTCCCCCTCCAGCCAATGTTCCAGCCACCCACTCCCTCACACATCCCCCTCGTGCCTTCCCACTGCCGTGTCCTGTCAGGGCTTCCCAGCCCCTCATCCCTTCATGGCCCCAGCCCCTCAGGGGCTGCCCCAGCCCGGCCAAGCTGCCCGGCAGCAGCGCCGCAGCCCCACAGCAGCTCCAGAGGAGCCCCATCCAGAGGCAGCTGGGAGCCCTCAGCAATCCAGCCAGCAGCACGCAGGCAGGAGGACACAGAGGGTGCTTCCTGCCTGGCACAGGGCTTGTGGCCATCTCCAGGCACCGCTCTCACAGGGATCCCCACAGCTCCGGCCCCTGCCCAGCCACTCTGCCACCAGCACAAAGGCTTCCACAGAACCATCAAAGGCCAAGGGGTTTCTGGCCATTTTCCCTGCAACACTGCACGCCTGGGCAGCTGGTCGAGCCCAGGCACCCTTGTCCCCCTTTTCCCCTAAGCCCTGCAGAGCCTGGGTAGCAGAAGAAAGCTCCTGGGAGTCTGTGTATTATAACACACTCTATATTGATATACTAAAGAACAACCAAAAAGAAGAAAAGAACAATCTGAAAGGAATGGAAAGTTCCTGCTGGCTCAGGTGGCCGCAGCAGACAGAGCCTCTGGGATCAGCTCTCTGCAGAGCTGCAGCAGCGCAGCCAGCCGAGCCCCGAGAGACGAGGCCGAGTCCTCCATGCCCTGCGGAGCTGATCTTGCAGCCTCTGGAAGACGGAATATGGCTCACTCTGCAGTGCCTGGAGGACATGCAATGTTGCAAGTGCCATGTCTGACACGGCACTGCTGGTGTCCTCTGTCAGGTGTTGAAGGGCTGAAAGAGAGAGGGACAGAGCCATGGTCAGATGCCGCATCTGCGGGGAGCCAAGGAGAGCGCCCTGGCAGGGCCATGGCAGCCGGCTCTAGCCATGGCCAGGAGGGAGCAGGGACCAACGGGACCAGCCCGAAGCTGCTGGCCACGAATCCCCTGAGTGGCCCTGAAATCTGTGTGTGCTCTGCCCACGCCGGCCCTGGTGCGCACAGGGAGCAGAGCCCTTGGCAGCCGGGGCAGGGCTTGCAGCTCCCCCGGCAGCCCCCACTGGCCTCACTCACCGTTGTAGATGAGCCGCAGCTCTTCCTTCTTCCCCCTCAGGTGCCGCGCGGCCATCCCTGTGAACACAGAGCCTGTGAGGGCACCAGCGGCACAGCTCCCTGCCAGCGGCGCTGCCGGCGCTGTGGCCACACAGGCTGCTGGCCCGGCAGGGCTCAGCCCGGCCCTTGGCGCACGCTGCCGCCCCAGGGCACGGCTGCCAGAGGGCGGCAGCAGCAATGCCCAGGCCAGGCGGGGCTCCACGGCGCCGGGCCCAGCTGGCGCTGCTGGGGCAGCAGGCGGGGCTGGGGCCGAGCTGCGGCGGGCCGGGCCTGGGAGGGAGCCCTGGCTCGTGGCTCACCCATGAACCTGATGGCTGCCGCTCGCAGGGACTCCTGTGAGCTCTGCAGGTAGGGCAGGGCTTGGCGCAGGTGCTCGGCCGCTCTGCTGCTGTCCTCTGCCAGCTGGAGAGAGCGGCAGGAGGGAAGGCTTGGCGCAGGCTCAGCCCCTGGGCCGGGCGCTGCCTACGCCCGGCCCCGGCCTCCCCTGGGCGCACAGCCCTGAGGCGCGGCCAGCAGCCGCTGGCCAAGGGCTCCCGAGGGGAGGGGGCAGAGGGGGCCGGCTGCTGCCAGGGGAGCCGTGGTGCCGGCCCGCCCCGCAGCCCCACCGGGCCGGGGCTCCATCAGCCCCCGGCTCGGGCCCTTGGGAGCCAGGAGAAGAGCCTGCAAGGCCTCTGGCTGCAGCAGCGGGCAGGGGCACAGCTGCCAGCCCCACACTCTGTGCACCTCCCTCAGGGGGCTTCTCTGGGCTGAGGCTGGGGCTTGCAGGCCGTCCTTACCAGGCACTCGCTGAACTTCCACAGATTCTGGCTCTTCAGCAGTCTTTCAAGATCCTTCCTCTTCAGGAACTCGGCCACACAAAGCAGCGATTCCTGAGAAGCCTGGAGAGCAGCAGAGACGCGGAGATGGCCCCACAGCCCAGGGCGCAGGACCCGCGTCCCTGTGCCAAGGGCTGCAGGAGGCTGCAGCCTGGCAGGCGCCAGGCCAGGAGGCAGCCGAGCCCCCTGCCAGGGGGACAGCAGCAGCCCACGAGTCCTCACCTGTGCCACAAGCCGATTGCCATCATGGCAGTGGAAGAAGAGGGGCAGCAGGCTCTGGCGCAGGGGTGTCTTCAGGGCCTTTTTTTCATTTTCCCTTTCTGGAAGAGTCACCAATGTTCGGAAGAGCAGGATGGAGAGCAGCTGCACCTGGCGATTGTTCTGTATGGAAGCAAGAAAAAAAGACCTCAGCATTGCGGCTGCTCGGGGCTCAGCTTGGCGCAGGCCTGCAAATGCACAGGACACAGTGTGCGGGCAGCAGGCAGTGGCCGTGGCTGGGGGCAGTGAGCCTTACGTGGTCAAAGAGTGGCAGGAGCGCCTCAAGCAGCTGCAGTGTGATGGGGCCAGGCATCAGTGTGTCATTGTCCAAGATGATAAAGCTCAGTAGCATGACTGTCATGCTAACTATCTCTCCATCTGCGTCCCACAGGAACTGCACAAGACTTTCAGTCAGGCTCCACATTTTTTTGGTCTGTGCGGAAGACAAGTTTGTGAAATGCCATCCTGCTGCCGCAGGGCCCAGAGGCCAAAGGCCTGTCCCCAAGCACTGGGGCAGCTGAACTGGGAGGCAGGAGAGCTGGGAGCAGCTGCCCCAGCGCCCAAAGCCCTGCCAAGCCCAAGTGACTGCATTCCCCAGCTCAGCCTCAGCCGCTGCCCCCTTCTCACCATGAAGGGCTCCTCAATGACCTCAAGAAGGGCCCTGAGCGCCAGGCGACGCCTCTCTCTGCACTCGCTCTGCAGCTGCCTCGACAAGATTGGCAGGACTCTGTTAGCACCACGTTCACTCAAGTCCAGGAACTGGAGGACCTGCAAGGCACAGGGCAGTGACAGGCGAGCCGGCCGGCAGCAGCCCAGAGCCGCACAGGCCTGGGCCTGGGCAGCAGCACAGGGCGCGGGCACCATCCCAGGCGGCTGCGGCTCCCAGAGGGCAGAGAGCTGGCAGGCAGCTCAGCCAGGCAGCGCTGGCCATCAGGCTCACCTCAACAAGGAAGGCCAGGGCGGGCAGCTCCCAGCGTGGCTCCTGTGTGCTGAGCAGCCGCAGCAGGTAGCGAGCGATGCGGGAGCACAAGGGGATGGAGACACAGCACATCTCCCTGGCAGGAGAAAAAGGAACCAAGACTTGTGGGCCAGAGGGACAAACCTCTGCCAGGACTGACTCCCAGAGGTCTGCTCTTTCCCCAGCATCCTGCAAGGGGCCCTGGGCTATTTGGGAGGCAGCTCCTGCTGGGCACCCTCCTCTGCCAGCCTTTTGCAGTCTGCTTGGCCATCCCTCGGTGACAAGGCCCTCTGGCCCACGACTCGGGGACTGTGTGGAGCTCCCTGGGCCCGGAGCACAAATGTCAGAGGCTGTGGGGAGAAGGGGCTCTCACCTGGCCAGCAGACCCACGGCATAGTGGTGGGTGTCAGCACACAGCAGTGTGTCCCAGCCACATTTGCGTTCCATTGCCACCACCACATCCTTGTGCTGCATGCGGCAGAGCAGGGACTTCAGGGTCCGCATTGCAAACCTGTGGGCACAGCAAAGCCCAGGTGACGCTGGGAGCACTGGCTCCTGCCAAGGGACATGGCAGGGACAGGAGGAGTGGGATGGAGCACCTGTTGGGGCTGGTGGCAAGGCCGTATTGCTCCTGGCATCCTTTCCAGAAGGCATCGACCTCCTCTGGCATATCCAGAGTGCTGAGGAACACTTGGAAGAGCAGATGCACAAAGAGGCGGGGGAAATAGACCGTCACCATATGTGGGACACAGGGCACCTGGAGGATCTTCCACATCACCACGGTTGCCTGCAAAGGACAAAGTGCCCCGAGACAGCGCTCAGTGCCCAGGTGTCCGTGTGGCAGGGCCCGAGCTTGGAAGGGAGAGGCCCGGAGAGACCTTGGCAGGGGGAGCACGGGGCCTGCTGGGCCTGGAGCTGCCCCTGGGCCAGGTTTCAGCCCAGCGCCTGCAGCAGGGAGATGCAGTGGGGGAACGGGGATGGAGAGCTGCTGGAGAGGCGGCCTTGGGGCCAGCAAAGGCCAGTTAGAGAAACTCACAGCCAGGACAAAGACACCCGTTTTGTCCCCATCGGAGGTGCACGTGCTGTGCTTGGGCCAGCTGCCCAGAACATGCAGGAGGATCAGCAGCGTTGCCTCTGAAGTCCTGGGCGAGCACATGATGCTCTTCCACATGGTGAAAGCAGCTCTGTGGGGTTAGAGCTCTGTCTCAGGGGGGTCTCAGACACAGCACGGGGGCCTGGGCAGCAGTGGGGACCTGAGCTGGCTGCCAGCTCTGCCTCTGCCCACTGCCACTGGCCAGCAGCACCCAGGCAGCCCAGGCCTGTGGGGACAGGCCCCTGAGGGGCAGCGAGGGAGCATGGCAGCAGGCTCGAGGCCTGACGTGCCAGGGCTGGCAAAGGGAGCAGCCAGAGGGCCCTGGAACTCTCTGTTGGTCGGACACCTGGGCCAGGCTGTACAGGCTGATGGGCTGGGGAGCCCTGAGCGCTCTGGGCAGGTGGGCCCCATACCTGTCACAGGACGGGGCCACACGCAGGAGTGTCATGACTACGTCAGTGGGCTGTGCTTCCGTCAGATCCAGCAGGCTCCTGTTCAGCCTGTGCTCAGCAAACTGATTGGCCAGGAGCCACTGGTGGATGTACCTGACCAGGGCGGGCACCTGGAGAAGGCACGGGGACACTTGGAAAGCGGCCAGAGGGAGGAATCTGCCCAGCTTCTCCAGACAAGTGCTTCCCGTGCCACCACGCTGCCATGGCCTCCAAGAGTTCCAGTGAGCAGCAGGCATGGCTTGGGAGAGCAAGCAATTCCTGGGAGGATCAAAACCTGGCCACAGGCTGCTTACTTGCTTTGGGTTGGAAAAGCCCTCCTCTACCAGCATATCCAGCAGAACAGCACTGGTCTTAGTTTTGAAGATGTGCGAATAGGCTCTGAGCCCAGTGCCCATGGTGCTGGTCTCTTCCTCCCGAATTCTCCTCATGAATTTGCAAACCAGCTGTAGGAGAAGGGCAAGAAGCCACCAGCTGTAAGAGAAGGGCAAGAAGCCACCAGCTCCAAGCGCGGTCCCAGCAAGCCCAGCCCAGGTGAGGATGGCTGCAGGTACCTGCGCTGTTCTGCGGAAGAGGCCACGGGCGGGCTCCTGCTCTTGTGTGCGCTCCAGGGCTGCACCTGGCAAAGAGCGAGCACAGCCAGAGCTGAGGGGCTGCGGGAGAGGCCGGAGAACACGGCCCAGCCCTGCACTCCCCAGGCAGGGACAGCCCCGGGATGCCCCAGGGGATGGAGCACGGCCCCTGCGGGGTGTCTGCCCGGCCCCTTTTCTGTCCTGTCCATGGGCATGGCCCAGGGAATGGGATGGGATGGGATGGGATGCAAAGGTGCCAAGCTGGCTGCAGGCACCCACCCTGTGGCCCAGCTCTGGCACTCACCCTCCTGTGGCAGCCCGAGTGTCACCTCCTCTTTGGTTTCCTGTGTTGGAGCAGGTCCACGGCCTTCTTCCTCCTCCTCCACCCTGAGCAGCTTGGGCACTCTTGGGTCTCTCTGCTCCATGTCTTCTTCATCCCTATTCCATTCTGTCCATGGGAACATCCCCAGGAGATGGGATGGGTTGGGATGCAATGTGATTGCATGTGATGGGATGGGATGGGATGGGATGGGATGGGATGGGATGGGATGGGATGGGATGGGATGGGATGCAAAGGTGCCAAGCTGGCTGCAGGCACCAAGCCTGTGGCCCAGCTCTGGCCCTCACCCTCCTGCGGCAGCTCAAACGGCACCACCTCTTTGGTCTCCTGGGCTGGGACAGCTGCAGGGCCTTCTTCCTCCTGTTCCCCCCAGGCCACCTTGGGCGCTCTCAGGGCTCTCTGCTCCATGGTAGTGGCTGGATTTGTGGCTACTTGCAGGAGAGATGCCTGGGAAAAGCTCCGAGTCAGCAAGTCCTGCAGTTGTGCCTGGAAGGCACCTTCAAGACAGAAGCCTCAGGAAGGCTACAGGACAGCAAGTCCTGCACTCTGGTCTCCAGGGCTCCTGCCACAAGGACAGGAGATTCCTGTCAAGGATTCTGGTCGGGCCTCGAGGGCACCGGTGGTAGGGATGGGAGATGCCTCTGGGGCACCAAGTGCCACGCTCTGCCCTCGAGAGCAGCTGCAGAAGAGAAGCCTCGGCAAGGCCACGGGTCACCAAGTCCCGTGGTCTGGCCTCGAGCTCAGCTGCAGGAATAACGCCTGGGAAAGGCTGCGGGTCAGACAGGAACGAGAGCGCTGTGCGGGGGCTCCTCACGGCACCGCTCTGTCCCGTTCTGCCCCGTTGCCTGTTCCCAGCAGCCGGGCAAGCTTCTTTTTCCCACGTGTCACAAAGGGGCCTTGGACACCCGTTCCATGGCATGGTGACCGTGCTGCAGCGTGTCACAAAGGACCCCTGCACACACTGCCCCCTGCCTTGGGGCCGCCCCCAGCCCAGCCAAAGGGGCTCAGGTTGGAAGAAATCACTCACACCAAGTGTCTAAGACAGCCCAACAGGGTCTTTAGGAACAGCTCAAACCATCAGCAAACACTGCCCTGCTCTGCAGGCTCAGGGCAGCAGAAGGAGCCCCAGGGCTGCTGATGCAGCCCCGCTGGGAAGGGCACCAGACCTTCCACAGAAGCTGGCACGGCCTCCTTGGGACACGTCCCAGCTGGTGGCCATCCTAAACCCACAGGTGTGACACGGACAGGGAACGTGTGGGCCAGGCAACGAATGCTGCTCTGACCCCTGGGGCCCGGGCAGCGCTGACATCAGCAGGTGTGGCAGAGTCCCTGCCCAAGCAGAGCTGCCACCCCCCGAGCCCTGGCAGCGCTGGTGCCCATCTCCTGCCCCAGAGACCTGTGCCCCCGGGGGGCTTCTGTGCCACAGGGAGCCAAAGCCCACGTGCATTGGGGGCTGTGCTCCTTCCTGCAGGGGCTGTTGGCAGCAGCACCTGGAGCAGCTGCTGGCAGCACTTGGTCTCTTACTCCATGCTGAAATTATTTTCTCATTGAAGTCATTTCCTTCAGCACAAAAACACCTTAGTGGCAAAGGCACAGAAGAACCTGGCATTTAAGAATCCTCAGTTCAGGAAATCTTTACTTCCCATTGCTCAACTCAAGTAGTTCTAAAAAGTTGCAAACTTCCCAAATTCATTGGGATGGCCTGAGAAGGTGAAGAGTTGGAATTTTGCTTCCCTTCTCAAAGCAGCAACTCATTTGCCTTAACATCATCCACTGAGAGTCACTTTACAGAACATAACACTACACAGAGGCAAACAAAAGGCCATTCCTTGGTTTGCAAACAGTTTCCTATGAAGGGATGATAATATCCTAAGTCTCTTAAGGAATAAAAGCTCTCAAGAAATTACAGTCCACTCAGTGTTACAAAAGTAGCCCAAGCAAATGAGTAGATGGCAAAAGGGCTAATCCTCCCCCTGGTACAGATATCTAAGTGGCCAGTAAAGTACAGCTCTCCCCTCTTGTTCCCTGCAGGAGAATCAGGACCATGAAGAATAAAAGTCACAGATATTCTTTCTGCCCTCTCTAACCAAAGCTGTGCCAAAGCACAGATGCTGCCTTCAGACTGACTCAAATTCCAGCCTAGACCTCTCACCTTCCAGACAATGCCTTCTCCAACATCCACCAACACCAATCCCCCAAATTCCCACACAGAAGCCCTCAACACCCCACCAGGACCCCCAGCTGTCCCTGTCCCTCCGCAGAGCTTTCCCAGCCTCCAGCAGACGCCCTGGTTCCCTGCACGTGCCGTGGGCTGGCACTCAGGAGGATCTGCTCCAAGGCCTTCCCCGGTGGCAGCTCAGACTGCCAGGCCTGTGGTTCCTGGATCACCCTTCCCACCGAGCCTTCCTGGGCACGGCTGTTCCATGGGCACCTCTGCGCTCAGCTCGCACTGCTCCACTCAGCCAGGGCTGCTGGGAAAGGATCCAGAGCAGCCTGGCCAGCTCTTTCTCCAGCTCCCTCTTTACTCTCCGGGGAGGCAGAACATCCCACAGCAAAGCAACTGGTGCCACAAGGAGTAGGGGGCCTCAGGCACCTTTGGCAATGGAACAAGGCCTTGGTTTGACATAAGTAAGCACAAGCAATTCACATTAGTAAACAAGTGCTTAGCACAGGCAGACATAAGTCCTTAGCACCAGCTAGCATAAGAAAAACATGGCAGGCCTAACTTGAAAAGAGAGTGACTTGACAGAAGCTTTAGACATAGTCTGCCAGAAGAACTAAGGGCAAGTGGCGAATCAGCCCAGTGCAGGGAAGACATGAGGAAGACTTTGTGCTGCTTTAGGGCATCAAGAGCGCTCCTGGCCAAGGCCTGGACATCAGCTTCAAGTACAGGAATCTGACCCAATGTCTTTCTAACCACCTGCCTATCAAATCACCTCAGCTGTGTAAAAATGGATGGTATTTTTGATACAATTCCTACATCAACCCACTGAAATTTATATGTGGTGGAGAAACATTTTAGTAGGATGCAGACTCCTGCCCTCCTGTCAAGTCAATAAAAGGGCTTTTGGCAGACAATGCATTTGTCTGCCAATTTCTTTGATTGAGGAAGAGCCCTCAGGACTGCTATATCCTGAGGGAACACCCTTGGCCTTGACCTGTAGGCACCTGCACAAGCTTAAAATCAGCTGCCTCAGCTTCCAGGACCTCTCTTGGCCTGCATCCTGACATGGGTGCAGGGCTGCTGTGAGGCACTGCTGGGACCCAGCAGGACAGGAACAGCTGTCTCATGTCCATGTAGCACCCCTGACACAGCCAGGGCCATCCCAAAACCAGACAAACGCTCACGTGTCAGCAGAGGGGAACAAGGAGCACTGGGCTCCTCTCAGGAATCTCAGCTGGGCTTGCTCCACAACACGCCCCCATTTTGAGGCCTGCTGATGCCCAGCTGCCAGAAATGCCCACCTTGCTCTCTACAAGATGCACAGGGAGAGCCAATGAGCAGGATGCCTTGGGAGGCAAACCTTCCAAGCCTTTTGTGAGGCCAGGGACACACAAGATCAGCCAAGGCTCTCCACGCTGCCTGGTCCACACAGCCCAGCTCTGTGCCAGCCCTGGGCCACAGCAGATTCCACCAAGCAGGAGGCAAATGCACATTGCCAAGAGTTGAAACACAGCAGAAAGGGAAGATGAGAAAAGTGTGTGTGTAAAGGCCTTTTAATTCACAGCTCTCAAAGAGAGCTTTGGGGCTCATGGCTGGACAGAGATGCTCCTGCTCACACCTCTGTCCAAAGGGAGGGAACACACCCTGCTGCGGGTGCTTGGGTTGGTCTCTGCAGGTCCAGGCAGATGCCAAACCTGCTCTTCACAGCCTTCTCCCTTGCCCTGCACCTCTGCCAAGTGCAAGGGGCCTCAAGGACTGAAAGGAGCACAGAGAGCCAAAGGGGGACACTTGCACCAACCTCACTGGGAGCTCCCTGGGAAGCACTTTCCTTGAGAAGCAAGCCCCTTTCCTCCAAAGGCATTTCCCCAAATGTGTAGCTTTCCTGGGGAACACCAACACACTCTTAAGAAAAGCTGGCAGGGCTGAATGACTCCAGGTCCTTTCAGGACAGGCACTACAGCTCTAGCTCGTATTCCCCCAAGTGTGTGTCCAGGGGGAGGTTCAGATGTGCAGCCCCTGGCCCTCTACAAACACAAGCTGCCCGCTGCCTCTTCACCTGCCTCAGCTCCTGCCTGCACTCACAGCAGCAAAACCAGGCTGTTCCCAGCCAGAGCCCAGAGCCCTGTCCCTGCAGGACGCACTTGCCAGCACCTTCCAGGACTCTGCTGTGCACACAGCGCTTTTCATGCCCGCTCTCAACAGGCTTTGGAACGCAGAGCACAACCTGGCTGGCTCTGCCACCAGCACAGCCCGAACACAGGCGGAGGAAGGAGCAGCAGGGGCTGTTTTGTGGCCATGCCCAAGAGAAACTGGAAGGGTGCCCTCCCTCTGGTCTCACTTGGTTGGCTTTCTGACTGGGTCTGAGCCTGTGGCTGCCATTCCTTGGTTGTGGGGACCAGAACCACACCCAGGATCCCGGCACTGCCTGACAGCGCTCCAGGCACTGGCACGGTCGCATGTCCCAGTCTCGGGCACCGTGCTGCTGCTTCATTTACCCTTAGGCACACCCAAAGCTCTCTGTTAAGCCCAGATGGTCTCTGCTTCTGCCCTCTTCCTGATCCAGGGCAGGGATGGAGCACTGCTGTGCTTTTAGGAAGCTGTTCCTGAAACCTTCCAGCATTCCAAGCTCCTTTGCCCTCCATGGATGCTTGCCATGGAATCCCTCAGAGCTGGGTTCAGAGCATCCTCAGGTTGGTTTTTCCAATGTCCAGGGGCTCCAGGGTGCTCAGCAACATCTCAAACTCCACAGTGTTGTGGAACTGGACCTTCAGCACAGGGACCTTTCCAGCCTCATCTGCCCTCGTTCCTCTGTGTCTCTGCAAAAAACACGGCGTGGAGGAGAACGGCAGGAGGGGCCTGATTGTCCCTGGGCCCCAGATTTGCATCACTCCAGCTCCACAGAGATGCAGGTAAAGCGAAGAAGCCAAACTGTTTATTAATGGAAGGCGAAGCAAAGGGATGAGCTGGAAGGGAAGAAAGGGGATGGGCAGGTGTGGAAGGGCTCTGCAGCCACGGGATGGAGGTTCTCTGGCTGGCACACCCTTGGTGGCCGAGGGCACACTCGAGAGTGGCCGCCCCCTGATCTCTGCCGAGACCGTCCAGGGTGGCGGTAATCGCTACGGCGTGGGTGACACAGCAGGAGCACGGCACGAGAAATCAGAGGCAAAGGAAACAAGGAAGGATCACTGGTCTGAGTTTCCAAGGAAGGTCTATTCCCAAAAGGGGTCAGATGCAAGTCACAAAAAAAATGGGTCCGACTAGCATTTTTAAAGAGGGGATGGTACAAGGGGTGGATACAACTCTCACCCAATGAGGGGATCTTAGGGGAGGAACACATCACTCAGCAACTCCAATAAGGATCATTCAGGGGAGGGAAGAAGCCTCACAAAGCAATCAACCATCGAGACATTGCTGACACAGAACATTTGAGACTACAAGGGAGTGACTACAGAGACTGACAAGAGTAAGGGGTAGTACAACTGAGATTGACAAGGGCTTCTAAGGGAATGAGGGGAGGAGCAGGGAGACTGACACACTGATGGGCAGACAAGTGGCAGAAAACTTTGTGGTGAACAACTTAGGACTGAACCATTAGGGGGAACAAAATGGGGTACATGGGAGAAACCATTATAACTGACTAACATGGAAATCTATCTTTTGGATTAAAACAACTGTAAAACACCAACTACCACAGACAGGGTCTGAGGGCTGGAGAGAGGGAGCTGTCAACAGGGAGGGAGAAGGCAGGAGCTATGGGAGCTTCCCCAGGCTCAGCTGTGCCAATCATCAGCTGTGCCTGGAGCTCCAGCTGGTTTCCTCTGGTCTCCAGGTGCTCTCACCTTCCAAGGGATCTGGAGAGATCTCTGAAGCCAGGCTGTGGAACGTGCAGTTTATTGCAAAGGGCCTGGGTGCAGGGCCCTGCTGGGAGCTGCCAGACAAAGCTGGAGCAGGCCCAAGAGAAGTAAAGAGAGTGGTAAAGAGAGAGAAGGCAAGAGCGTGGTAAGAGATGAGAGAGAGAGAGAGAGAGAGAGAGAGAGAGAGAGGATGAGAGGGCGAGGTTCTCGTTACAATACGATAAATCATCTTCTGTGCTGAATATGCTAATTCTCACTAACCAATCTAGTACAAGATACAATCCTATAGCATTTACATACAGCCTATAAGAATCATTACCTTACCACACTGTGTTACATTTTAAACCCTAAAAACTCCTCTTTGGGCCCCTTCTGCCAAGCTAGTGGGGTCTGCTCTGACCCTTGGAGCTGTCTGCAAGCAGAGGGAATTGTTTGATCAAAAAGGGATTACCTTCAGCTGGCCATACCATTGTTTTCAAGTTGTTCAGTAACTGAGGTATCTCAAAGCTTGCTTTCATTTCAATCTCGCTTATACTTTCTATATTCTCAAAATCTTTTGCCAGGCAATCATATTTATAAGGCTTTCCTGTTTCATCTTCCCCAGCAATCCAGTTTGTTTTATGGCTTAATAATATTATAAGTAATAAATGATAAAGCCAATCAATAATCAATAAAAAAGGGTTTTTTTATTTTGCAACCAAGATTCGGTCTCCGATAGCCACAATCAAAGGGGCAGCTTCGAGCCTGGGATCGGCACTGGGTGATCTAAACTCTATCGCTTCGGATCCCCTCTGCTCACAAATGTTGCCTCCTTCGGGTTGGTTTTATACAGATTTTTCCGCCTGGGGCAGAGTTGCTCCTATTCTTCTTGTTGCTTCACATATTTATGTAGTTTCCTTTTCTCTGTGCTGGGCTGGACAAAACTGTTTCTGGGAAGTGATGAATGCTGATCTTCGAGTTATGGGAACCTGGCATTGGGATGCACACCCTTGAAGACTCTGACTGTCTTGATCATAGATACTTACTGAGTATTCATCACTTGGGTGTCTCTGGACTGTCCTGGGAAAGGGCCCATCTCTGCACAGAGCCAGGTCTTTTTGTTTGCTAATTAGTTTTTTGTCTCCACTGCCATCTGTGATTTCTCAATTTGTGAAGCAATCTTTTCCCCGGCTGCGGCTTGTGGTTTTAAATCTTTAAGAATTTTTTGTACAAGCACAACTTATTTCATGTATATTTTACACGGCACGAATTATTCCATAACATATATCACAATAAGGTGAGGAATTCATGGATCTTTAACTTCTGCTGGAAGGCAGGCACATGGATTCAGAGCTATCACACACTAACTGTATGGTTTTGGGGTTACTTTAATAATGATACCCACTGTAAGGAGATTACACCAGAGGAAAATTTCTCCCAACCCTTCACCCAGCTCTTTGGGTCTGCCCCACTAGTTTTCAAAGGGTTCAGATCCACTCTAAATGCTAATGATATCATAAAGTGGTTGGTGTTGCTGATAGGCCTGTTCTATTTAGCATTCAGAGATAAGGGAAGATTAACCTGGATAACCACCCTGGCACCTACCCCAGAGACAAGGGATGCTGCTGCCCCAGAGGCTGACCCTGCCCCACAGCCCAGCTCAGAAATGACCCACCCAGACTGGGTGGGGGCTCTGGTGAAGGAGATGGGCCAGATGCTGAAGGAGCACATTTCCCCAGCTGGTGAGAAACCCTCCCCCTGCCCCAAAGAGGGAGAGTCTGATGGTGCAGCAGTGAACCCACAGATGTTACAACTGTCCAGGTTCCAGCTGAACTGCAAGGGCAGTCACAGGCAGCAGCAGTCGCCCCTGTGGAAACAAGGAGGTCTAAGATGAAATCAGATCACCCAAGATAAGGGTAAAAATGGAGGCCCCTCACAACCCACAGGGGAGCCAACAGTTGAGATCATCACTGAGTCCCTGATGTACAAACGTCTCTGTAATGCACAAAGACATTGTACGACGGGGACGTGAGGCTTATACAACCTGTTTACTCCGGGTCTGGGACCTTATGGGTACAGGCCTGCAACTGGATGGTGGTGAGGCAAGGAATTTGGGACCCTTGAGCCAGGACTCAGGTATGAATCAGATTTTTGTAAGGGAGCTAAGGTCCCTTTGTCTCTGGGAGCAGCTTTTATTGAGTTTCAGAGAGAGGTTTGTCCCCAGGGAGAGAATGCAGGAGCAGCACCATAGAATGTGCTGGAAGATCCTCGAGGAAGGGATCCAACAGCTGAGAGAAGTGGCAGTATTGGAGGTACTCTTTGGGAGGGATGGACAGCATGATAATGGCCCTGACAAGGTCAGTGCACAGGGCAAATGCTGTGGAGTCTGGCAAATCTGGGGCCATCTCAATACACCACCTTCATTGGAATGATTAATGCCGATAACAACCGAGAGACGGTGGGCTCTGTCACCAACAAGCTTAGAAATTGTGAGAGTGTGATCATGCAGGCTCCTGTCTCTGCTGTGATCAAGGACCTAAAGAGGAGATGAGGTGTCGCTATAGAGCACGACATGGCACAAGCACCAGGACTCAGATCAGAAGGCTGTATAAGAGAGATTTATTAAGGCAACAGGTTGCCTTTATAGCTTTACAAGATTATTATATTTACTTAACAAACACCCACACTGCCCATTGGTCATGAAAAATAAACAAAGTTCTCAATAGGTGAAAAGGAGCCCCGTCACTCTGTGAGCCAGCTAAAGTCCATATCTTGTAACTTTCTCTCTTTCTTCACCTTGCCATGCTGATAGCCTTGGTACCTTCCTCCAGAGAGATATGGGGCTTTCCTTATCTTCAGGAAGCCTTCGTTGGCTTACAGCAACAGCACAAAAGTGTCTTTCCTACAAGTCCCCCTTTTTGTATTTGACCCACAAAAACAACTGCTAAGGACTTCTGCAGGGCCCTTGCAAAAATCCAAGCAGACAGAGGATCCATTCTTCATTCACTTACAACTAACCAACTTCTACCCAATCCACAACACACACCCTCACAATCTTATCATTCATATACAAACAAGGCACATAAAAAATAGATCTTCAAATACCATTACAGACCTCGCAATTTCCAGATGACACATTTGCAGCAGAATGACACCTTCACCTCTAGACAAATAACTTGCACCCACACAGAGTCAGAGACCAAGTCATCTGCCTAGTCACCACTTAGGACCAAGTAGCATCCACTTAACTTTACAACTGGTTGCTGCTGTCATAATGGGCAACCAACCTAGTTGCTCAAAGTTTGGAGTTCAGCTACTAATTCAACCCCTCTGCAAAGGCAACACTTCTCCCTTAGGTACATCAAATTCCCCTATTTTTGGGACTGTCGGTGCCCTGCAAAAGGAAATGGTACAAGACACATTTCTCAGTACTACCAACCTCTCTGTAAGACAATTCAAGGAAAAGAAGCAAAAGTAACACCCACTAACTTAAATTTTGCATTTTCAGGGTAAGCCTATAACTCCCTTTACTCTGTCTCAAATTACCATCTTTACCACACATTCCTTGAGGGTCCATGCTTCCATCCACGTAATAACCAATGCAATTGCCTACTCATTTTGCTTCCACTGTAGAATCACCCATCCTGTCCTTTTCTGTGTGCTCCAAATAAGGTTTAACACAATGGGCAGAGACCCAATGAGAGCCATTTCCTGTTAAAACACATGCATATCCTCATCTCCATGTTACTAATTCCACTGGGCCAGTCCACATTCCCGTGATTAAATCTTCTACCCATACATTAATAATTTCTGAAAGTTTGGCTGTTTTGAATTCAAAGACAAAAAATGGTAGAATATAGGAGACAATTCTAAGTCAGGTAAAGGATGTAGAAAGTTTAAGACATAAACAGTTTTATCTAATCTCACTTGAGGTGACTCCCTCTGCATTCCCCCTTTTTTTTTGTACCTGTCGTTTCAACACACCATGAGCACATTCAATAATTGCTTGGCCTGTCGAATACCAGTGGAATGATCAACACCCCAGGCGCGAAAAAACACTTGCAATTTCTTTGAAACATACGCCGGCCCATTATCTATCTTTGCATGTGATGGAACGCCTAAGATGGAAAAGGCGTGGCAAAAATGACGAATAACACCCCGAGCTGTTTCACCTGCCAATGCTGAAGCAACCATGGCATGAGAAAAAGCATCAATTTTAACATGAACATACTTTAGACTGCCAAATTCAGGCATTTTTGTAACATCTGTTTGCCATTCTTGCAAAGGGAGTAAGCCTCTAGGATTAGTGCTGTAATACTGTGAAACATGAGACTTATGACAATCAGGGCAAGAAGAAATAATTGACTTTGCTTCGCTGTGTGATAACTTAAATTGCTGCCGTAGTGCCTGAGCACCCTGATGAAAAAATTGGTGAGATAGAACAGCTTGCTGTAACACATTAGGCACTGTTTTTACTGCTGAGGCAGCCACAAGGGAATCCACATAGGCGCTACCTTCAACAAAGAATCCAGGTAGCAATGTATGGCTATGGATATGCATAATAAAATAAGAGTGCTCTCGATTACGAATAACAATCCACAATTTTAACAACATAACAAATAATGGTTTCTCCTTTACATTATACAACACAGCTTGATCCAACTGTTTCACTAAATTAGCAACATAAACAGAATCAGCAACTATATTGATGGAATTAGGAAATAAGGTAAAGGCCAAAAGTATGGCACAAAGTTCAACTAATTAAAAGACCCTTGTTGAACAATTGCTTCATATTCCCAGCAGTCATTCTTCTTCCAGGCTACAGCAGTTTTTCCAGTTTTCCCTGATCTATCTGTAAAAACTGTTGCACCTTCCATTGGCACAGAAGAGCAAAATTGTTTCCCCTGAAAGGGAATCTTCTTAGTGAAATCCAAAAGAGGATGAGAAGGTAAATGATATGCTATTTGACCTGTAAAGGAAGATAAGGCAGATTGCAGCTCATGATTGTTTTGAAAACGCCACTCAAAATACCATTGTTGTACCGGTATGACAATAGTTACAGGAGCACGGCCTAAGATCTCAAGGCAGCATCTGCGACCTTTGATAATGATGTCTGCAAAAAGCTCATACAGGCCTGGAGCTGTTTTTCAGGACCTGAAAGACAAAAAATATCCACTCCAAAATATGCACTTTGTCTTCCCATTTATCATTCAATTGACACAACAATCTGTGTGGTATTTTATCATCTCTCAAAATAAATAATTGCACACCAAGAGAAACTCTATCCTGGTAACAAATTTAGATGTCAAGGGCAATTCAACAACTTCTACAGCCTTTTTTGCTGCAGCAGTCAAATGTCTCTCATCGGTAGAGGAAGTTATCCCGGATAGTAAGTCATACAAAGGTTGAAGTTGATGATTAGTTATCCCCAAGTATGGCCTAAGCCAATCTATTGCACCAACTAATTTCTGTACGTCAACAGCAGTTTTAATTTCAATGTCCAATTTTACAGGTTGAGGCACAATTTGTGTATTGGTGATTATCAACCCCAAATATTTCCAAGGCATCTGCCTTTGAACTTTCTCCGGGGCGATAACCAAACCAACTGGAGCGTACACATCGTCCAGCAGTTGGAGGGCATTGTGTCTTCACATGCCCCGATTCTTCACAAGCAGAACATCTGGGTGAAGACTTCATGACTTTAGCCAAAGCAGCCATTTTATGCTCAACCAAACCAACCTTTGAGCAAGCAACTACAATATCAGACAGTGAGGGATCTCCCGCTAAAGAATCAATAATTCACCTGCCGTCTTTGTTTGCGTTGTCCCAGGCTGTCTGCATAAAATTTGCCTGAGCTTATCATCTTCTACTTGCTTCTCAAGGGCTGCAGCAACCCTCTCCACAAACTGCAGAAAAGGTTCCTTCACCCCTTGCTGGATGGTAATAAACCTTGGTTTAGGAGCGGCCATTTCCATTGTTTTGAGTAAAGCACTCATGTGTGGTGTTTGTGAGGTCCCCAGGACGAGGTGAGAGATGAGAATTTGACTCCATGTTCTCAGAGGGCTGACTTATTATTTTATGACATTATATTTTATGAAATTATATACTAAAACTATACTAAACTATAGAGAAAGGATACATCAGAAGGCTAGAAAAGAATGATGATAAAACCCCATGAATCCTCAGAGCCTCAACACAGCTGGACCATGATTGGTCATTAAATTAAAACAATTCACATGGAACCAATCAAACATTCACCTGTTGGTAAACAATGTTCAAGCCACATTCCAAAGCAGCAAACACAGGAGCATCAATCAGATACTTATTGTTTTCATTCCTCTCTGAGGCTTCTCAGCTTCCCAGGAGAAAATCCTGGGCAAAGAGGATTTTTCAGAAAATATCATGGGGACACTCATACCCAGCTGCTGAGCCTATGCCAGAACCAGGGGGTCCCATCTTGCCTGCAAATCCGGGTTAGAGAATGGTCCATTGCCCAGCAAGGCATCAGCTCCCACAGCGTGACGTGGATCCTGCTGGGGTAACTGCACATTGTCCAATGCTGCTCTTTAAACCATTTGTTTCCAGGTAGCTTGAAACACACCATACTGCACTGGCTGAAACAGAATCGTAGCAAGGTGAGCAATATCATAAGGTGCAAGTACATCAGCATTTAGAACACAAATCACTTGCATCACCTGCGAAGAGTTAACACCATACTGATCTACTTTTGACTACAGATCCCTCCATGCAAAAACCTGATGGCTATCTTCTTGTCCCAAATTAGGAACAGCTTTGAAAACAGGAAAAGCCACAGGCCCACCAGAAGCAGCAGAAGCCATCTCCATCCTTTTAGGTGCACCTATTTTCTCTAACAAATTCCAATCTCCCACTTCAGCTACTTTCATTCTCACATGCTCCCAGAATTGCAAAGGGTGTCAAGGAGTCACAGCCACCTGGCAGGGAGGCAGAGTCCAAGAAACAGCAGGCCTGGATCTGCTCTGAGGTCTAACAGAAACAGATTCTTGCGTCTTTTTAGGTGTACTTATAACCGGCAGTTCATTGTCAGAACTATCACTAGAGAAAGAAGGACACAATGTTAAAAATTGCTTTTGTTCAACCAGTTCAGGAGGGAGGGGCGGGCCAGATGGCTCAGCTGGGGCTGGAGTGGAGGCAGAGGACTCGAAGGAGGGCAGAGGAGGGGCGGAGGGCTCAAGGGAAAGCTGGGGGTGGTGGGGAGCAACTGATCCACGGGAGGGTGAGAGGGGAGCAGGGGAGCAAACGGCCCAGGGAGAGACAGAAGGGCCAATGACCCAGCCTGTTTTTCACTTGGCTTCTTCTGGAACTTCATTTTGGCTAATTGCTGTGCAGGTGCAAGATACTTTGGTTTGGTACTCTGTTTAACTAACTGCTGAGCAGTTTAACACAGGTTTAACATACACTCAACAGTCTGTTGGAGATGAGCACCAAGGAGCAGTCTCAGCCTGCCGTTTGATTGTCACGATAGCAAACCCTGGGGGAACCTCCCCAGCAACTGCAGCAGGCTCTTCAGGGGGAGATACATGGACAGGCTCAGCCTCAACTTCCTCCTGTTCCTCTACTTCAGTTTCTTGCTCTAATTCCTCTTCCTCCAATTCCTCCCCTCTATCTTGTTCTGCTTTCCGTTCCTTTGTTATAAATGGTGAATCAAAAAGCCAAATTTATCAAAATGCGAAAAAGATTTTTTTTTTCCGTGACCAAAATACGGTCCTCAAAAACCCCACAGCCAAAGAGAAAGTGTCGAGCCCGGGGTTGGCGCTGTGTGAACCTGGATCTGACCTCTATCGCATCAGACCTTCCCCTGTTCACGAGCACCACTTCTTGCGGGGCTGTTTTATACAGTTTGTTATGCCTGAAGCAGAGGAGTCCCGATTTCTTTTCTAACTGCATATTCAAGACAGTTTCTTTCACTGTGCAGAGCTGGACAATCGCTGTTTCCTGGTCAATAGCCGGCGTTAATTGCGTCTGGGGAAGTCGTCTATTCAGATGTATTTTTCTGGCAACTTCTGCTATCTCAATCAATTGTATCAGTTGGCCAATGATCGTCCTCGGGCGTCTTCCGATCACTCGGGATAGCAGCAATCATCGCGTTGGACACGTCTATTCATAAGTTAACTGGGTATTGTTCTCCTGCTGCCTTCAGGAACCTTGAGATTCCAAGTAGACGTCTGCCTCTGGGCTGCTTGTGGTCAGAGACTCGTTTGGATTTCACAGTCTTATAAAATACGTTCTCTCTATAAGCATGAATTATTTCTTAACATATATTACACCTTCAACACCTCATACAACAGTCTCCAGGTAGCAGCCAAATCAACAACTGTCTTATGCCCCTTAGATATCTCTTCCCATTTACTTAACAGACACATTCACTGCCCATTGGTCATAAGAAAGAAACAAAGTTCTCAGTAGGTGAACAAGGAGCCATGTCACTCTGTGAGCCAACTAAAGTCCCTATCTTCTAACTATCTCTTTCTCCATGTTGTCATGGTCATAGCCTTGGTATCTTCCTCCAGAGAGATATGGGGCTTTCCTTATCTTCAGGAAGCCTTTGTTGGCTCACAAGAACAGCACAAACATGTTTCCTACAATGAGAGAGATGAAGGAAGAGGTGAGGAAAATTAATTTGGCACCAGTGCAGCTTACAGGCCCCAAAGTCAGAGCCCAACATCCCCCAGCTAGAGAGAGAGGGTACACCCAATGAGCCAACCTGTAGTTCTTCCTGCGTGACCATGGGGAAGACATGGGAAGGTGGGATGGGAAATCCACTTCTCTCCTGGCAGCACGGGTGCATCAACTCAAGGAGGGAAGCACTAACTGAGGGAGTTCCACTAAAGTGAAGGTAGCCCCAGCCTCCCATGACCGAGCTGCCAGGTGTGATCTGTCAGATCCCCTTGAAGGAACCTCTACCATGAATGCCCAGGAAAGAAATAATAACCAGGGCTAGGGGGGTCCTGCCTCTAGCCAGGAAGAGGCACAGCAAAACCAGATCTTCTGGACAGTGTGGATCTGATGGCCTGGCACATCAGAGCCACAAAAATATGACACCTTAGTTGATACTGGTGTGCAGTGTACCCTAATGCCATTGGGACATGGGGGGGCAGAACCTGTTTCCATTGCTGGGGTGACGGGGGGATCACAGCAATTGACCCTGTTGGGAGCCCAGGTGAGCCTGACTGGGAAGGAGTGTCAGAAACATCCTATTGTGACTGGCCCAGAGGCCCTGTGTATTCTGGGCATAGACTTCTTCCAGAATGGCTTCACAAACACCCCAAGGGACTCGGGTGGGCTTTTGGAATAGCTGCGGTAGAGGCAGAGAACATTAAGCAGTTGAACACCTTGCCTGGACTATCAGAACACTCATCTGCAGTAGGATTCCTGAGGGTAGAAGAGCAATGAGTACCAATTGTCACCTCGACGGTGCACCACTGGCAGTGTTGAACAAATTGAGATGCCGTGATCTGTAGCAGGCTCCGAGCCTGCTAGGGCTCCTTGGACGGAAGAGGCTTAAAGATAGGAAAATGCCAAGTCATGGTGAAATAGCAATGAATTGAGATGCCGTGATCCCCATCCACAGAATGATCCATGAGATGGAGAGCCAAGGGGTAGTCAGCAAAACCCACTCACCCTTCAACAGCCCCATCTGGCCTGTGCACAAGTCTGACAGAGAATGGAGATTGACTGTGGATTATTGTGGCTTGAATGAAGTGACTCCACTGCTGAGCGCAGCTGTGCCAGACATGCTGGAGCTCCAGTACGAGCTGGAGTCCAAGGCAGCAAAGTGCTTTGCCACTATAGACATTGCTAACGTGTTTCTCTCCATTCCTCTGGCAGCAGAATGCAGGCCTCAGTTTGCTTTCACCTGGAGGGGCGTGCAGTACACCTGGAACCGACTGCCCCAGGGGTGGAAGCACAGCCCCAACATCTGCCATGGACTGATCCAGGCTGCGCTGGAAAAGGGTGAGGCTCCAGAACACCTGCAGTACATCGAGGACATCATTGTGTGGGGGAACACGGCAATGGAAGTGTTTGAGAAAGGAGAGAGGATCATCCAGATTCTGCTGGAAGCTGGCTTCACCATCAAGAAGAGCAAAGTCAAAGGACCGCCCGAGAGATCCAGCTTCTGGGAGTGAAGTGGCAAGATGGATGGCGTCAGATTCCTACTGAGGTCATCAGTAAGATCACAACAATGTCTCCACTGACAAGCAAGAAGGAAACACAAGCTTTCTTAGCCATAGGTTTTTGGAGAATGCTCATTCCTGAGTACAGCCAGATTGTGAGCCCTCTCCACCTGGTCACCTGCAAGAAGAACAAGTTCCACTGGGGCCCAGAACAGCAACCAGCCTTTGCTCAGATCAAGCAGGAGATCGCTCATGCAGTAGCACTTGGCCCAGCCAGGACAGGAGCAGAAGTGAAGAACGTGCTCTACTCTGCAGCCAGGAACAATGCCTTGTCCTGGAGCCTTTGGCAGAAGGTGCCTGGGGAGACTCAAGGCCGATCAATGGGATTCTAGAGCCAAAGTTACAGAGGATCCAAAGCCAACTACACTCCCACTGAGAAGGAAATCTTGGCTGCCTATGAAGGAGTTCAAGGGACCTCGGAGGTGATTGGCACAGAAGCACAACTCCTCCTGGCACCCCAACTACCGTTGCTGGGGTGGATGTTTAAAAGAAAGGTTCTCTGTACCCCCCACACCACTGACACCACATGGGGCAAATGGGTTGCTCTGATCACACAGTGTGCCTGTATTGGAAACCTGAATCGCCTTGGGATTTTGGAGATAAATACAAACTGGCTGGAAGGTGAAAACTTTGGTCTCACTGACAAAGAGGAGCAGGTACAAGTGACACGGGCTGAGGAAGCTCCACCGTACAACCAACTACCAGCAGAGCAAACATGCTACGCTCTTTTCACTGACGGTTCCTGACACATTGTAGGGATGAACTGGAAATGGAAAGCAGCTGTATGGAGCCCCACACGACAGATTGCACAAGCTACCAAAGGAGAAGGTGGATCAAGTCAATTTACTGAACTCAAAGACATTCAGATGGCCCTGGACATTGCTGAAAGAGAGAAGGGGCCAAAACGATACCTTTTATATCTATTCATGGATGGTAGCCAATGATCTGTGAGGTTGGCTGGAAAGGTGGAAAAAGTCCAACCGGCAGCATAGAGGAAAATCAATCTAGGCTGCTGATGAATGGAAAGACATTGCTTCTTGGTTGGAGAAGCTGCCTGTGAAAGCCTACCACATAGAAGCTCATGTCCCCAAGAGTCTGGCTAATGAGGAACACCAAAACAATGAGCAGGTAGGTCTGGCTGCAAAGATAGAGGTGCCAAAGATAGACTTAGATTGGCAACATACAGGGGAGTTGTTCCTAGCTCAATGGGCCCATGATGCCTCAGGTCATCAGGGCAGAGATGCCACCTCTAAGTGGGCACGAGACCAAGGGGTAGATCTAACCGTGGACAGTATTTCTCAGGTTATCCATGACTGTGAGACGTGTGCTGCTATCAAGCAGGCCAAGCGAGTGAAGCCCCTATGGTATGGTGGGCAGTGGTCCAAGTACAAGTATGGGGAGGCCTGGCAGATTGACTCCATCACACTGCCCCAGACACGCCAGGGCAAGCGCTACGTGCTGACCATGGTGGAAGCCACCACAGGATGGCTGGAGACCGACCCTGTGCCTCACACCACTGCCCAGAACACCATCCCGGGCCTGGAAAAGCAAGTCCTGTGGAGACGTGGTGTGGGAGGATCTTCATCCACTCGTCCCAGGTGTCCATGGGGTTGGGTTTCTTACCTACATACGGGCAGTCGTTTGGTGACAGGGGGACTCCCATCAGGCATGTTAAGAGCGGACCATCTACGCTTCCAATGGCCATGCAAAGATTGTCTTGCTTTAATGACTTTGCCAAAGTGACCCAGATGTTTTGTTTTGGCTGAGGGACGATCCAGCCGGTGGTCACTTGGATACAGATGAGGGCGCTGATAAAGACAATGACAACAATGGCACTGGTACTGCTGTGGGGTGCCCTGGAGGGTGTCACAGAAAGAATCATACTTCTTCTTTCCCACTGGGTAGTTTTTACTTTTGTATGATAAAAACACACATTAGTTGACCTATTTTAAGACATTCTTAAATATTTTTAAGTTCCCACTAAAGTTCTTACCAACTCCTCCCAATCACGCCCTTCTCTTTTTTAAGGGAAGTTTGAGGGAGGGAAAAAGGAGTAGTTTCAAGAGCGGAAAGAGGGAGGGGGTAGGGATAAAGAGTTACTGGTAGAGGGATGGTGGGAAAGGCAGGGGTGTGTCTGCATTTGAGATTGACATGGATGTTATCAGTGGGATGTATCTACGTGCGATGAGTGTCCTTGCCACGATGTTTGGATATATGAATTTCTTTTTTCTTCATCCCCAAGAGAAAGCTGCTTCTGTGGCATGGTGGGAGGGGGAGCTGACTTCGTGTTCATTCGAGGGGTCATCTTCAGATCTGTGGTCTACTGATAAATCTTCTGGGAATCCACCGGGGTCCTGTACCTGTAGAAACACAAGCATATCCTCTCCCCCACATAATGAGAGGGTATGGCCCTTCAATAATTTTAGATTCATGATTCTGGTCAAGTACTGGAGGTCTTTCTTTGAGGTGTATGTACATGTTGTTATGAAAGTGCCTTAAGACGGGGTTTGGTTCTTTTTGAGAGCAAATCATGAAATTCATAGCATAAAGTACTTTGCACAGTCTGTCTTGTATAGAGAGAGCCGGGGACTATGTACAAATCACAAACGGGACGGGGCTGCTGTGGAACGTGCCTTGAGCTGTTTTATTTTCCAGCATCAGTCTCATTACATGATTATGAGAATGGGAAGATGCCAGCAGCTCGTGTCCTCGGCAGCAGACAAAGAACGCAATGTTACAACTTACTTTAAAAGTTTTTTGACCAATCCCACAAAGCAAAAGCATATTGACAGTAGTTCTATCCAACCACGATAAGCACAGGTACCTTTGGTTAAAACAATGCTTGCTTATTTTTAATACAATACCTGCTTGCAAGCCTTAAAACACAATGCACAGAGCTCCATTATTAAGCTTCAAACTTCCTAATCTCTTGCTAGAAAAACTTTTCTGTAGCTTAGAGAGTTTTTCTAGACAAGCGTTAATACACAGACCATTGTTCTATTTGTCCTTGCTTTTCTACTTTTTAAATAATTTTTCTGCTGACCAATCTCATGGCTACTGCTTAGCTCTAATCACAGTCCTGCTGTCTCTGAGGCCTGCCTTTTGCAGCTTTCCCAAAAACCCTCTGATTTTAAGGATTCCCACACTGAACACAAGTTCAGCTATTTTAAATCAAATGCTCACTGATGTAGATAGTACTAAACATGGCACACTGCAAAATAGAGCTGCTATGGATTTTTTGCTGTTAGCACATGGGCACAGGTGTGAGGATTTTGAAGGAATGTGTTGTATGAATCTCTCTGGCCAGTCTACATCCATTCACAGGAAACTCAAACAACTACAAGACAACATGAAGAAATTGACTCTGAATGATTGGGGCTTGGATGAATGGTTTGAGGGATGGGGAATAATTGGATGATTGAAAGATACCTTAAAGGGAGCTTTGTTATTACTAGTAGTTATTATTATATTGCTTTGAGCTATTCCATGCATAGTGAAATTGGTGACCCACTTGGTAGAAAATACAGTGAAAAGGGTTTGGCTGGTGCAAGAAGAAGAAGGGGGAGTTGTAGCAATGTATCTGAACAACTTAGGCCACACTGTGCACCAGCCATATTGCTTGTAGTTCTTCTTATCAGAGCCCTCTGGAATTCACCAAGGTTACTAAGACATAAACTGTGCGAAATGAAGAAAGAAAATGCTGAGAAACAGAATACCAAGAGCACAAGAACTAGATAACAGAGGGCTGTGAACCACCTGGACTGTAACCAATCACATACCGAGAGAAGTGAGTGCAGAACACAAGGACAAGAGAGAGGCACCAATGAAGAGATGCGTGATCAGTGTATGCAGTAGAGTTAGAATGCATAAATAAGTGCATAATGTAAACAATCAATGGCTTCAGCTTAATCATATTAGTTAGTTATATGGGAGTCCTGTTTTCCCACAAAGGGTGCCTGGGAAGGAGGGAAGGTTCTTTTCCATAGAAAGGAAAGCACTGAGGCAGGAGCAGGAGACAAGTGACCCTTGCAGGCCTGGGGCCTCATGGCCTCCTTGTCCCTGCTCAGCAGCCTGGCAGGGGCCACCCCATGCTCCTGCCCTTGGCATTGCACATCCCCACATGCCAGTGCCCATCCCGGCAAGAGCCCTGAGCAAGGAGGGAGGGACAGGATCTGCCTGGCCAGGCCCTGGGGCTCAGGCCTTGGCCCTTTGCATTCCTCAAACACATCCAGCTTTGCTCAGCACCAGAGACAACTTGGCCTTCTTTGTCCCCAGCTGTCATCACTGCCTCCAGGGTTCTGCTCTAACTGGAACCTGGGGACACTTTCTCAGTCGTGTCCCTCAGTGGAACCCATTAAAACTTCAAGAAACTTCAGAGTTTCAATTTAAGTTTGAATTCTTGTGAAGTTTTTTGAGCACTCTCTCAGGGACTGAGTCTGATGTAAACAACACCAAATCCCCAAGAGGCTCATTAAAGTCCTTGTGCTGTGTCTGTGCTGCTGAGCTTTAAAGGAACAGCTCTTCCCAGGGCCAGCTCCTCTCCCAACCCAGCAGGGCTGAGGGCTCTGCCTGCAGGCACTGAGGGGACAGGAGCCAGGCAGAGACAGGCTGAAGGCAATCAGGATTGGGAAGACATTGAGCTGAGACTTCACCTGGGGAAAGATCTTCACAGCCCTGTGCATGGTGAGTGTGTGGGTGCAGGGCAATGTCCCCTGTGCTCCTGGAGGGATCTCCTGAAGCCAGCACACCCCAGAGCCTGGGGGATGTGTCAGGAGGACTCTCCCAGTTTCTCTGTGGCACAGGAGGAGCAGGAGGAGGAGGAGGAGGAGGAGGAGGATGTGCTGCAGAGCGGGGCTGCCCTGGGCACCGTCAGAGGGACAGGGCAGGACGGCTCCTGCTGCCAGGGACGGCTGCAGGGGCTGAAGCTGGGGCTGCAGCCAGGGCTGCCCAGGGCTGTCCTGCAGAGCAGCTCCTGCAGCCCTCATGGCTCTTGGCCAGCCCAGGGCATGTGCCACCTGCCAGGGGCAGCTCTCAGCCTGCCTGGCAGCTCCCCATGGACGCTGCAGGGGAGAAGTTCCAGGTGCAAGGAGCCGCCCCCATCAGGGCAGATTCCTCCTGCTCTGGAGATGGTGCTGCATGGCCAGGGCTGCTCTCAGCTTTCTCCTAAAGGGAAGGGAAAGGGGCTGTCAGCTTTGGCTGTGTCACTGAGACTCCTGCACTCTCACCCTGTGCATCCTGAGATGGGCCTCAGATCTCCCTCAGAAAGTGCCTCCTCAGCCTCCTCTCCCTACACACAGCAGCAGCAGCACCTTGGCTTGCAGCATCTCTGTTTGTCTGGCCTGCCCTTAAGGCCCTGCTGCCAGGGAGATGCCCCTGGGCAGTGCCCTGTGCTGGGAGGGGTCTGCAGGGCAGAGCTGAGCCCCCAGGGCTGGGCTGTGCTCTGGCAGCACTGGCAGGGACAAGGCTTGGATAGAGAGAAACAGCTCCCAGCAGGCACAACTCCAGGCAGCAGAGAGCCAGAGCAACCCTTGGTATCCCATCCTGTCCAGCTGCACAGGGAAAGAGAGAAGGGCTTAGAGAAACTGACTTTAAAACTGGAGTCTTTAAAAACTCCACCTTATTTTTCAAGCACATTTTAATTTCTATCATGCTGGACTAGAGGGAGGTGTAGTAAGCAAAGGGTACCTGTGTGATTCCAGCAAGTCTGACTCCAATGGGGCACAGGGAGCCCTGTTTTCCCTCTGGGCTTCCCTGGGGCTCAGGCTGAGAGCAATGCTGAAGATGAGGCAGTAACTCAGCAGCACAAACGCAAGGTTAAAAAAGAAAAATGTTGAATCAAATGGCCCCACAGGTAGAGAAGTAGTTTTGAGGGAATTCCTAAAATAACCCTATTGGATTGACTCAAAGAGATTGTCAATGTCTTCTTTCAATAGTCCACGAGGCTCAGAGTGAAGGAAATGTCCAACAGCAGCTCCATCAGGCACTTCCTCCTGCTGGCATTGGCAGACACGCGGCAGCTGCAGCTCCTGCACTTCTGCCTCTTGCTGGGCATCTCCCTGGCTGCCCTCCTGGGCAACGGCCTCATCATCAGCGCCGTAGCCTGCGGCCACCACCTGCACACGCCCATGTTCTTCTTCCTGCTCAACCTGGCCCTCAGCGACCTGGGCTCTATCTGCACCACTGTCCCCAAAGCCATGCAATTCCCTCTGGGACACCAGCACCATCTCCTACTCAGGATGTGCTGCACAGGTGGTTTTCATTCTTTTCTTCATTTCAGCAGTTTTCCCTCCTGACCTTCATGTGCTATGACCGCTACGTGTCCATCTGCAAACCCCTGCACTACGGGACCCTCCTGGGCAGCAGAGCTTGTGCCCACATGGCAGCAGCTGCCTGGGCCAGTGCCTTTCTCAATGCTCTGCTGCACACAGCCAATACATTTTCCCTGCCCCTGTGCCATGGCAATGCCCTGGGCCAGTTCTTCTGTGAAATCCCACACATCCTCAAGCTCTCCTGCTCCAAATCTTACCTCAGGGAACTTGGGATTATTGTGGTTGTTGCCTCTTTAGTTTTTGGTTGTTTTGTGTTCATTTTTTTCTCCCATGTGCAGATCTTCAGGGCTGTGCTGAGGATCCCATCTGAGCAGGGACGGCACAAAGCCTTTTCCACCTGCCTCCCTCACCTGGCTGTGGTCTCCCAGTTCCTCAGCACCATCATGTTTGCTCACCTGAAGCCCCTGTCCATCATCTCCCCATCCCTGGATCTGGCAGTGTCAGTTCTGTACTCGGTGGTGCCTCCAGCCCTGAACCCCCTCATCTACAGCCTGAGGAACCAGCAGCTCAAGGCTGCAGGCACAGACTGATGACGGGACAATTTCAGAAGCATTAAACTGGTTGCCAATTTCTGCAATTCACTTTTAATAAAAGTCATCTTTGATAGATCTGTTGGTTTGTTTTTTTTCCTGTTCTTTCTTTTTTTAATATTCTCCCTAAACCAAGGCTATTGTTTGTGCCACTTCCCCCTTTAGTGTGGCCTCAAACTGCGTCAATGAGAAGCTGCGCTCTCGGTGGCTTTAAATGAAATAAAAGATCTCCCAGCAAAGTTTTCACTGGAGATCTCCCTTTTGTTGCCTTCTCTGGAGCTGCAGCAGCAATGTCTGTGTGCAGAGCTGGGGCAGATCAGTGCTGGTCCAGCAGCTGTGCCCAGCAGCAGCAGCACTTGGTGTTGCCAATGCTGCTGCCGTGGCCCTGCCCCGCTGCCCTGGTGGCCCTGGTGTTGCTGCAGGGCCTGAGTGCTCTCAGGGCCGGGCACAGCCCTGGGGGTGGCAGTGCCGGGGCTGCAGCAGGGACAGGCCATGGGCACTGCTGGGGCAGTGCTGACGCCTCAGCCCAGGGCCTGGGGGCTCCAGGCTCCTTGCCCAGGCTCTCTCAAGAGCACAGCCAGGCCAATGCTCAGCACAGAAAAGCCCCGTGAGCAGCCCCAGGCTGGCCGTGGGCAGGCTGGGGGCAAACAGCACGGCTGGGGCTCTGCAAGGGCCCTGGGGCAGACAGGAAGGAGCAGCAGAGCAGGGGCTGATCCATCCCCAGTGCGCTGCACAGCCAAGGACAGCATCCCAGAGCGTCCTCATGCAGCTGCCAACAACATCCCCCCTCTGCAGCCCTGGCCTCTCCCCCAGCTCACACAGGTGCCCCATCCTTGCAGGCACAGACACGGCAGCACTGGCTCAGCAGCCCCTGTTTGCACTGCACACAGCAGGGGCAGCACCCCCATGCTGTTGCTGTGGGGACATGAACCTGAGGGAGCACAAATGCCATCAGCCCCTGGGGCCAGCAAGGGCTGGGGGACACCAGGGAAACCACTCAGCTTTGTCCTGGCCTCTGCAGTCAGCCAGAAAGTTTGTTCCCATCAGCTGGGAGTTTCCTGTGCCACTGCAGACGCTGTTGCTCAGAGCCAGGGCTGCCTGGCAGCCACCCCCAAACTGCCCTGAGCATTTCCTTGGCTGAACCTTTGCTTTCTTTCCTCTTTCCTGATCCAGATTTCTTCCTATTGCCCATCACTGTTCCCTCCCCTGCAAACAGCCCATCCCTGTTTGCCATTTCCTCTCTGGCCCCACTCCCCATTGCAGTTCCTGACTTGGCCCCATGGGAACGTCCCTTGGGCAGCAGGATCATCCTACAAGTGCTGCAGGAACTGTCTGCAAGCTCCTGCAGTGCCTGCTGCTGCTCCCTTGCCAGAGGCACCCCAGGCCAGGGGGGCACATCTGGGCTGCTGTGTCTGGCTCTGTGGCTCCCTGTTCTGGGCAGTGAGGAGGGGCTGCAGAGGCTCTGCAGGACTGACAGGATGGGCTTTGGGGCTGGCAGGAGAAGCTGAGGGACCTGGGCTGCTGGAGCTGCTGAAGAGGAGGCCCAGGGCTCATCCTGCAACTGCTCCAAGGGTGGTTCCAGAGAATCACAGAATGAGCAAGGTTGGAAAAGACCTTGGAGATCATCAAGTCCAACCTGAGCCCTGACACTGCCTTGTCTCCCTGAGCCTCCTCTTCTCCAGGATAAACAACCCCAGCTCCCTCAGCCGCTCCTCACAGGACTTGTGTTCCAGACCCCTCACTAGCCTTGTTGCCCTTCTCTGGACACGCTCCAGCCCCTCCATGGCCTTCCTAAAATGGGGGGCCCAGAACTGGTCACAGCACTCAAGGTGTGGCCTCACTCCTGCTGGCCACACCATTCCTGATCAAGGCCAGGAACCATTGGCCTTCTTGCCCACCTGGGCACACTGCTGCCTCACGTCCAGCCTGCTGTCCATCAGTGCCCCAGGTCCCTTTCTGCCTGGCCGCTCTCCAGCCACTCTGTCCCCAGCCTGTAGTGCTGCAGTGGTTGTTGTGGCCAAAGTGCAGGACCCAGCACTTGGTCTTGTTAAACGTCACCTTGTTGGATTTGGGCCCTGGATCCAGCCTGTCCAGGTCCCTCTGCAGAGCCCTCCTACCCTCCAGCAGATCCACACTCACACCCAGCTTGGTGTCATCTGGAAATTTGCTGATGCTGGACTCAGTCCCCTCATGCAGATCATCAGTGCAGACATTGAAATCCACGCTGGCTGGCTCTGATCCCTCGGCCATCCTGTGGGTGCCCTGTGATGGCACTCAAGGTGATCTGTTCCATAACCTTGCCGGGCACCCAGGTCAGGCTGACAGGCCTGGAGTTCCCCAGCTCCTCCTTCCAGCCCTTCTTGGGGATGGGCTCACATTGGCACCTCCAGTGCTCTGGGACCTCCCTGCTGAGCCAGCACTGATGGTAAATGATGGAGAGCAGCTTGGGGAGCTCATCCACAGCTCCCTCATCCCCCTGGGATGGATCCCATCTGCTCCCAGAGACACCTGTGAGCATCTGAGTGGCTCAGCAGGTCCCCAGCTGCTTCCTCCTGGATTACAGGGGGGCTGTTCTGCTCCCTGTGCCCATCTACAGCTCAGGAGAACACTTGTCCTGAGGATAACCTGTCTTATTGTTGAAAATTTAGATACACAAGGTGTTAAGCAGCTCAGCTTTTTCCTCATCTTTGGTAACCATATCTCTCCAATAAGGAATGGAGGTTCTCCTTAGCCCTCCTTTTGCCATTAATATATCTATTAAACCATTTTTATTATCCTTCACAGAAGTGGCCAGGTTCAGCCCTAATTGAGCTTCACCTCTCTAATTTTCTTTCTGCATGATCTAACAACATCCTTAAAAATGTTCTGAGTTTCCTGCTCCTCTATCCAGAGGTCATGCACCCTAATTTTTCCCTTGAGTTCCTGGAAAATGCTCCCTGCCCAGCCAGGCCGGGCATTTTCCCTGCTAGCTCACTTTGGGCACAGAGGGACAGGCTGTTCCTGCTCCTTCAAAATTTCTTTCTTGAAGGGTGTCCATCCTTCCTGGACACCTTTGTTTTTAAGCATTGTTTCCTTTTAAAAAATCAGTACCTGATTTGGTACTCCCCAAATCAATCCTGAACAGGACAAAGTCTGCTCTGTATAACTCAGTGTAGAAGATTTGTTGATGCCTCTCCTTTCACAGAATGTTTAAAACCCAATAATTTCATAGTCACTGTACCCCAAACAGCCTCTGTCCACCACAGCTCACACCAGCCCTTCTCTGTTTGTGACCAGCAGGAGACAGAGCTTTGCTTGGCAGTGGGAATTGCAGGAAGCCACCCCAAAGTGCAGCTTGGAAGGTTCAGGCTGGAGCTGAGGAGAAAGCAAAGTCCCTCGCAGGGCAGAATGTTGGTGCTGGAGGTGTGGCAGCGTGAGGCTGGGCCATGGCCGGGCTCTGTGTGCCAGGATCCGGCAGCGCTGGGTGCAGGGAGCCCAGGGAGGGCACAGAAATGCTGGGTGAGAAATGCTGGGGGACAGCGAGATGGGCGAGTGCAGCCGGCCAGGGCAGAGGAGCAGCACGCCCAGGGGCCACAGCCTGCAGGACAGATGGCCAAGGGCTGGGCAGGGCTGGCAGGGCCACAGGCAGCCAGGCCTTTGTGCCCTGGGCTCGGGCAGCGCCTCTGGAGGCCCCACAGGAGGAACTTTCCTGGCAGAGGCTGCACTTTGCTTCTCCCTCGGCCTCCCTGGGGAGGCTGGCAGGGGCTGCAGGTTGATGCCATTTGTCCTTGCTGCCCCTCACATCCCCCTGGCCCACCAAGAGCCCCGAGGCAGCCATGAGGGACAGGCCCTGCTGGCCCAGGCTGGGCTCAGGCCTTGGCCTTTCTGCTTCCTGCAGCCAAGCCAGGCCTTGCTCGGCACTGCAGTTCCCTGCTCAGAGCCTTGGGCTCCCTGCAATCCTGGCCTCGAGGATCTGCTCTCACCAGGCCCTGGGCAGCCTTTGGCACTCCCTGCCCTCACTGGGGCTCAGCCGTGCTCCAAGGCACTTGGAGTTTTGCTGCTGACTCCTTGAGCAGCTTCTTCATCCTTCTCTCCGTGCCTGAGGCTCCTGGACCCAGCCCCAAATCCACCGTGGGGCTGATTAAAATACAGAAAGCCCTCAGGAGCTCTTTGTCTCCCTTCCATTGCCTTTGAGTCTCCAGGCCTTGTGCAGTGATTGGAGTCAGTTTGGAATTCTGTTCAGGAGGGAGATTTCAAAGTGCACCTCATGATTTTTGGTTTTAGACAAGGGAATATTTTTTTACTTTTCATTTCAGAGAAGAGGGGAGGGAAGCATTCCCCAGGTTATCTTGATGCTGAATGTCTCCATAGGAGGTCTGGGCAGGGAGAAGAATGAGCGCCTTGCAGGATGAGCCTGTTTGGACAAGCTGCTCCTCACCCCCAGCCTCACCATGTCTGACATCGCCCACCTGGGACTGACATCCCTAAACATAACAAAAATTTAAGCATTTTTCCTTATAAATAAAATTCAATTAATTAATAAAATGACAATTATATTATTATGATAGTATTATTCAATTTTAATTACCTAATTTGTACATTTATATTAAAAATTCGATACACTTTTAGCAACCAAGAAAATTATTGGTCATTGGTTCTAAGTAACACAATTCCCTTCATTAATTCATCAAGCTCTATTGGGTATTTATTTCTTCCTCTTTATGGTAACTAATATTCTTTGTAGACCTTTTGCCATCATTTTTATCATCTTTTTTCGCATATGGTCAAGACGAGGCACTTTGGGGTCCCTGGAGCCAATTCTGGGGCACATTTGGGGCAGTTTTAGGTCTGGGGAGGGAATTCAGATAGAACTTGAGGGTCTGGAGGACACTTGGGGGAGCCGGGTGAGCACTTGGACGGGGCACTCAGGGATTCTGAGGGACAGTTCGGGGTCCGGGACAGCACTTGGGGATTGAGGGGGGCCCTTGGACGTCAGGGAGGGGAATTTGGGGCCCTTCGGTGTCCGGGCGGGCCCTTGGGGGGCTCGAACGGGGCTCTCTGGGGCGCGGGGGGTGATGGGAGTTGGTAGGCGCAGGTATCATACGGTTTAACGGAGCCGCAGAGCATCACGGGAGTTCTGGGCGCAGCTGCAATGGCTCTCGGAGGAACGCCGGGCATGACGGGAGATGAAGTCCCGGCTGGAATACCGCTTTTTTGCGCCGCGGAGCATGATGGGAGCTGTAGTCCCGGAAGTAGTTGGAACGCGGCGTTTGGGGGTCCGGGAAGGCACCTGGGGGACACTTTTGCGTCCGAGCCCCGACTTGAGGTCCTCGGGGGAACGTAAACGGCTCGGGAATCCTTGGGGGGAGCTCGGGGAGCTCTACCTGGGCTCTTTAGGGCGCGGGGCACGGCAGGAGTTTTAAGTGCGGGACTGTGTTCTGAGGGGCTCTGGGGCCACGGGGGATGAGACGAGACGAATTCCCAGAAGTGGTTGTACCGGGCATCTGTGGGGTTGGGAGCACGCAGGGGGTCCAGGGACGCTTTTGTGGGGTCCCAAATGGGCGCTGAGGAGGCACTGAGGGATCCTTCAGGGTCTAGGGGACACTTAAGGGACAGATGTGGCAGATCCCAGGGTTCTGTGGAGCGCGGGGCATGACGGGCGTTGCAGTCCCAGATGCAATGGGGCTGTATCCGGCCGCGGGGCATGACGGGAGTTGTAGGCAAAAAGAAAAATGGCGGCGGCCGCCTAGGCACCGCCACCAGCCCCGGATCTCTGGCGCTGATTGGTTGTAAGCAGTGATGGGCGGCAGCCTCGGAAAATGAGAGGCGGCGGAGGCGGGAACAGCCTATCCATTCCCTCCCAGTACAGCCCAGTTCATTCCCAGTACTACCCCAGTACAACCCCAGTACAACCCCAGTGCCCCTCCGATCCCTTCCAATTCAGCACAGTCCCTCCCAAAACACCTGAGTCCATTCCCATTCCCTCCAGTTCCTCCCAATTTCATCCACAGGGTGCCCCAGTGTCACCAGTCTTCCCCACAATGTTCCCAGTGTTCCCCAGTATGTCCCAGTCCTCGCCAGTGTCACTCCCAGTATGTCCCAGTGTCTCTTACAGCATTCCCAGTGTTCCCAGTATGTTCCAGTCCTCCCCAGTGTTTCCAAGGACAGTTTAAATCCTCACGGTGGCCGTGGCAGCCAAACCCAGCAGTGGGGTCAGTGCAGTACCCGTGGCCACAGCCCCTTGCAATGGCCCAGTGCAGCTTGGGCTGATGATCTACCCTCACAGCTGGCCCAGGGCAGCTCTGCAGTGGCTTTGGTGGCACCTGGGGCTGGCACACACCTGAGCAGTGTGTCTGTTTGCAGTGGGGAAACTCAGGAGTTTCAGATTGCTTCAAAAAACCCCAAAAAGGGAAAACCCCTCTTAGGCTGAGTGCAGCCAGCTCTCCAAGCACAGCAGGTCCCAGGGCAGTGAGGACAGACAGGATGGGGCTGGGCAATGTGGAGCAAGGTTGTCCACACTGGGCCAGAGCTCCAGGCACAGCTTCTGTGAGCAGGCCAGAGCTGCTGAGGAGAGACCCTGGGTCAATATCAATCACAGAATGCTGCAATCGTCTCTGCGCTAAAGAGAAATAAAATAAAATACATCCTTTAAAATAAAAATGTGTATTTCTTACAAGTTCTTTGAAATCTTTCTCCATCACTGGACTAGGAAAACTTTAATGAGCCTCTCAGGGCTTTGGTGTTGTTTACAGCAGAGTCCCTGAGAGAGTGTTCAAAAAACTTCTCAAGAACTCAAACTTAAACTCCAAAGCTTCTTGAAGTTTTAATGGGTCCCACAGAGGAACATGACTGAGCAAGTGTCCCCAGGTTCCAGTTAGAGCAGAACACTGAAGGCAGTGATGACAGCTGGGGACAAACAAGGCCAAGGTGTCTCTGGTGCTGAGCAAAGCTGGATGTGTTTGAGGAATGCCAAGGGCCAAGGCCTGAGCTCCAGGGCCTGGCCAGGCAGATCCTGTCCCTCCCTCCTTGCTCAGGGCTCTTGCTGGGATGGGCACTGGCATGTGGGGATGGGCAATGCCAAGGGCAGGAGCATGGGGCGGCCCCTGCCAGGCTGCTGAGCAGGGACAAGGAGGCCATGAGGCCCCAGGCCTGCAAGGGTCACTTGTCTCCTGCTCCTGCCTCAGTGCTTTCCTTTGTATGGAAAAGAACCATCCCTCCTTCCCAGGCACCCTTGGTGGGAAAACAGGACTCCCATACAACTCACCAATATGATTAAGCTGAAGCCATTGATTGTTTACATTATGCACTTATTTATGCATTCTAACTCTACTGCACACACTGATCACGCATCTCTTCATTGGTGCCTCTCTCTTGTCCTTGTGTTCTGCACTCATTTCTCTGGATATGTGATTGGTTACAGTCCAGGTGGTTTACAGCCCTCTGTTATCTAGTTCTTGTGCTCTTGGTATTCTGTTTCTCAGCATTTTCTTTCTTCATTTAGCACAGTTTATGTCTAAGTAACCTTGGTGAATTCCAGAGGGCTCTGATAAGAAGAACTACAAGCAATATGGCTGGAGCACAGTGTGGCCTAAGTTGTTCAGATACATTGCTACAACTCCCCCTTCTTCTTCTTGCACCAGCCAAACCCTTTTCACTGTATTTTTTACCAAGTGGGTCACCAATATCACTATGCATGGAATAGCTCAAAGCAATATAATAATAACTACTAGTAATAACAAAGCTCCCTTTAAGGGATCTTTCAATCATCCAGTTCTTCCCCATCCCTCAAACCATTCATCCAAGCCCCAATCATTCAGAGTCAATTTCTTCCTGTTGTCTTGTAGTTGTTTGAGTTTCCTATGAATGGATGTAGACTGGCCAGAGAGATTCATACAACACATTCCTTCAAAATCCTCACACCTGTGCCCATGTGCTAACAGCAAAAAATCTATAGCAGCTCTATTTTGCAGTGTGCCATGTCTAATACTATCTACCTCAGTGAGCATTTGATTTAAAATAGCTGAACTTGTGTTCAGTGTGGGAATCCACAAAATCAGAGGGTTTCTGGGAAAGCCGCAAAAGGCAGGCCTCAGAGACAGCAGGACTGTGATTAGAGCTAAGCAGTAGCCATGAGATTGGTTAGCAGAAAAATTATTTAAAAAGTAGAAAAGCACGGACAAATAGAACAATGGTCTGTGTATTAACGCTTGTCTAGAAAAAGTCTCTAAGCTACAGAAAAGTTTTTCTATCAAGATATTAGGAAATTTGAAGCTTAATAATGGAGCTCTGTGCATTGTGTTTTAAGGCTTACAAGCAGGTATTGTATCCAAAATAGGCAAGCATTGTTTTAACCAAAGGTACCTGTGCTTATTGTGGTTGGATAGAACTACTGTCAATATGCTTTTGCTTTGTGGGTTTTGGTAAAAAAACTTTTAAAGTAAGTTGTAACATTGCATTCTTTGTCTGCTGCCGAGGACACGAGCTGCTGGCATCTTCTCATTGTCACTACCATGTAATGAGACTGATGCTGGAAAATAAAACAGCTCAAGGCACATTCCTCAGCAGCCCTGTCCCGTTTGTGATTTGTACATAGCCCCTGGCTCTCTCTATACAAGACAGACTGTGCAAAGTACTTTATGCTATGAATTTCATGAATTGCTCTCAAAAAGAACCAAACCCCCCTGTCTTAAGGCACTTTCATAACAACATGTACACACACCTCAAAGAAAGACCTCCAGTACTTGACCAGAATCATGAATCTAAAATTATTGAAGGGCCATACCCTCTCATTATGTGGGGGAGAGGATATGCTTGTGTTTCTACAGGTACAGGACCCTGGTGGATTCCCAGAAGATTTATCAGTAGACCACAGATCTGACGATGACCCCTCGAATGAACACAAAGTCAGATCCTCTTCCCACCATGCCACAGAAGCAGCTTTCTCTTGGAGATGAAGAAAAAAGAAATTCATATATCCAAACATTGTGGCAAGGACACTCATCACACGTAGATACATCCCACCGATAACATCCATGTCAATCTCAAATGCAGACACACTCCTGCCTTTTCCACCATCCCTCTACCAGTGACCTTTTATCCCTACCCCCTCCCTCTTTCCCCTCTTGAAACTGCTCCTTTTTCCCTCCCTCAAACTTCCCTTAAAAAAGAGAAGGGCATGATTGGGAGGAGTTGGGAAGAACTATAGAAGGAACTTAAAAATATTTAAGAATGTCTTAAAATAAGTCCACTAATGTGTGTTTTTATCATACACAGGAAAAAACTACCCAGTGGGAAAGAAGAAGTATGATTCTTTCTGTCACACCCTCCAGGGCACCCTACAGCAGTACCAGTGCCATCGTTGTCATCGTCTTTATCAGCGCCCTCATCTGTATCCAAGTGACCACCGGCTGGATCGTCCCTCAGCCAAAACAAAACATCTGGGTGACTTTGGCAAAGTCACTAAAGCAAGACAATCTTTGCATGGCCATTGGAAGCGTAGACGGTCCACTCTTAACATGCCTGGTGGGAGTCCCCCTGTCACCAAACGACCGCCCATATGTAGGTAAGAAACCCAACCCCATGGACACCTGGGACGAGTGGATGAAGATCCTCCCACACCATGTCTCCACAGGGCTTGCTTTTCCAGGCCCAGGATGGTGTTCTGGGCAGTGGTGTGAGGCACAGGGTCGTTCTCCAGCCATCCTGTGGCGGCTTCCATCATGGTCAGCACGTAGCGCTTGCCCTGGCGTGTCTGGGGCAGTGTGATGGAGTCAATCTGCCAGGCCTCCCCATACTTGTACTTGGACCACCGCCCACCGTACCACAGGGGCTTCACCTGCTGGGCCTGCTTGATGGCAGCACACGTCTCACAGTCATGGATAACCTGAGAAATACTGTCCATGGTTAGATCCACCCCTCGGTCTCGTGCCCACTTACAGGTGGCATCTCTGCCCTGATGACCTGAGGCATCATGGGCCCATTGAGCTGGGAACAACTCCCCCGTATGTTGCCAATCTAAGTCTATCTTTGGCACCTCTATCTTTGCAGCCTGACCTACCTGCTCGTTGTTTTAGTGTTCCTCACTAGCCCGACTCTTGGGGACATTGGCATCTCCATGGCAGACTTTCACAGGTAGCTTCTCCAACCAAGAAGCAATGTCTTCCCATTCATCAGCAGCCCAGATTGATTTTCCTCTATGCTGCCAGTTGGACTTTTTCCACCTTTCCAGCCAACCTCACAGATCACTGGCTATCATCCATGAATCGATATAAAAGGTATCGTTTTGGCCCCTTCTCTCTTTCAGCAATGTCCAGGGCCATCTGAATGGCTTTGAGTTCAGTAAATTGACTTGATCCACCTTCTCCTTTGGTAGCTTGTGCAATCTGTCGTGTGGGGCTCCATACAGCTGCTTTCCATTTCCAGTTCATCCCTACAATGCAACAGGAACCGTCAGTGAAAACAGCGTAGTGTGTTTCCTCTGCTGGTAGTTGGTTGTACGGTGGAGCTTCCTCAGCCCGTGTCAATTGTACCTGCTCCTCTTTGTCAGTGAGACCAAAGTTTTCACCTTACAGCCAGTTTGTATTTATCTCCAAAATCCCAAGGCGATTCAGGTTTCCAATACAGGCACGCTGTGTGATCAGAGCAACCCATTTGCCCCATGTGGTGTCAGTGGTGTGGTGGGTACAGAGAACCTTTCTTTTAAACATCCACCCCAGCACCAGTAGTCGGGGTGGCAGGAGGAGTTGTGCTTCTGTGCCAATCACCTCTGAGGTCCCTTGAACTCCTTCATAGGCAGCCAAGATTTCCTTCTCAGTGGGAGTGTAGTTGGCTTTGGATCCTCTGTAACTTTGGCTCCAGAATCCCAGTGATCGGCCTTGAGTCTCCCCAGGCACCTTCTGCCAAAGGCTCCAGGACAAGCCATTGTTCCTGGCTGCAGAGTAGAGCACGTTCTTCACCTCTGCTCCTGTCCTGACTGGGCCAAGGGCTACTGCATGAGCGATCTCCTGCTTGATCTGAGCAAAGGCTGGTTGCTGCTCAGGGCCCCAGTGGAACTCGTTCTTCTTGCAGGGGACCAGGTGGAGAGGGCTCACAATCTGGCTGTACTCAGGAATGTGCATTCTCCAAAAACCTATGGCTAAGAAAGCTTGTGTTTCCTTCTTGCTGGTCGGTGGAGACATTGTTGTGATCTTACTGATGACCTCAGTGGGAATCTGACGCCATCCATCTTGCCACTTCACTCCCAGAAGCTGGATCTCTCGGGTGGGTCCTTTGACTTTGCTCTTCTTGATGGTGAAGCCAGCTTCCAGCAGAATCTGGATGATGCTCTCTCCTTTCTCAAACACTTCCATTGCCGTGTTCCCCCACTCAATGATGTCCTCGATGTACTGCAGGTGTTCTGGAGCCTCACCCTTTTCCAGCGCAGCCTGGATCAGTCCATGGCAGATGGTGGGGCTGTGCTTCCACCCTTGGGGCAGTCGGTTCCAGGTGTACTGCACGCCCCTCCAGGTGAAAGCAAACTGAGGCCTGCATTCTGCTGCCAGCAGAATGGAGAAAAACACATTAGCAATGTCTATAGTGGCAAAGCACTTTGCTGCCTTGGACTCCAGCTCGTACTGGAGCTCCAGCATGTCCGGCACAGCTGCGCTCAGCGGTGGAGTCACTTCATTCAAGCCACGATAGTCCACAGTGAATCTCCATTCTCTGTCAGATTGTGCACAGGCCAGATGGAGCTGTTGAAGGGTGAGTGAGATTTGCTGAGCACCCCTTGGCTCTCCAGCTCACAGATCATTCTGTGGATGGGGATCACGGCATCTCAATTCGTTGCTATTTCACCGTGACTTGGCATTTTCCTATCTTTAAGCCTCTTCCCTCCGTCGAGCCCTAGCAGGCTCGGAGCCTGCTACAGATCGCGGCATCTCAATTTGTTAAACACTGCCAGTGGTGCACCGTCGAGGTGACAATTGGTACTCGTTGCTCTTCCACCCTCAGGAGTCCTACTGCAGATGAGTTTTCTGATAGTCCAGGCAAGGCGTTCAACTGCTTAATGTCCTCTGCCTCTACCGCAGCTATTCCAAAAGCCCACCCGAGTCCCTTGGGGTGTTTGTGAAGCCATTCTGGTAGAAGTCTATGCCCAGAATACACGGGGCCTCTGGGCCAGTCACAATAGGATGTTTCTGCCACTCCTTCCCAGTCAGGCTCACCTCAGCTCCCAACAGGGTCAATTGCTGTGATCCCCCCGTCACCCCAGCAATGGAAACAGGTTCTGCCCCCACATGTCCCGATGGCATTAGGGTACACTGCACACCAGTATCAACTAAGGTGTTGTATTTTTGTGGCTCTGATGTGCCAGGCCATCGGATCCACATCCAGAAAATCCGGTTCTACTGTGCCTCTTCCTGGCTAGAGGCAGGACCCCCCTAGCTCTGGTTATTATTTCTTTCCTGGGCATACATGGTAGAGGTTCCTTCAAGGGGATCTGACAGATCACACCTGGCAGCTCGGTCATGGCAGGTTGGGACTGCCTTCACTTTAGTGGAACTCCCTCAGTTAGTGTTTCCCTCCTTGAGCTGATGCACCCATGCTGCCAGGAGAGAAGTGGATTTCCCATCCCACCTTCCCATGTCTTCCCCATGGTCACGCAGGAAGAACTACAGGTTGGCTCATTGGGTGTACCCTCTCTCTCTAGCTGGGGGATGTTGGGCTCTGACTTTGGGGCCTGTAACCTGCACTGGTGCCAAACTGATCTTCCTCACCTCCTCCTTCATCTCTCTCATTGTAGGAAACATATGTTTGTGCTGTTCTTGTGAGCCAGCGAAGGCTTCCTGAAGATAAGGAAAGCCCCATATCTCTCTGGAGGAAGGTACCAAGGCTATCACCATGACACCATGGAGAAAGAGAGAGAGTTAGAAGATAGGGACTTTAGTTGGCTCACAAAGTGACCTGGCTCCTTGTTCACCTACTGAGAACTTTGTTTCTTTCTTATGACCAATGGGCAGTGAATGTGTCTGTTCAGTAAATGTAAATATCTTGACAGAGTATAACAGCAACATGTTGCTATAATAAATCTCTCTTGCACCCTTCTGATGGAGTCGTGGTACTTTGTGCTGTGTCGTGGCCTATATCGGCATCTGGTGGCCCTGCCATGATTGCAACAGGACTGTAAAAACGGAAAGACAAAAGAGAGAAAAAGTTGAAAGGTACCCTAAAAACGAGTGAAGGCAGCAAGGACGCTGCGGAGGTCCAGACCTAATTCAGACGTCTGATTCGAGGTAAGGGATTTGGAAAAATAATGGGAAATAATTTATTAAATGAGAAAAAGGCTGTTTTGTCCACGTGGAAGGCTTTATTGAAAAGGAAAAATGTTCAAGCTTCTGATTATGCTCTTGGTAGTTTACTGACATGGTGTAAATCACAGGACTTTGAAGCTGATGCTGACACTGCCTTCAGTGTCCAGGCATGGAAAAAGGTTGGGAAGAGACTATGGGAAGAGATATCTAAGGGGTATAAGACAGTTGTTGATTTGGCTGCTACCGGGAGACTGTTGTATGAGGCGTTGAAGGTGTAATATATGTTATGAAATAATTCATGCTTATAGAGAGAACATATTTTATAAGACTGTGAAATCCAAACTAGTCTCTAACCACAAGCAGCCCAGAGGCAGACGTCTACTTGGAATCTCAAGGTTCCTGAAGGCAGCAGGAGAACAATACCCAGTTAACTTATGAATAGACGTGTCCAACGCAATGATTGCTGCTATCCCGAGTGATCGGAAGACGCCCAAGGACTTTCATTGCCCAACTGATACAATCGATCGAGATAGCAGAAGTTGCCAGAACAATACATCTGAATAGACGACTTCCCCGGACGCAATTAACGCCGGCTGTTGACCAGGAAACAGCGATTGTCCAGCTCTGCACAGTGAAAGATGCTGTCTGGAATATGCAGTTACAAAATAAATTGGGACTCCTCTGCCTCAGGCATAACAAACTGTATAAAACAGCCCCGCAAGAAGTGGTGCTCGTGAACAGGGGAAGGTCTGATGCGATAGAGGTCAGATCCAGGTTCACCCAGCGCCGACCCCAGGCTCGACACTTTCTCTTTGGCTGTGGGGTTTTTGAGGACTGTATTTTGGTTATGGAAAAAAAAAAAAAAATCTTTTTTGCATTTTGATAAATTTGGCTTTTTGATTGATCATTTATAACAAAGGAACGGGAAGTAGAACAAGATAGAGGGGAGGAATTGGAGGAAGAGGAATTAGAGCAAGAAACTGAAGTAGAGGAACAGGAGGAGGTTGAGGCTGAGCCTGTCCATGTATCTCCCCCTGAAGAGCCTGCTGCAGTTGCTGTGGAGGTTCCCCCAGGGTTTGCTATCGTGAGAATCAAGCGGCAGGCTGAGACTGCTCCTTGGTACTCATCTCCAACAGACTGTTGAGTGTATGTTAAACCTGTGTTAAACTGCTCAGCAGTTGGTTGAACTGAGTACCAAACCAAAGTATCTTGCGCCTGCACAGCAATTAGCCAAAATGAAGTTCCAGAAGAAGCCAAGTGAAAAACAGGCTGGGTCCTTGGCCCTTCTGTCTCTCCCTGGGCCGTTTGCTCCCCTGCTCCCCTCTCACCCTCCCGTGGATCAGTTGCTCCCCACCACCCCCAGCTTTCCCTTGAGCCGTCCGCCCCTCCTCTGCCCTCCTTCGAGTCCTCGTCCTCCACTCCAGCCCCAGCTGAGCCATCTGGCCTGCCCCTCCCTCCTGAACTGGTTGAACACAAGCAATTTTTAACCTTGCGTCCTTCTTTCTCTAGTGATAGTTCTGACGGTGAACTGCCGGTTATAAGTGCACCCAAAAAGACGCAGGAATCTGTTTCTGTTAGCCCTCGGAGCAGATCCAGGCCTGCTGTTTCTTGGACTCTGCCTCCCTGCCAGGTGGCTCGGCATCCTTGACACTCTTTGCAATTCTGGGAGCATGTGAGAAGGAAAGCAGCAGAAGTGGGAGATTGGAATTTGTTAGAGAAAATAGGTCCACCTAAAAGGATGGAGATGGCTTCTGCTGCTTCTGGTGGGCCTGTGGCTTTTCCTGTTTTCAAAGCTGTTCCTAATTCGGGACAAGAAGATAGCCATCAGGTTTTTGCATGGAGGGATCTCCAGTCAAAAGTAGATCAGTATGGTGTTAACTCTTCGCAGGTGATGCAAGTGATTCGTGTTCTAAATGCTGATGTACTTGCACCTTATGATATTGCTCACCTTGCTATGATTCTGTTTCAGCCAGTGCAGTATGGTGTGTTTCAAGCTACCTGGAAACAAATGGTTGAAAGAGCAGCATTGGACAATGTGCAGTTACCCCAGCAGGATCCAGGTCACGCTGTGGGAGCTGATGCCTTGCTGGGCAATGGACCATTCTCTAACCCGGATTTGCAGGCAAGATGGGACCCCCTGGTTCTGGCATAGGCCCAGCAGCTGGGTATGAGTGTCCCCATGATATTTTCTGAAAAATCCTCTTTGCCCAGGATTTTCTCCTGGGAAGCTGAGAAGCCTCAGAGAGGAATGAAAACAATAAGTATCTGATTGATGCTCCTGTGTTTGCTGCTTTGGAATGTGGCTTGAACTTTGTTTACCAACAGGCGAATGTTTGATTGGTTCCATGTGAATTGTTTTAATTTAATGACCAATCATGGTCCAGCTGTGTTGAGGCTCTGAGGAGTCATGGGGTTTTATCATCATTCTTTTCTAGCCTTCTGATGTTTCCTTTCTCTATAATTTAGTATAGTTTTAGTATATAATTTCTTTTCATAAAACATAATGTCATAAAATAATAAATCAGCCCTCTGAGAACACGGAGTCAAATTCTCATCTCTCACCTCGTCCTGGGGACCTCACAAACACCACACATGAGTGCTTTACTCCAAACAATGGAAATGGCAGCTCCTAAACCAAGGTTTATTACCATCCAGCAAGGGGTGAAGGAACCTTTGCTGCACTTTGTGGAGAGGGTTGCTGCAGCCCTTGAGAAGCAAGTAGGAGATGATAAGCTCAGGCAAATTTTATGCAGACAGCCTGGGACAACCAAACAAAGACTGCAGGTGAATTATTGATTCTTTAGCGGGAGACCCCCCACTGTCTGATATTGTAGTTGCTTGCTCAAAGGTTGGTTCGGTTGAGCATAAAATGGCTGCTTTGGCTGAAGTCATGAAGTCTTCACCCAGATGTTCTGCTTGTGAAGAATCGGGGCATGTGAAGACACAATGCCCTCAAATTGCTGGACGATGTGTACACTCCAGTTGGTTTGGTTATCGCCCCGGAGAAAGTTCAAAGGCAGATGCCTTGGAAATATTTGGGGTTGATAATCACCAATACACAAATTGTGCCTCAACCTGTAAAATTGGACATTGATATTAAAACTGCTGTTGACGTACAGAAATTAGTTGGTGCAATAGATTGGCTTAGGCCATACTTGGGGATAACCAATCATCAACTTCAACCTTTGTATGACTTACTATCCGGGATAACTTCCTCTACCGATGAGAGACATTTGACTGCTGCAGCAAAAAAGGCTGTAGAAGTTGTTGAATTGCCCTTGACATCTAAATTTGTTACCAGGACAGAGTTTCTCTTGGTGTGCAATTATTTATTTTGAGAGATGATGAAATACCATGCAGATTGTAGTCTCAATGGAATGATAAATGGGAAGACAAATTGCATATTTTGGAGTGGATATTTTTTGTCTTTCAGGTCCCAAAAAACAGCTCCAGGCCTGTATGAGCTTTTTGCAGACATCATTATCAAAGGTCGCAGACGCTGCCATGAGATCTTAGGCCGTGCTCCTGTAACTATTGTCATACCGGTACAACAATGGTATTTTGAGTGGTGTTTTCAAAACAATCATGAGTTGCAATCTGCCTTATCTTCCTTTACAGGTCAAATAGCATATCATTTACCTTCTCATCCTCTTTTGGATTTCACTAAGAAGATTCCCTTTCAGGGGAAACAATTTTGCTCTTCTGTGCCAATGGAAGGTGCCACAGTTTTTACAGATAGATCAGGGAAAACTGGATAAACTGCTGTAGCCTGGAAGAAGAATGACTGCTGGGAATATGGGTTCAACAAGGGTCTTTTAATTAGTTGAACTTTGTGTCGTACTTTTGGCCTTTACCTTATTTCCTAATTCCATCAATATAGTTGCTGATTCTGTTTATGTTTCTAATTCAGTGCAACAGTTGGATCAAGCTGTGTTGTATAATGTAAAGGAGAAACCATTATTTTTTATGTAGTTAAAATTGTGGATTGTTATTCATAATCGAAAGCATTCTTATTTTATTATGCATATCCATATCCATACATTGCTACCTGGATTCTTTGTTGAAGGTAGCGCCTATGTGGATTCCCTTGTGGCTGCCCCAGCAGTAAAAACGGTGCCTAATGTGTTACAGCAAGCTGTTCTATCTCACCAATTTTTTCATCAGGGTGCTCAGGCGCTATGGCAGCAATTTAAGTTATCACACAGCGAAGCAAAATTATTTCTTCTTGCCCTGATTGTCATATGGCTCATGTTTCACAATATTACAGCACTAATCCTAGAAGCTTACTCCCTTTCCAAGAATGGCAAACAGATGTTACAAAAATGCCTGAATTTGTCAGTCTAAAGTATGTTCATGTTAAAATTGACGCTTTTTCTCATGCCATGGTTGCTTCAGCATTGGCAGGTGAAACAGCTCGGGGTGTTATTCGTCATTTTTGCCACGCCTTTTCCATCTTAGCCGTTCCATCACATGTAAAGACAGATAATGGCCCGGCATGTGTTTCAAAGAAATTGTAAGTGTTTTTTCGTGCCTGGGGTTTTGATCATTCCACTGGTATTCGACAGGCCAAGCAATTATTGAACGTGCTCATGGTGTGTTGAAACGACAGGTACAAAAAAAAAGGGGAAATGCAGAGGGAGTCACCTCAAGTGAGATTAGATAAAACTGTTTATGTCTTAAACTTTCTACATCCTTTACCTGACTTAGAATTGTCTCCTATATTCTATCATTTTTTGTCTTTGAATTCAAAACAGCCAAACTTTCAGAAAGGTATTAATGGATGGGTAAAAGATTTAATCACGGGAAAGTGGACTGGCCCAGTGGAATTAGTAACATGGAGAAGAGGATGTGCATGTGTTTTAACAGGAAATGGCTCTCGTTGGGTCTCTGCCCGTTGTGTTAAACCTTATTTGGAGCACACAGAAAAGGACAGGATGGGTGATTCTACAGTGGAAGCAAAATGAGTAGGCAATTGCATTGGTTATTAGGTGGATGGAAGCATGGACCCTCAAGGAATGTGTGGTAAAGATGGTAATTCGAGACAGAGTAAAGGGAGTTATAGGCTTACCCTGAAAATACAAAATTTAAGTTAGTGGGTGTTACTTTTGCTTCTTTTCTTTGAATTGTCTTACAGAGAGGTTGGTAGTACTGAGAAATGTGTCTTGTACCATTTCCTTTTGCAGGGCACCGACAGTCCCAAAAATAGGGGAATTTGATGTACCTAAGGGAGAAGTGTTGCCTTTGCAGAGGGGTTGAATTAGTAGCTGAACTCCAAACTTTGAGCAACTAGGTTGGTTGCCCATTATGATAGCAGCAACCAGTTGTAAAGTTAAGTGGATGCTACTTGGTCCTAAGTGGTGACTAGGCAGATGACTTGGTCTCTGACTCTGTGTGGGTGAAAGTTATTTGACTAGAGGTGAAGGTGTCATTATGCTAGAAATGTGTCATCTGGAAATTGCGAGGCCTGTAATGGTATTTGAAGATCTATTTTTTATGTGCCTTGTTTGTATATGAATGTTAAGACTGTGAGGGTGTGTGTTGTGGGTTGGGTAGAAGTTGGTCAGTTGTAAGTGAATGAAGAATGGATCCTCTGTCTGCTTGGATTTTTGCAAGGGCCCTGCAGAAGTCCTTAGCAGTTGTTTTTGTGGGTCAAATACAAAAAGGGGGACTTGTAGGAAAGACATTTTTGTGCTGTTGCTGTAAGCCAGTGAAGGCTTCCTGAAGATAAGGAAAGCCCCATATCTCTCTGGAGGAAGGTACCAAGGCTATCAGCATGGCAACGTGAAGAAAGAGAGAAAGTTACAAGATATGGACTTTAGTTGGCTCACAGAGTCACGCGGCTCCTTTTCACCTATTGAGAACTTTGTTTACTTTTCATGACCAATGGGCAGTGTATGTGTTTGTTAAGTAAATATAATAATCTTGTAAAGCTATAAAGGCAACCTGTTGCTTTAATGAATCTCTCTTATACAGCCTTCTGATCTGAGTCCTGGTGCTTTTGCCATGTCGTGCTCTATAGCGACACCTCATCTCCTCTTTAGGGCCTTGATCACAGCAGAGACAGGAGCCTGCATGAGGCCATTGATCACACTCTCACAATTTCTAAGCTTGTTGGTGACAGAGCCCACTGTCTCTCGGTTGTTATCAGCATTAATCATTGCAATGAAGGTGGTGTATTGAGATGGCCCCAGATTTGCCAGACTCCACAGCATTTGCCCTGTGCACTGACCTTGTCAGGGCCATTATCATGCTGTCCATCCCTCCCAAAGAGTACCTCCAACACTGCCACTTCTCTCAGCTGTTGGATCCCATCCTCAAGGATCTTCCAGCACATTCTATGGTGCTGCTCCTGCATTCTCTCCCTGCGGACAAACCTCTCTCTCACACTCAATAAAAGCTGCTCCCAGAGAGAAAGGGACCCTAGCCCCCCTTCAAAAATCTGATTCACACCTGAGTCCTGGGTCAAGGGTCCCAAATTCCTTGCCTCACCACCATCCAAATCAGGCCTGTACCCATAAGGTCCCAGACCCGGAGTAACCAGGTTGTATAAGCCTCACATCCCTGTTGTACAATGTCTTTGTGCAGATTACAGAGACTTTTGTACATCAGGGACTCAGTGATGATCTCAACCGTTGGCTCCCCTGCGGGTTGTGAGGGGCCTCCATTTTTACCCTTATTTAGGGTGATCTGATTTCATCTTAGACCTCCTTGTTTCCACAGGGGTGACTGCTGCTGGCTGTGACTGCCCTTGCAGTTCAGCTGGAACCTGGATGGTTGTAACATCTGTGGGTTCACTGCTGCACCATCAGACTCTCCCTCTTTGGGGCAGTGGGAGGGTTTCTCACCAGCTGGGGAAATGTGCTCCTTCAGCATCTGGCCCATCTCCTTCACCAGAGCCCCCACCCAGTCTGGGTGGTTCATTTCTGAGCTGGGCTGTGGGGCAGGGTCAGGCTCTGGGGCTGCAGCATCCCTTGTCTCTGGGGTAGGTGCCAGGGTGGTTATCCAGGTTAATCTTCCCTTATCTCTGAATGCTAAATAGAACAGGCCTATCAGCAACACCAACCACTGTATGATATCATTAGCATTTAGAGTGGATCTGAGCCCTTTGAAAACTGGGGGGACAGACCCAAAGAGCTGGGTGAAGGGTTGGGAGAAAATTTCCTCTGGTGTAATCTCCTTACAGTGGGTACCATTATTAAAGTAACCCCAAAACCATACAGTTAGTGTGTGATAGTTCTGAATCCATGTGCCTGCCTTCCGGTGGAAGTTAAAGATCCATGAATTCCACACCTCATTAAGCCATAAAGCAAACTGGGTAACAGCCACAGCAGCCTTAGTTATGGTTAGCCTGTGTTCCAGGCATGGCCGGGGTGCTCCTGATGGGGCAGAGGGAAGAACTCCAGGCCCTCTGTGAGGGTGATGAGGGCAGTGGGCTGTCAGCGGGGGCTGGCCGGGCGAGCTGCAGTGCCTGGGCAGGGAGCTGCAATCCCTGCCCCGGCTGCGGTGGCTTCGCTCCTTGTGTGGACCAGGGGTGGCGTGGGCAGAGCACACAGAGATTCCAGGGACATGGGTGAGGGGATTCATGGCCAGCACCTTGCAGCTGATCCCCTTGGCCCCTCCTCTCTTGTGGCCATGGCAAGAGCTGGGTGGGATGGCCCTGGCAGAAAGGTCTCCATGGATTCCTGCAGATCCGGGTTCTGACCATGGCTCTGTTCCTCTCTCTTCCAGCCCTTCAAGCCCTGAGTGAAGACAACAGCCCCTCCCACATAAGCACATTTGTTCAGGTGATGTTCGAGGGAAGAGCTGCAGAACAATTTCCATCTGCTGGCTCAGAAGAACCAGTGTCTCTTGAAGACCTCCAGGTCCCTTGGAAGGTGAGAGCACCTGGAGACCAGAGGAGACCAGCTGGAGCTCCAGGCACAGCTGATGATTGGCACAGCTGAGCCTGGGGAAGCTCCCATAGCTCCTGCCTTCTCCCTCCCTGTTGACAGCTCCCTCTCTCCAGCCCTCAGACCCTGCCTGTGGTAGTTGGTGTTTTACAGTTGTTTTAATAGAAAAGATAGATTTCCATGTTAGTCAGTTATAATGGTTTCTCCCATGTACCCCATTTTGTTCCCCCTAATGGTTCAGTCCTATGTTGTTCACCACAAAGTTTTCTGCCACTTGTCTGCCCATCAGTGTGTCAGTCTCCCTGCTCCTCCCCTCATTCCCTTAGAAGCCCTTGTCAATCTCAGTTGTGCTACCCCTTACTCTTGTCAGTCTCTGTAGTCACTCCCCTTGTATTCTCAAATGTTCTGTGTCAGCAATGTCTCGATGGTTGATTGCATTGTGAGGCTTCTTCCCTCCCCTGAATGATCCTTATTGGAGTTGCTGAGTGATCTGTTCCTCCCCTAAGATCCCCTCATTGGGTGAGAGTTGTATCCACCCCTTGTACCATCCCCTCTTTAAAAATGCTAGTCGGACCCATTTGCTTTGTGACTTGCATCTGACCCCTTTTGGGAATAAACCTTCCTTGGAAACTCAGACCAGTGATCCTTCCTTGTTTCCTTTGCCTCTGATTTCTCGTGCCGTGCTCCTGCTGTGTCACCCACGCCCTAGCGATTACCGCCACCCTGGACGGTCTCGGCAGAGATCAGGGGGCGGCCACTCTCGAGTGTGCCCTCGGCCACCAAGGGTGTGCCAGCCAGAGAAGCTCCATCCCGTGGCTGCAGAGCCCTTCCACACCTGCCCGTCCCCTTTCTCCCTTCCAGCTCATCCCTTTGCTTCGCCTTCCATTAACAAACAGTTTGGCTTCTTCGCTTTACCTGCATCTCTGTGGAGCTGGACCGATGCAGATCCAGGGCCCCGGGACACTCAGGCCCCTCCTGCTGTTCTCCTCCACGCCGTGTTTTGTGCACAGACACAGAGGAACGAGGGCAGATGAGGCTGGAAAGGTCCCTGTGCTGAAGGTCCAGTTCCACAACACTGTGGAGGTAGAGATGTTGCTGAGCACCCTGGAGCCCCTGGACTTTGGAAGAGCCAACCTGAGGATGCTCTGAACCCAGCTGTGAGGGATTCCATGGCAAGCATCCATGGAGGGTAAAGGAGTTTGGAATGCTGGAAGGTTTCAGGAACAGCTTCCTGAAAGCACAGCAGTGCTCCATCCCTGCCATGGATCAGGAAGAGGGCAGAACCAGAGACCATCTGGGCTTAACAGAGAGCTTTGGGTGTGCCTAAGAGCAAATGAAGCAGCAGCACGGTGCCCGAGACTCGGACGCGCGACCGTGCCAGTGCCTGGAGCGCTGTCAGGCAGTGCCGGGATCCTGGCTGTGGTTCTGGTCCCCACAACTGAGGAATGGCAGCCCCAGGCTCAGACTCAGTCAGAAAGCCAACCAAGTGAGACCAGAGGGAGGGCACCCTTCCAGTTTCTCTTGGGCATGGCCACAAAAGAGCCCCTGCTGCTTCTTCCTCCACCTGTGTTTGGGGTGTGCTGGTGGCAGAGCCAGCCAGGTTGTGCTCTGTGTTCCAAAGCCTGTTGAGAGCGGGCATGAAAAGCGCTGTGTGCACAGCAGAGAGTCCTGGAAGGTGCTGGCAAGAGCATCCTGCAGGGACAGGGCTCTGGGCTCTGGCTGGGAACAGCCTGGTTTTGCTGCTGTGAGCGCAGGCAGGAGCTGAGGCAGGTGAAGAGGCAGCGGGCAGCTTGTGTTTGTAGAGGGCCTGGGGCTGCACATCTGAACCTCCCCCTGGACACACACTTGGGGGAATACGAGCTAGAGCTGGAGTGCCTGTCCTGAAAGGACCTGGAGTCATTCAGCCTCGCCAGCTTTTCTAAAGAGTGTGTTGGTGTTCCCCAGGAAAGCTACACATTTGGGGAAATGCCTTTGGAGGAAAGGGGCTTGCTTCTCAAGCAAAGTGCTTCCCAGGGAGCTCCCAGTGAGGTAGGTGCAAGTGTCCCCCTTTGGCTCTCTGTGCTCCTTTCAGTCCTTGAGGCCCCTTGCACTTGGCAGAGGGGCAGGGCAAGGGAGAAGGCTGTGAAGAGCAGGTTTGGCATCTGCCTGGACCTGCAGAGACCAACCCAAGCACCTGCAGCAGGGTGTGTTCCTCCCTTTGGACAGAGGTGTGAGCAGGAGCATCTCTGTCCAGCCACGCGCCCCAAAGCTCTCTTTGAGAGCTGTGAATTAAAAGGCCTTTACACACACACTTTTCTCATCTTCCCTGTCTGCTGTGTTTCAACTCTTGGCAATGTGCATTTGGCTCCTGCTTGGTGGAAGCTGCTGTGGCCCAGGGCTGGCACAGAGCTGGGCTGTGTGGGCCAGGCAGCGTGGAGAGCCTTGGCTGATCTTGGTGTGTCCCTGGCCTCACAAAAGGCTTGGAAGGTTTGCCTCCCAAGGCATCCTGCTCATTGGCTCTCCCTGTGCATCTTGGAGAGAGCAAGGTGGGCATTTCTGGCAGCTGAGCATCAGCAGGCCTCAAAATGGGGGCGTGTTGTGGAGCGAGCCCAGCTGAGATTCCTGAGAGTAGCCCAGTGCTCCTTGCTCCTCTCTGCTGACACGTGAGCGTTTGTCTGGTTTTGGGATGGCCCTGGCTGTGTCAGGGGTGCTACATGGACATGAGACAGCCGTTCCTGTCCTGCTGGGTCCCAGCAGTGCCTCACAGCAGCCCTGCACCCATGTCAGGATGCGGGCCAAGAGAGGTCCTGGAAGCTGAGGCAGCTGATTTTAAGCTTGTGCAGGTGCCTACAGGTCAAGGCCAAGGGTGTTCCCTCAGGATATAGCAGTCCTGAGGGCTCTTCCTCAATCAAAGAAATCGGCAGACAAATGCATTGTCTGCCAAAAGCCCTTTTATTGACTTGACAGGAGGGCAGGAGTCTGCATCCTACTAAAATGTTTCTCCACCACATATAAATTTCAGTAGGTTGATGTAGGAATTGTATCAAAAATACCATCCATTTTTACACTGCTGAGGTGATTTGATAGGCAGGTGGTTAGAAAGACATTGGGTCAGATTCCTGTACTTGAAGCTGATGTCCAGGCATTGGCCAGGAGCGCTCTTGATGCCCTAAAGCAGCACAAAGTCTTCCTCATGGCTTCCCTGCACTGGGCTGATTCGCCACTTGCCCTTAGTTCTTCTGGCAGACTATGTCTAAAACTTTTGTCATGTCACTCTCTTTTCAAGTTAGGCCTGCCAGGTTTTTCTTATGCTAGCTGGTGCTAAGGACTTATGTCTGTCTGTGCTAAGCACTTGTTTACTAATGTGAATTGCTTGTGCTTACTTATGTCAAACCAAGGCCTTGTTCCATTGCCAAAAGTGCCTGAGGTCCCCTGCTCCTTGTGGCACCAGTTGCTTTGCTGTGGGATGTTCTGCCTCCCCGGAGAGTAAAGAGGGAGCTGGAGAAAGAGCTGGCCAGGCTGCTCTGGATCCTTTCCCAGCAGCCCTGGCTGAGTGGAGCAGTGCGAGCTGAGCGCAGAGGTGCCCATGGAACAGCCATGCCCAGGAAGGCTCGGTGGGAAGGGTGATCCAGGAACCACAGGCCTGGCAGCCTGAGCTGCCACCGGGGAAGGCCTTGGAGCAGATCCTCCTGAGTGCCAGCCCACGGCACGTGCAGGGAGCCAGGGCGTCTGCTGGAGGCTGGGAAAGCTCTGCGGAGGGACAGGGACAGCTGGGGGTCCTGGTGGGGTGTTGAGGGCTTCTGTGTGGGAGTTTGGGGGGTTGGTGTTGGTGGGTGTTGGAGAAGGCGTTGTCTGGAAGGTGAGAGGTCTAGGCTGGAATTTGAGTCAGTTTGAAGGCAGCATCTGTGCTTTGGCACAGCTTTGGTTACAGAGGGCAGAAAGAATATCTGTGACTTTTACTCTTCATGGTCCTGATTCTCCTGCAGGGAACAAGAGGGGAGAGCTGTACTTTTCTGGCCACTTAGATATCTGTACCAGGGGGAGGATTAGCCCTTTTGCCATGTACTCATTTGCTTGGGCTACTTTTGTAACACTGAGTGGACTGTAATTTCTTGAGAGCTTTTATTCCTTAAGAGAATTAGGATATTATCATCCCTTCATAGGAAACTGTTTGCAAACCAAAGAATGGCCTTTTGTTTGCCTCTGTGTAGTGTTATGTTCTGTAAAGTGACTCTCAGTGGATGATGTTAAGGCAAATGAGTTGCTGCTTTGAGAAGGGAAGCAAAATTCCAACTCTTCACCTTCTCAGGCCATCCCAATAAATTTCGGAACTTTGCAACTTTTTAGAACTACTTGAGTTGAGCAATGGGAAGTAAAGATTTCCTGAACTGAGGATTCTTAAATGCCAGGTTCTTCTGTGCCTTTGTCACTAAGGTGTTTCTGTGCTGAAGGAAATGACTTCAATGAGAAAATAATTTCAGCATGGAGTAAGAGACCAAGTGCTGCCAGCAGTTGCTCCAGGTGCTGCTGCCAACAGCCCCTGCAGGAAGGAGCACAGCCCCCAATGCACGTGGGCTTTGGCTCCCCGGGGGCACAGAAGCCCCCCGGGGGCACAGGTCTCTGGGGCAGGAGATGGGCACCAGCGCTGCCAGGGCTCGGGGGGTGGCAGCTCTGCTTGGGCAGGGACTCTGCCACACCTGCTGATGTCAGTGCTCCCGGGTCCCAGGGGTCAGAGCAGCATTCGTGCCCTGGCCCACACGTTCCCTGTCCGTGTCACACCCATGGGTTTAGGATGGCCACCAGCTGGGACGTGTCCCAAGGAGGCCGTGCCAGCTTCTGTGGAAGGTCCTGTGCCCTTCCCAGCGGGGCTGCATCAGCAGCCCTGGGGCTCCTTCTGCTGCCCTGAGCCTGCAGAGCAGGGCAGTGTTTGCTGATGGTTTGAGCTGTTCCTAAAGACCCTGTTGGGCTGTCTTAGACACTTGGTGTGAGTGATTTCTTCCAACCTGAGCCCCTTTGGCTGGGCTGGGGGCGGCCCCAAGGCAGGGGGCAGTGTGTGCAGGGGTCCTTTGTGACACGCTGCAGCACGGTCACCATGCCATGGAACGGGTGTCCAAGGCCCCTTTGTGACACGTGGGAAAAAGAAGCTTGCCCGGCTGCTGGGAACAGGCAATGGGGCAGAACGGGACAGAGCGGTGCTGTCAGGAGCCCCCGCACAACGCTCTCGTTCCTGTCTGACCCGCAGCCTTTCCCAGGCGTTATTCCTGCAGCTGAGCTCGAGGCCAGACCACGGGACTTGGTGACCCGTGGCCTTGCCGAGGCTTCTCTTCTGCAGCTGCTCTCGAGGGCAGAGCGTGGCACTTGGTGCCCCAGAGGCATCTCCCATCCCTGCCACCAGTGCCCTCGAGGCCCGACCACAATCCTTGACAGGAATCTCCTGTCCTTGTGGCAGGAGCCCTGGAGACCAGAGTGCAGGACTTGCTGTCCTGTAGGCTTCCCCAGGCTTCTGTCTTGAAGGTGCCTTCCAGGCACAACTGCAGGACGTGCTGACTCGGAGCTTTTCCCGGGCATCTCTCCTGCAAGTAGCCACAAATCCAGCCACTAACATGGAGCAGAGACCCCTGAGAGCGCCCAAGGTGGCCTGGGGGGAACAGGAGGAAGAAGGCCCTGCAGCTGTCCCAGCACAGGAAACCAAAGAGGTGGTGCCGTTTGAGCTGCCGCAGGAGGGTGAGTGCCAGAGCTGGGCCGCAGGCTTGGTGCCTGCAGCCAGCTTGGCACCTTTGCATCCCATCCCATCCCATCCCATCCCATCCCATCCCATCCCATCCCATCCCATCCCATGCAATCGCATTGCATCCCAACCCATCCCATCTCCTGGGGATGTTCCCATGGACAGAATGGAATAGGGATGAAGAAGACATGGAGCAGAGAGACCCAAGAGTGCCCAAGCTGCTCAGGGTGGAGGAGGAGGAAGAAGGCCGTGGACCTGCTCCAACACAGGAAACCAAAGAGGAGGTGACACTCGGGCTGCCACAGGAGGGTGAGTGCCAGAGCTGGGCCACAGGGTGGGTGCCTGCAGCCAGCTTGGCACCTTTGCATCCCATCCCATCCCATCCCATCCCCTGGGCCATGCCCATGGACAGGACAGAAAAGGGGCCGGGCAGACACCCCGCAGGGGCCGTGCTCCATCCCCTGGGGCATCCCGGGGCTCTCCCTGCCTGGGGAGCGCAGGGCTGGGCCGTGTTCTCTGGCCTCTCCAGCAGCCCCTCAGTTCTGGCTGTGCTCGCTCTTTGCCAGGTGCAGCCCTGGAGCGCACACAAGAGCAGGAGCCCGCCCGTGGCCTCTTCCGCAGAACAGCGCAGGTACCTGCAGCCATCCTCACCTGGGCTGGGCCTGCTGGCACCGCGCTTGGAGCATTCCCTGTAACATCCCTGGCTTCTTGCCCTTCTCCTACAGCTGGTTTGCAAATTCATGAGGAGAATTAGGGAGGAAGAGACCAGCACCATGGACAGTGGGCTCAGAGCCTATTCGCACATCTTCAAAACTAAGACCAGTGCTGCTCTGCTGGATATGCTGGTAGAGGAGGGCTTTTCCAACCCAAAGCAAGTAAGCAGCCTGTGGCCAGGCTTTGATCCTCCCAGGAATTGCTTGCTCTCCCAAGCCATGCCTGCTGGTCACTGGAACTCTTGGAGGCCATGGCAGCGTGGTGGCAAGGGAAGCACTTGTCTGGAGAAGCTGGGCACATTCCTCCCTCTGGCAGCCTTCCAAGTGTCCCCGTGCCTTGTCCAGGTGCCCGCCCTGGTCAGGTATATCCACCAGTGGCTCCAGGCCAATCAGTTTGCTGAGCACAGGCTGAACAGGAGCCTGCTGGATCTGACGGAAGCACAGCCCGCTGACGTAGTTGTGACGCTCCTGCGTGTGGCCCCGTCCTGTGACAGGTATGGTGCCCACCTGCCCAGAGGGCTCAGGGATCCCCAGCCCATCAGCCTGTACAGCCTGGCCCAGGTGTCCGAGCAACAAAGAGTTCCAGGGCCCTCTGGCTGCTCCCTTTGCCAGCCCTGGCACGTCAGGCCTCGAGCCTGCTGCCATGCTCCCTCGCTGCCCCTCAGGGGCCTGTCCCCACAGGCCTGGGCTGCCTGGGTGCTGCTGGCCAGTGGCAGTAGGCAGAGGCAGAGCTGGCAGCCAGCTCAGGTCCCCACTGCTGCCCAGGCCCCCGTGCTGTGTCTGAGACCCCCCTGAGACAGAGCTCTAACCCCACAGAGCTGCTTTCACCATGTGGAAGAGCATCATGTGCTCACCCAGGACTGCAGAGGCAACGCTGCTGATCCTCCTGCATGTGCTGGGCAACTGGCCCAAGCACAGCACATGCACCTCCGACGGGGACAAAACGGGTGTCTTTGTCCTGGCTGTGAGTTTCTCTAACTGGCCTTTGCTGGCCCCAAGGCTGCTTCTCCAGCAGCTCTCCATCCCCGTTCCCCCACTGCATCTCCCTGCTGCAGGCGCTGTGCTGAAACCTGGCCCAGGGGCAGCTCCAGGCCCAGCAGGCCCCGTGCTCCCCCTGCCAAGGTCTCTCCGGGCCTCTCCCTGCCAAGCTCAGGCCCTGCCACACGGACACCTGGGCACTGAGCACTGTCTCGGGGGGCTTTGTCCTTTGCAGGCAACCGTGGTGATGTGGAAGATCCTCCAGGTGCCCCGTGTCCCACATATGGTGACGGTCTATTTCCCCCGCCTCTTTGTGCATCTGCTCTTCCAAGTGTTCCTCAGCACTCTGGATATGCCAGAGGAGGTCGATGCCTTCTGGAAGGGATGCCAGGAGGAATACGGCCTTGCCACCAGCCCCAACAGGTGCTCCATCCCACTCCTCCTGTCCCTGCCATGTCCCTGGGCAGGAGCCAGCACTCCCAGCGTCACCTGGCCTTTGCTGTGCACGCAGGTTTGCAGTGCGGACCCTGAAGTCCCTGCTCTGCCGCATGCAGCATGAGGATGTGGTGGTGGCAATTGAACGCAAACATGGCTGGGACACGCTGTTGTGTGCTGACACCCACCACTATGCCGTGGCTCTGCTGGCCAGGTGAGAGCCCCTTCTCCCCACAGCCTCTGACATTTGTGCTCCGGGCCCAGGGAGCTCCACAAAGTCCCCGAGTCGTGGGCCATCGGGCCTTGTCACTGAGGGATGGCCAAGCAGACTGCAAAAGGCTGGCAGAGGAGGGTGCCCAGCAGAAGCTGCTTCCCAAATAGCCCAGGGCCCCTTGCAGGATGCTGGGGAAAGAGCAGAGCTCTGGCTGTCAGTCCTGGCAGAACTTTGTCCCCCTGGCCCACAGGCTTGGCTCCTTTTTCTCCTTCCAGGGAGATGTGCTGTGTCTCCATCCCCTTGTGCTCCCGCATCGCTCGCTACCTGCTGCAGCTGCTCAGCACACAGGAGCCACGCTGGGAGCTGCCCGCCCTGGCCTTCCTTGTGGAGGTGAGCCTGATGGCCAGCGCTGCCTGGCTGAGCTGCCTCCAAGCTCTCTGCCCTCTCGGAGCCGCAGCTGCCTGGGACGGTGCCTGCGCCCTGTGCTGCTGCCCGGGCCCAGGCCTGTGCGGCTCCAGGCTGCTGCCGGCCGGCTCCCCTGTCACTGCCCTGTGCCTTTCAGGTCCTCCAGTTCCTGGACTTGAGTCAACGTGGTGCTAACAGAGTCCTGCAAATCTTGTCGAGGCAGCTGCACAGCGAGTGCAGAGAGAGGCGTCGCCTGGCGCTCAGGGCCCTTCTCGAGCTCATTGAGGAGCCCTTCATGGTGAGAAGGGGGCAGCGGCTGAGGCTGAGCTGGGGAATGCAGTCACTTGGGCTTGGCAGGGCTTTGGGCGCTGGGGCAGCTGCTCCCAGCTCTCCTGCCTCCCAGTTCAGCTGCCCCAGTGCTTGGGGACAGGCCTTTGGCCTCTGGGCCCTGCGGCAGCAGGATGGCATTTCGCAAACTTGTGTTCCGCACAGACCAAAAAAATGTGGAGCCTGACTGAAAGTCTTGTGCAGTTCCTGTGGGACGCAGATGGAGAGATAGTTAGCATGACAGTCATGCTACTGAGCTTTATTATCTTGGACAATGACACACTGATGCCTGGCCCCATCACACTGCAGCTGCTTGAGGCGCTCCTGCCACTCTTTGACCACGTAAGGCTCACTGCCCCCAGCCACGGCCACTGGCTGCTGCCCGCACACTGTGTCCTGTGCATTTGCAGGCCTGCGCGAAGCTGAGCCCCATGCAGCCGCAATGCTGAGGTCTTTTTTTCTTGCTTCCATACAGAACAATAGCCAGGTGCAGCTGCTCTCCATCCTGCTCTTCCGAACATTGGTGACTCTTCCAGAAAGGGAAAATGAAAAAAAGGCCCTGAAGACACCCCTGCACCAGAGCCTGCTGCCCCTCTTCTTCCACTGCCATGATGACAATCAGCTTGTGGCACAGGTGAGGACTCGTGGGCTGCTGCTGTCCCCCTGGCAGGGGGCTCGGCTGCCTCCTGGCCTGGCGCCTGCCGGGCTGCAGCCTCCTGCAGGCCTTGGCACAGGGACGCGGGTCCTGCGCCCTGGGCTGTGGGGCCATCTCCGCGTCTCTGCTGCTCTCCAGGCTTCTCAGGAATCGCTGCTTTGTGTGGCCGAGTTCCTGAAGAGGAAGGATCTTGAAAGACTGCTGAAGAGCCAGAATCTGTGGAAGTTCAGCGAGTGCCTGGTAAGGACGGCCTGGAAGCCCCAGCCTCAGCCCAGAGAATCCCCCTGAGGGAGGTGCACAGAGTGTGGGGCTGGCAGCTGTGCCCCTGCCCACTGCTGCAGCCAGAGGCCTTGCAGGCTCTTCTCCAGGCTCCCAAGGGCCCGAGCCGGGGGCCGATGGAGCCCCGGCCCGGCGGGGCTGCGGGGCGGGCCGGCACCACGGCTCCCCGGGCAGCAGCCGGCCCCCTCTGCCCCCTCCACTCGGGAGCCCGGCGCAGGCAGCTGCTGGCCACGCCTCAGGGCTGTGCGGGAAGGGGAGGCCGGGGTCGGGCGTAGGCAGCGCCCGGTCCAGGGGCTGAGCCTGCGCCAAGCCTTCCCTCCTGCCGCTCTCTCCAGCTGGCAGAGGACAGCAGCAGAGCGGCCGAGCACCTGCGCCAAGCCCTGCCCTACCTGCAGAGCCCACAGGAGTCCCTGCGAGCGGCGGCCATCAGGTTCACGGGTGAGCCACGAGCCCAGGCTCCCTCCCAGGCCCGGCCCGCCGCAGCTCGGCCCCAGCCCCGCCTACTGCCCCAGCAGCGCCAGCTGGGCCCGGCGCCGTGGAGCCCCACCTGGCCTGGGCATTGCTGCTGCCGCCCTCTGGCAGCCGTGCCCTGGGGCGGCAGCATGCGCCAAGGGCCGGGCTGAGCCCTGCCGGGCCAGCAGCCTGTGTGGCCACAGCGCCGGCAGCGCCGCTGGCAGGGAGCTGTGCCGCTGGTGCCCTCACAGGCTCTGTGTTCACAGGGATGGCCGCGCGGCACCTGAGGGGGAAGAAGGAAGAGCTCCGGCTCATCTACAACGGTGAGTGAGGCCAGCGGGGGCTGCCGGGGGAGCTGCAAGCCCTGCCCCGGCTGCCGAGGGCTCTGCTCCCTGTGCGCACCAGGGCTGGCGTGGGCAGAGCACACACAGATTTCAGGGCCACTCGGGGGATTCGTGGCCAGCAGCTTCGGGCTGGTCCCCTTGGTCCCTGCTCCCTCCTGGCCGTGGCTAGAGCCGGCTGCCATGGCCCTGCCAGGGCGCTCTCCTCGGCTCCCCGCAGATGCGGCATCTGACCATGGCTCTGTCCCTCTCTCTTTCAGCCCTTCAACACCTGACAGAGGACACCAGCAGTGCCGTGTCAGACGTGGCACTTGCAACATTGGATGTCCTCCAGGCACTGCAGAGTGAGCCATATTCCGTCTTCCAGAGGCTGCAAGATCAGCTCCGCAGGGCATGGAGGACTCGGCCTCGTCTCTCGGCGCTCGGCTGGCTGCACTGCTGCAGCTCTGCAGAGAGCTGATACCAGAGGCTCTGTCTGCTGCGGCGGCCACCTGAGCCAGCAGGAATTTTCCATTTCTTTCAGATTGTTCATTTCTTCTTTTTGGTTGTTCTTTAGTATATCAATATAGAGTTTGTTATAATACACAGACTCCCAGGAGCTTTCTTCTGCTACCCAGGCTCTGCAGGGCTTAGGGGAAAAGGGGGACAAGGGTGCCTGGGCTCGGCCAGCTGCCCAGGCGTGCAGTGTTGCAGGGAAAATGGCCAGAAACCCCTTGGCCTTTGATGGTTCTGTGGAAGCTTTTGTGCTGGTGACAGAGCAGCTGGGCAGGGGCCGGAGCTGTGGGGATCCCTGTGAGAGCGGTGCCTGGAGATGGCCACAAGCCCTGTGCCAGGCAGGGAGCGCCCTCTGTCTCCTCCTGCCCGCGTGCTGCTGGCTGGATTGCTGAGGGCTCCCGGCTGCCTCTGGATGGGGCTCCTCTGGAGCTGCTGTGGGGCTGCGGCGCTGCTGCCGGGCAGCTTGGCCAGGCTGGGGCAGCCCCTGAGGGGCTGGGGCCATGAAGGGATGAGGGGCTGGGAAGCCCTGACAGGACACGGCAGTGGGAAGGCACGAGGGGGATGTGTGAGGGAGTGGGTGGCTGTAACAGTGGCTGGAGGGGGAGTGGGTTGGAGACAGAGAGAGCACTCACCCCGATGTTCATGTGGCAAACAGTGAGCGTTTATTCTCAAGCCCTTCCTTCTAAAGGGCCTTTGAGAAACCCAGTCTGGATAATTTCATTGCTCTGATCTCTATGCCTTGTCAGATTCTGGCCGGTGAAATGCTGCAGCCCTGGGAGAGATGTGACTGGGCGAGGCCCCTGGCAGTCAAACCAGGGCTGGTACATTGACACAGCCCGAGCCAGCCTGCACTGTGACACACGGCAACAGAGTGCAAGGCACAGCTCCGGGTGCTCCCCAGGAACCTCAGCTCTAGGAGCACTGTCTGCCCCAAGCTCCAGGGGCTGCAGTGGGAGCCCAGCTGGGCTCTGCCCTGGGGCCATCCTGCAGGGACAGCTGGACACAGGGAGCATTCCCTTGCCACAAACAGCCAAGCCAGGGCTGCAGGGCAGCTGCTGCAGCCCGGACTGCACTGTTGTGTGCTGTGCTCTGGGGCTGGGGCTCCCCGCCCAGGGCACTGGGCTGGTGTGCCACAGGAGACAGAGAAGCTTCAGCTTCAGCCTAACTGAGGTGGGTGCGTGGGCTGGGAAGAGTGGGGAGGCTCAAGGGGATTCACAGAGCTCATCCTGCTGCAAGGACGAGGAAAAGGGAGAGGGAGCTCAGCAGTGAGGAGAGCTGAGGGCTGCAGAGAGGCTCTGAATGACGCTAAAATCCCACTGGACCTCTGAGACATTGCTGCTCCTCAGGCAGTGACAGGATGAGTCCCTAAACCTGGGGCTCTGCCTTCCTCATGGTGAGGGGCACCAAGGAAGGCAACAGTGTGATGGAGACTGCAATGGGCTGGGAACTCACTGGGGGAAAAGAGGGAGCAGTTGGGAAGTAAAAGGCAGGTGGAGGAGAGAACGGTTCAGAGAAGGGCTGAGCTACAACTTGAGCAAGAGCAGGAGGGCAGGACATGTGCCCAGCCTGCAGCCAGCCAGGGCACATCCAGCCCTCAGCAGCTGCCCAGAGCAGGATGCTCCTGTGCTCGCTGCCATCTCCCAAAAGCTCTGATCCCACCCTGCCAAGCACACAGGGATCCACCTCACGCCATCCCCCGCTGGAAGAAAAGCTGCTCCCAAACGATGTCCTCAGCCTTCTCCAAGGGCACGGCCCATCCACGCTGCAGCTGCTCCCAAGCACTTCCCAGTCCAGACTGGAGCCCACCTGGAATGCTTCCTCTAGGAAAACAAACAAAAAATTTTTGAAAATAGATTACAGACAAAAGGGGAAACAAGAAAAAAGGTGAAAAATCTTATCTCTACCAGGGGCTTGAGGAAGGCCCAACCCCTGCATGCCAGGGAAAAACCCACCCACGGGTGAGGGAGGCCCAGGATTTCTCCCTTCCCCCCTGCACTGCCCCCAACAATAACAGTGACCCCAAAGCAAACAAGGGCAGTGGAGCAGCCCAAGCCCTTCCTTGCCTGCACAGCAAAGCAGCCCCTGCACAGCTTCTGGAGTCCCACCTCTGCTCCCACCATGGGGCTTTGTTTGTGTCGGGCTGGCTGCCCCAGCCCCAGCCCCAGCCCGGGTCACGGTGGGTGCTGGGGGCTGTTGGCAGGGCCAGGAGCCCACTCCCATTTGTACCCACCCCAGCCCATGCCCCAGCCCTGCCAAAAGCAGCTGGGCAGCGGCTGAAGGATCAGCTGCACCCACCCCAGCAAAGGGGGAACCTTTGGTTCCTGCCCAGGCTGTGCAATGCCCAAATCTGGGAGCATCCCCCTGCGTGTGGACTCATCTGCAAATTCCCTGTGGAGCCTGGCTTTGAAGAAGGTGCCCCAATCAAAGTCCAGCATCTTCAGCTGGTCAGTGGGCAGGTCCAGGAAGAGGTTGTCATCCTTGATGTCGTCCTTGCTGTCTCCAGCAGCAGCAGCCCCACCTGGTACAGCTTCTCCAGGGGCTCCTTCTCCTTCCCTGGGATGAGACCAGGCTCTCAGGGTTCTGCCCAGGGCCCCAGCTGTCAGGAAACCAGGACAAGCAAAACCAGCTCAGATGGCAGCCACCAGTGCTGGGCAGAGCAGCTCAGCTCCAGCACAAGGGCTGTGTGTTCCCATCTGATGAGCCCTGGGCAGTGACACAGGCAGGACAAAATGTCTGGGTTCCTTTGCTACTCATTGCCAAGGCATGTGTGGGGCTGCAACTCACCAGGGCCCTGCATCAAAGTGTGCCTGTGGCTCTCTCCCTTCTTCTAGGGCAGATGAATATCCTGCATCCCAGGATGACAGAACAGCTCTTCTAATGAGGGCCTTTCAAGTCCAGCATGGATAAACACCACAAGATCAGATCTTGGCACTCTGGGCACAGAAACCAGAAACCACCGGGCAGTTGAGAAGGCTCCTGTTGGATTTGCCCCACTATTCCCGTACCCAGGCCTTGCTGGATGTGCTCAGAGCTGGGCCTAAACTTTCCCATCAATTCCCTGTTTTGGAGGAGAGCAGGAGAGCAGGACATGTGCCACCTCCTCAGCAGCTCCCAGAGCGGGATGCCCACGAGCCCTCTGCTGTCTCCCAGCACTGGGATTCCCCCCGTGCCCAGAGATGAGGATCCACCCTGAGGGAGCCCTTGTGGCAGCGAGAGCTGATGGTCCCAGCTGATGTTCTGGCCCCTCCTGAAAGGGTGCTCCCTGCAGACCATCTGGTGCAGCAGGATGCCCAGGGACCAGATGGTAGCTGGCTTGCCATAGTACCGGCCAAAGTGGGTCCATTCTGGGGGGCTGTATGACCGTGTTCCTATGGAATACAGATGGAGTTCAGCAGGGGGATGCTGCTGCTCCCAGAGCCTGGCCCCAGCATCCCTGGGCGTGCGGGGGCTGCCCCAGTGGCACACGGGGTGACCCACTGCCCTCTCACCAGCACCTGGGACTTGTGTACAGACTTGGGGTTGGGAAAGAAGCCACTGGGGCTGGAAGAGGGCAGTGGAAACCCTGGCAAGGCCCAACCATAACAAGGAAGAACCCACTCAGTGCTAGTGAAAAACCATGCTGTTATGAATTCGAATGAGGCCAGATTTTGATAAGGAAATAGGCTCTCATTTATCAAAACAAACTACAGAGGAGAGGGAGTTTGAGATAAGCCCAAACTCCCACCCAACAACCCAAAGATAACAACATGTCCCAAACACACTGGGTTCCCCCCCATATAGTACCTCCCTCAGAAGGAGAAGAACCCCAACCCAACCAAACCCTCATTTTATAACCCCTCTTGGGTCCAGGATTGATGGGGTTTGGATCCGCACGTTGATTGGTCATTTTCCAGTGTTCTCATTGATCCTTATCGATATTCATTCTGGACCAATCATTTTCTCAGGGCATCGAATGATTGGTCAAGTCCCCTGTCCAATCACCTCCTGCCCCCCTTCGACTATCGCCCCCACCAAACCCTGGACCTCCCCTCCCCAGGACCCACAACAAACACCCATTAACTCTCCCCAAAACAACAATTCCCAACCCAGCCCCAATTCAACACAAATTGAATTTAATAAGTAGCAATACATTTGTTCATTAATTAAATCAATAGCTAAATAATTATACAATATAAAAGCAATAACTAAATAGCTAAAACCGCTTGATTCTTAAATGTGCAGCCACACATGGTTGCTTGGCTTGCAGGAATCGTATAGTGCTTTGGGAATTCCATGGTAAAGATATACCTTATAAGAAAAAGTTCACCCAGTGGTCACAGAGGAAGGCTGTAACAACAATCCTTAAACTCGCAAGAATTGCTTAGGCTTGCAGGAATTGTATAGTGTTCTGGAAATTCCACTGTATAGATATGCCTTATAAGGGAAAGTTCACTCAGCAGTTAAAACAGGAAGACTTGGAGCCTTCATCCCACGACCACCAGAAGGCAGAAAAAGACCCCCTAGCAACTGAACGAGCAAGCGCAAAAGACAGACCACGTCATCCCTGGACCCGGGAGAAGAAGGCAATAAAAGGCAAACCTTGGGGATAGGAACAGTGCGAGCCTAGAGGAGCGGAGACTCCCGGCCACCCAGCGCTGGACTTTGCTTATTCTTGCTTGCATAATAATAAAAATAATTGTATGATCCTTAAATCCAGTGAATTCATTTATCACAATTTGTTGCCGTGACTCACATCCAGAAAACGGGGTTGGTTCAAGAATCCTGGGCGGGCGCCCCACCACCTTGTGGCCCTGGCCTTCTCACCCGACCCCTCATCTGGGCTGACGAACCTAAATTTGGGAATAAGCAAGGAAAACACCAGTAACCCTGTAAACTTTGTGCACGAAGATCCGAGTGACGACGCAGGATGCGTGAGTATACGAGGTGAACCGCTCGGTTGGGGTTGGGATCCCAGGGCACGGTGAATGAGACGTCCACCTGCGGACGACATGAGAGGGACCCTCTAGTAGTGCGGTTCTCATAGCCCGCGAGGGAGCGAGCCATGACCGAGGGGTTTTGTGTGTGTGTGTGATTGTGGAGGTGCCTTGGAAGATGGGGCAGAAGAAGAGCAAGCCTTCTGATCCCATGGGGGAGGGTCCCCAGTTACCCCCAATACCTAAGGACAGTCCGTTAGGATTAATGATCAAGCATTGGGGTGACTTTCCTTCCAGAAAGGAAAAGGATAAGGCAAAAATGATAAATTATTGCATGGTAGTATGGGGAGGTAAGAATCTGGATTCAGGAAGTATATACTGGCCCGTTTTCAGATCCTTGGAGGATTGGGTCTGTCAAGCCCTGAACATTTATGTGAATTCTAAAGAGCCAGTGAACCTGGAGGAGAGTGCATATGCTAAATTATGGTTGGTAGAAAGTAATGAGCAAACGGCTAGGTTGTTCCCCCTTAAGGGAAGTCAAGGGGAGGAAGACAAAAAGTCTCGACCGGAGGAATATGTTCCTATTTATCCTCCCCCGTATATACCACCAGCTCCCCCTGAACCCCTCCCAAACGCACCCCCGGCATCGGCCCCTAATAGACAGCAGGTCACGGACTCCCCGGATTGCAGGAGGCGTACTTGGAGTCAGATGAGGACAGTAATTGAGGAAGGAGAGAGCAGTGGGTTGTTCCCTCTCAGGGAAATAGCATTAGGAGGACCTCAAGCTGGGATGGGGTTTGTCACTGTCCCCTTGAACTCAGGAGATGCCCGTGAGTTTAAGAAAGAGATGGGAAAATTATTAGAAGACCCTATAGGAGTAGCAGAAAGAGTGGATCAGTTCCTAGGGCCAAACATATATACTCTGGTAGAGATGCAATCCATTCTAGGCATCCTATTTACAACAGAGGAGAGAGGGATGATTAGAAGGGCAGGAATGAGGATTTGGGACACCCAACATGTTCAAGGTCCCGCGGCTGATGTCAAATGGCCCTTGCAAAATCCCAGCTGGAACAATCAGGACCCCAACCATTGTGGTCATATGCAGGACTTAAGAACCATCATAATCCAGGGCATACGAGAGGCTGTGCCCCAGGGACAAAATATAAGCAAGGCATTCAAAGAGTGCCAAGGAAAAGATGAGACCCCCACTGAATGGTTGGAAAGATTAAGGAAGAGTTTTCAGTTATACTCAGGGGTGGACCCAGAGACGCCAATGGGGCAAGCGCTCCTTAAAACACAGATTGTAGCCAAATCATGGGAGGATGTTCGAAAGAAATTAGAGAAGTTAGAGGATTGGCAGGGCAGAGGACTTGATGAATTGCTCAGGGAGGCTCAGAAGGTGTATGTTAGACGGGAGGATGAGGCACACAAAAGACAAGTTCGGATGATGGTGACGGCAGTCAGGGAGGGACAGCGAAACAACCCTCCACCACGAGAAAGAAGTGGCATGAGGAGAGGTCCCTGGGATTCAGGAGGACCTCCAGCTGGAGGGAGAGAAGGAACCGTGTGCTACTATTGTGGTGGAAAAAGACACGTGAAGAGGGAATGTCGAAAGAGGCTTAGGGATGAGAAAATGTTCAAAGGGGATTAGGGGGGTCAAGGGCTCTATCTATTGGGGACCCAAATGTCATTGGAGCCCTTGGTAAAACTTAAGGTGGGTCCCCAGCAAACCCCCATAACCTTCCTTGTAGATACAGGGGTCGAGAGATCAACAGTTCAGTCTTTGTCCCCGGGATGTAAGATTTCACCTTCCACAGTACAGGTTATTGGGGGCAAAAGGAGAACCCTTCAAGGTTCCTGTAATTAAAGATGTTTTAATAGAATCAGAGAAGAAAATAGGGGTAGGATCACTGCTACTGGTCCCTGAAGCCGATTACAATTTATTAGGAGGAGATTTAATGGTGGAATTAGGGATAAATATAAATATTGAAGAAAAACAGCTGAAAGCCAGGTTGTGCCCCTTACGGGTCACTGACAAAGAGAAAATCAACCCAGAAGTCTGGTATACCCCTGATACAGCAGGAAGATTGAATATAGAGCCCTTCACAGTCAACATTCAAAACCCAGAAATCCCAGTAAGGATAAAACAATATCCCATGTCAGATGAGGGGCAAAGGGGACTAAAACCCGAGGTAGAACGGTTAATACAACAAGGGCTCTTGGAATCTTGCATGTCTCCCTTCAACACCCCCATCTTACCTGTACAGAAACCAGACGGAAAATACCGATTAGTACATGATCTAAGGGAAATAAATAAGAGAACCATTGCCCGGTTCCCTGTAGTAGCAAACCCCCATACATTGCTCAGTCAATTGAAACCAGATGATTACTGGTATAGTGTTATAGATTTGAAAGATGCCTTTTGGGCGTGCCCCTTGAAAGAAGAATGTAGAGATTATTTTGCATTTGAATGGGAAGATCCCGATACCCACCGAAAGCAACAACTAAGGTGGACAGTGCTCCCACAGGGATTCACAGAATCCCCGAATTTGTTTGGGCAGGCACTAGAGCAAATAATGAAATCCTATACCCCAAACCAAGGAATAACCATTGTTCAATATGTAGATGACCTTTTAATTGCCAGAAAAAGTGAGGAATCAGTTAGAGAAGAAAGCATTAAGCTTCTGAACTTTTTAAGCATCCAGGGGCTGTAGGTGTCCAAAAGTAAATTGCAATTCGTAGAAGAAGAAGTGAAGTACCTAGGACACCGACTTAGTAAAGGAACTAAAACACTAGACCCAGGGAGGGTTAAGGGAATCCTCTCCCTTCCTGCCCCAAGAAATAAGAGACAAATCAGGCAGCTATTGGGTCTTGTAGGATACTGCAGACAATGGATTGAAAACGTTAGTGGTAAAGTAAAATTTTTGTATGAAAAACTAACTGCTGAAGGTTTGATGAAATGGACTGAGAAGGATGATGAATCATCAGAACAATTAAAAGAGGAATTGGCTAATGCCCCGGTGCTAAGCCTCCCGGATGTTAGGAGACCCTTTTATTTGTTTGTTAACACTGAGGCAGGAGTAGCATTTGGGGTACTGGCTCAGGACTGGGCCGGCTGTCGAAAACCAGTAGCATTTATTTCTAAAATACTAGACCCCGTAAGTAGAGGATGGCCAACATGTTTGCAGATTATAGTGGCAACAGCCCTCTTAGTGGAAGAAGCTCTCAAAATTGCCTATGGAGGAGAACTGAAAGTCTTTACCCCCCATAACATACGGGCAGTATTGCAACAAAAGGCAGAAAAATGGATAACAGACTCCAGACTTTTGAAATACCAGGGCATTTTACTGTCATCCCCTTGGTTGATACTTGAAACCACCTCTCTGCAAAACCCCGCTGAATTCTTGTTTGGAGATCCACAGGAGAATTTAACTCATTACTGCTTACATAGCATAGAAAAACAAACAAAAATTAGGCCGGACCTCGAAGAGGAAGAACTGGAAGAGGGAGAAAGGTTATTTGTGGATGGGTTCTTCTAGAGTTGTTGAGGGAAAGCGAATCTCTGGATATGCGATTGTGGGAGGTGAAAATTTGGAAATAATAGAATCTGGACCTTTGAGTCCTAGTTGGTCAGCCCAGGCCTGTGAGCTGTATGCAGTATTGCGGGCTCTAAAATTCTTGGAAGCTAAGGTTGGGACCATCTACACGGACTCAAAATACACCTTTGGAGTGGTACATACTTTTGGGAAAATTTGGGAAGAAAGAGGGTTAATAAACTCCCGAGGAAGAGAATTAATACATCAGGAACTAATTACTCAGGTACGACAAACTTTAAGAGGCCCAAAGAAAATAGCAATCGTACATGTTAAAGGTCATCAATAGGGTCTGTCCCATTTGATCAGAGGAAACAACACAGCAGACAGAGAGGCAAAGGAAGCTGCTCTCAGAAAATTCCAGGATCAGGGGATAAGGAGAACGCGAGATGATGAGAAAGTTCGAGTCCTGAGCTTTACAGCCCAGGAAAAGAAGAAATTAGACAAAATGGGAATAAAAGAGAATGGGGATATTCGAAAATTGCCAGATGATAGGGAAGTACTGCCAAAATCTATGGCCCGAAGAAAAGTGCAGCAGCTGCATGACCAGACTCATTGGGGAACCCAAGCCTTAGTAGATCAGTTTACTATTAAGTACATGTGTATAGGAATTTACGATATAGCAAAACAAGTAGTTAGGGGATGTATAAGATGCCAAAGAGTTAACAGACATCAGGCTCGAGAAAGGGTTCCAGGAGGAAGGGAATTAGCACACCGACCTTTTTCACATGTACAAATAGATTTCACCGAGCTACCGAAAGTAGGGAGATACAAGTACTTCTTGGTACTGGTAGATCATCTAACCCACTTTGTAGAAGCATATCCTACATCGTGGGCTACTGCAAATATGGTGATTAAAACCCTGCTGGAAGAAATAATCCCTAGGTATGGACTAGTAGAAATATTAGACTCTGATAGAGGTCCCCATTTTGCAAACAAAGTACTGAGAGAAGTAAGCAGGGCCTTAGGCACTAAATGGCAATATCACATCCCTTGGCACCCTCAAAGCTCAGGGATGTCGCAGACATCTTTCATGAAAAATTCTTTCTTAGGATTTTTCCTTGTGAGAAGCTGCAGTTTCAGTAACCAAAGTAAACAATGGTTATCTGCTGCTGTGGAATGCAACAGGTAGACCCATGATTGGTCTCCTATGGGTGTTTGGATTTCTTGACCACTCATGGCAGAGCTGGCTCTTGCTCTGTCTGATACACAGATCTTTGTTATTCATTCTTTTCTATTCTTAGCTTAGCTAGCTTCTCAAGAAACCTTTTCCTTTCTATTGCTTTTTAGTATAGTCTAATGTAACATATATCATAAAATAATAAATCAAGCCTTCTGATCATGGAGTCAACATTCTCGTCTCTTCTTCATCCTGAAAACCCTTGTGACCACAGTCACAATTGGTGACCCTCGACTGAGGAGGACAATCATCACTTGGTGAGACCACCAGAGGAGCATTGCTGCACTGGGTAAATCCCGAATGTGTGGCATTGATGGTTGCTTCACAAGTGACCACCGAAGTGGATTCTAGCCAGGAGCTGAAGAACTGAAGATCCGAATTTGGACAGAGTTCACAGCAAGGCTGACCACAAAGAGAACCTTCTGAAAAGCCTCCAGGAAGATGTTCAGAAAGCTCAGCAGAACCATGCAGATAGCCAGAGAGTCCTGGACACTGTCAGAAGGTACTGTTGGTTTTTCCCCTCCTAAAGATGAGGCCATTCGCAGTTTGTGGCTGCTCATCTGGAGGACTTCTCCCCTAGAGGATGAGGTTCCATTCTCCCCTTCAGAGGAGAAACTTATTGCCCTCTGGCAAAAATTGGGTGAAGAGGACAGAATTCTCCTGTTGGAGACAGATCTCTATGAGTTTTTTCGATGGGCGAAGCTCTTTGGGTTTTTTACGAATGTGCTATATGCCCTCGATATGTTTGTCTGGGAGTGTATGGGCTCCATTTTCCAATTCTTTTTATACCGGGGGTTCGGATGCCCCTCAATTTATCCAACCTTTTTGAAGCTCTTTCTAGTCTTGAAACGGAGAGCAGCTGTTTTTCCCTGGATTGCTAACTGCAAGGGGAAAGCCCCGTTCCCCCCAATTCTGGGGGAAGACCCTTTGGAGGGGGACGCTCTGCTGCTTTCCAGCCCCCCTGAACCACAGCGGGGGGGCGAAGTTTCGCCCGCAGCTGAAGTTTTTTTTACTGCGTCTTCGGAGCATGCTCAGACGGAGCCGTTTGTTCCCCCCTCCCGTTGCTCTCAGGGGGGATGGGAGTGGGGGCGCCGCCCCGGCCAGCGCCGCGAGCGCCGCCCCAACCCGCCCGGCGCGTGAGGGCGCTTCCCCGCGCGGCCCCTCCCGCGGCCGCCCCTCCGCAAGAGCCTGTGGGCGCTCCGGCCGCGGTTCCGCCGGCTTCCCTGCCTGCATCTGAGGAATATACCTCCCAATAGCCCCTTGGGGGAACTGTTAGAGAAATGGCATTCTACAGAGGCCACAGAGGGATTAGATAAGGTGAAGATAATCCACTATTGAGTAGAAGTCTGGCCAGAATTAGAGGTTCAAGGAGGATGGCCTTGGTATGGGGCAAGGGACAAGTGGATGAGCCAACAACTGAGTCATTGTCTGACAGCTGGAGGAGATACTGATCCTGAGCAATTATTGTATGAAGCTTGCTGGTTAAAGAACGCTATTGGGGATGAAGGGTGCGAATTTGTAAGGTACAGAGGACGAAAGAGGGGAATGAAGGAGAGGATGCTGGAATTGGTAAAAGATGGGACCCCCTGGATTATTTGCCTCCTGCCCCTCCACCTTATAATCCTCTTCCTTGGGCACCTCAAATGGCAGGTCTGGTTCTTCCCCCGGCTGCCATCTCATTACCACCTGCTCAAATTCCTCCTTCTACCTCTTAGGCTTCCCCTATGGTAGACTCAGTATCTCCCCTAGTAACCACTCCCTCACCACCCCTTTTGGCTCCTCCAGTTCCTTCTGCACCACCACAAGTGCCTGCCTACTCCGCCTGCTGCATTCTCCACCCCTTCTCCAGCTCCACTTAAAATGTACCCAAGCTCTTCTCCCCCTCCTATTGCTGTCCCTTTACCTCCTCCTAGTTGGGACACAAATGTCTCCTTGCCCGGTAAACAGCTATCACCAAATACACCTGCTGATCTGCAGAAAGTTCAGGGTAACCCTGATATCCCTCAAATGAGTAGCATGGCGTCTGAAGATGGGCCGTACTGTAGTACCAGATCCAAGACCTCCAAGGCAGAGAGACTTTTTCCCCTCAGAGAAGTTCCTATGGGAAGAGTAGTGGGAGGTGATGGCTTTGTGAATGCTCCTCTAACAGCTTCTGAGGTGAGAAGATTCAAGAAAGAGTTAGGGCATTTAGTTGAGGACCCAGTGGGCATAGCCAACCAAGTGGATCAATTCTTAGGTCCAAATATCTACACTTGGGGGGAGATGAATTCCATTCTAAATATATTATTTTCCCCAGAAGAGGTCCAGATGATTAGGGCGGCTGGCATAAGAATTTGGGAGAAAGAGAACTGTCCCAAGTGCCATCAGGTGAACAGAAATTGCCACTGACAGATCCCAGCTGGAACCCTAACCAGGAGGAAGGGAGGAAGGCCATGATGGAATATAGGTCTTTGATAATTCAGGGATAAAAGAGTCAATTCCCAAAGGAACTAATACCAAATTGGCATTTGAGGGGGCACAAGAGAAGGATGAAGCTCCTGCTGCTTGGCTTAATCGCCCAAAGCAGAACTTCCAATTGTAGTCTAGAATAGACCCAGACACCACAGAAGGTCAAGTGCTACTAAAAGTCCAATTTGTTACCAAATCTTGGCCAGATATATGGAGAAAACTAGAAAAAATTGAAGATTGGCAAGAGAAGGACAGAAATGAGTTATTAAGAGAAGCATTGAAAGTGTATTTAAGGAGAGGCGAAGAAAAAGCAAAGGCCAAGGCCAAGATCATGGTTGCCATAGCTAAAGAAAGTGTGGGGTGGGTGGGTCCACCACCAGGAGGAGGCAAAGATAGGCCAGGATTGTCAGGTACAAGAGAGATAGAGAGACCTCAAGTCCCTTTGAGTGAATGACACTGCTATTATTGTGTAGAGGCAGGACACGTCGGGAAGTTTTGTAGAAAGCTCAGTCTCGATGAGGCAATAGCCAGGGAACAAGAAGCCTTGGAGAGGGTTCTTAGAGGTGATGATTAAGGGTGACAGGGGCTTTACACTTTAGGGGACCCGATGCAACATCTAGAAAAGCCCTTGGTAAACATTGAGGTGGGACCCCTAAATGAAGAATTTGAATTTTTGGTTGGATACAGGAGCAGATAAGTCCTGTCTCAACAAAGTACCAAAAAGTATAGTAAAATACCCAAAAACATCTGAGGTGAGACAAAAACAGCTAGGTAGAAGGACATCCAATAGCATTAGGACTGGACAGTAGCACTAAACTAGTAATAAGTGATGTGAAAGTCAAAGGTACCTTATTGTTGTCTTGTTGTGCGTGTGAGAGTGAGTCACAAACAAAGTCAGCCTCAACTTCCCGGGCAGGTAGGAAGGGGGCAGTAGAAAGAGTGTGTGTGACCTGCAAACCAGACCAGTGTTCCCCGGTGTGTGAGGGGGCCGTAGCTGTAAGAGCGTGAGTGACACGCAGGCAGCCTCACAGGTGAACGGGCACCGGAGGCAGCAGAGCCAGGGCCCTTCCAGAAGGCCCGGAGATATTGAGAGCTGGAGGCCAACCCCAAGGCGAGAGGGGGCCACAGGGACCCGTGATTTTCTGGCAATGAGGATCCACTTTGTGTCTTGAGGGTGTGAAGGAATGTGTGAAGGTGAATGAGAAATAAAAGTGAGTGAATGTAGACGAATTAAAGTATAGGTATTGTGGATTGTGCATTGTAAGTTTTACCACATCTCCTTGGAGGGAGGTGTATTGTGTTGAAAAGCAGTGTGGGGAAAAAGTTTGTTTTAGATGCAAGGGGTTGAAAGAAAAGTGGTATTTCAGCTGTTAGTGAAAGTGAGAAACAGAGGCAGGGGATGAATAGATAAGATCTTGAAAACTGAACAGCAAACCAGTAAGTTAGATGCCGAGAAAAATGGGGAGAATAAAAGCATGCTAGAAAAGATACCCCCAAGATAGCCCTTTGGGAGTTAAGTTAGCTAACAGAAATACAACTCCTTGCAAAATACAGAGTAGGCAGAAATTGATGAGAGAAACATGCAAGCTATGGAAAAAGGGAAATTAACAAATTATACATAACATTAACCCAAGAAATTGGGTTTTGAGAAAATCATAGTAGACCATTAATGCCTATATTTGAAAGCCCCTTTCAGGTACTCCTCATTGCTAATTCGACTGTGCGGACCAGAGGAAAACGTTAGACCCACATCATCAGATTCCACACCACTTTCACCCCCTGTCATTGGACCAAGATTCAACATCAGTTTCACGCCCTGGCATTGGACCAGACTCCACACCACTCTCCCTCTGGGATTGGACCGGACTCCACACCACTCACCCTCTGGCATTGGGCCGGATTCAACATCAGTTTCATCCCTAGCATTGGACTAGATTCCACATGGCTCACCCCCTAACTCAGGACAGGAGTCAACCACATCACGAGTTAATTCACCTGAGTATACCATTATAAAAGGACCAAAAGACTTAAAGTTGACTCTCAAAAGGAAGAGCCCAAAAGACTGATGAACTAAATGAGTTTGGTATCAGAACCATACCTTATCCTAAAGTGTTATAAAGACAGTTCTGTGCTTAAAATAAGTTTTTAACAAGTTAAAGACTGTTAATAAGTAATTCTGGTCAAGTTCCCCCAATTTAGTTCCAAAGACTCCAGGTTAATCCTCTACAGACCACTCCCCTAAGAGGAACCAAAATTAGTAAGGAACGGACCAAGAGAAGTTTAACCAGAGAAGCGGTAGAAGGGACTCTAAAGAGCTTGGAAGCTTCTTCTTGGTAAAGTTCCCCAAGAGGCAAGGCCGGGTGGGCCGGTCGTGCCAGATGACCCATACCAGATTCTTGGGAAGAGCAGTAATGATGGCTCTAATTGCTGGTGGTGCTCTGGGGAGCCCAAGAGAGCCGTGCAGTGAGTGCTACCAACCCCTCTTTGAGGAGGAAGAAGTGAGCTCCTTGTCTAGAGTCCACACCAATTCTAACCCGAATTGTGTTAACCTCCCCCAATGTATTGGACAGTCCAGAATACCACCACTTTTAGGCAGCAATTCCTGGGAGAGTGCCCTGTAGGAGAAACCTGGTTGTGCTTTGAATGTGATGCTACTGAAGCAAGCCTGGTACATCAGGTCAAAGAGAAAGAGACAGTAAAAGCAATAAGAGAACAAGACCATTTAGAGATACCCCGAGGTAAGAACCTATTCATAGATTCAGTGAAAAAAGTTAGCCACAAACTAAATTTAACTGATTGTCGAGTTTGTACCCAGATGACTGAAATTTAGCCATGGGAAAAGATTACTCTAAGACTATTAGAAATCTGTAACTGGATACAGAATAACTCAGAATTTAGTATTAATTTAGTATTAAGGGGCACAGTACACCAGTAAAAAGAATGGTCTGTAAAAGGCATTTAGCATAAAAGAACTCTGCTACCCAGTGGATCCCAAGAGATCCAAATAGATTTTGGTCTGTTGAAAGAAAAGAAAAGAACAAGTGTATCTACCATGAAGCATATGAATTTTATGAGTACACTGAAGAAGGGATAAACCCCTTTTGGGGAATGAAAGGCATTTCTAAATATTGGGAATGTCCAACAGAACCTAAGCATACATTTTGGGGGGCCCCTAAACACCCGTTTTGGATCTGTGGTACTACAGCATACACTAAATTGCCAGGAGACTGGTCTGGCAGTTGCACCATTGGAATGATAAAACCATCGCCCACCTGGGAGTGACATCCCTAAACATATCCAAAAATTTAAGCATTTTTCCTTATAAATAAAATTCAATTAATTAATAAAATGATAATTATATTATTCTGATAGTATTATTCAAATTAATTACCTAATTTGTATATTTATATTAAAAAATCTATACACTTTTAGCAACCAAGAAAATTATTGGTCATTGGTTCTAAGTAACACAATTCCCTTCATTAATTCATTAAGCTCTATTGGGTATTTATTTCTTCCTCTTTATGGTAACTAATATTCTTTGTAGACCTTTTGCCATCATTTTTATCATCTTTTTTTTCGCATATGGTCAAGAGGAGGCACTTGGGGTCCCTGGAGACATTTCTGGGGCACATTTGTGGCAATTTTGGGTCTGGGGAGGGAATTCAGAGAGAACTTGAGGGTCTGGAGGACACTTGGGGGAGCCGGGTGGGCACTTGGAGGGGCACTCGGGGATTCTGAGGGACAGTTCGGGGTCTGGGACAGCACTTGGGGGTCCAGGGGGGCCCTTTGAGGTCAGGGAGAGGAATTCGGGGCCCTTCGGGGTCCGGGAGCGCCCTTGGGAAGCTCGAACGGGGCTCTCTGGGGCGCGGGGGCTGATGGGAGTTGGTAGGCGCGGGTATCATACGGTTTAACGGGGCCGCAGAGCATCACGGGAGATCGAGGCGCAGTTGCAATGGCTCTCCGAGAGTCACGGGGCATGACGGGAGATGAAGTCCCGGCTGGAATAGCGCTGGACGTGTGCCGCGGAGCATGATGGGAGCTGTAGTCCTGGAAGTGGTTGGAACGCGGCGTTTGGGGGTCCGGGAAGGCTCTTGGGGGACACTTTTGCGTCCAAGCTGTGACTTGAGGTCCTCGGGGGAACGTAAACGGCTCGGGAATCCGTGGGGGGAGTTCGGGGAGCTCTAACCAGGCTCTTTAGGGCGCGGGAACGGCAGGAGTTTTAGGCGCGGGACTGTGTTCTGAGGGGCTCTGGGGCCACGGGGGATGAGAGGAGACGAATTCCCAGAAGTGGCTGTACCGGGCATCTGTGGGGTTGGGAGCACTCAGGGGAACTGGGGACGCCTTTGTGGGCTCCCAGATAGGCACTGAGGGGGCACTGAGGGATCCTGGAGTGTCTAGGGGACACTTATGGGACAGATGGGGGCGGATCCCAGGGTTCTTGGGAGCGTGGGGCATGACAGGCGTTGCAGTCCCGGCTGCAATGGGGCTGTATCCAGCTGCGCGGCATGACGGGAGTTGTAGGCAAAAGGAAAATATGGCAGCCGTCTAGGCACCGCCCCCAAGCCCCGATCTCTGGCGCTGATTGGCTGTGAGTGGTGATGGGCGGAAGCCTCGGCAAATGAGAGGCGGCGGAGGCGGGAACAGCCTATCCATTCCCTCCCAGTACAGCCCAGTTCATTCCCAGTACTACCCCAGTACAACCCCAGTAAAACCCCAGTGCCCCTCTGATCCCTTCCAATACACACCAGTCCCTCCCAAAACACCTGAGTCCATTCCCATTCCCTCCAGTTCCACCCAATTTCAAACACAGGGTGCCCCTGTGTCCCCAGTCTTCCCCACAATGTTCCCAGTGTTCCCCAGTATGTCCCAGTCCTCCCCAGTGTTTCCAAGGACAGTTTAATTTCTCACGGTGGCCGTGGCAGCCAAACCCACCAGAGGGGTCAGAGCAGTGCCCATGGCCACAGCCCCTTGCAGTGGCCCAGTGCAGCTTGGGCTGATGATCCACCCTCACAGCTGGCCCAGGGCAGCTCTGCAGTGGCTTTGGTGGCACCTGGGGCTGGCACACACCTGAGCAGTGTGTCTGTTTGCAGTGGGGAAACTCAGGAGTTTCAGATTGCTTCAAAAAACCCCAAAAAGTGAAAACCCCTCTTAGGCTGAGTGCAGCCAGCTCTCCAAGCACAGCAGGTCCCAGGGCAGTGAGGACAGACAGGATGGGGCTGGGCAATGTGGAGCAAGGTTGTCCACACTGGGTCAGAGCTCCAGGCACAGCTTTTGTGAGCAGGCCAGAGCTGCTGAGGAGAGACCCTGGGTCAATATCAATCACAGAATGCTGCAATCGTCTCTACTCTAAAGAGAAAGAAAATAAAATACATCGTTTAAAATAGGAATGTCTGTTTCTGATAAGTTTTTTGAAATCTTTCTCCATCACTGGACTAGGAAAACTTTAATGACTCTCTCAGAGCTTTGGTGTTGTTTACATCAGACTCAATCCCTGAGAGTGTCTTCAAAAAACCTCTCAAGACCTCAAACTTAAATTGAAACTGCAAAGTTTCTTGAAGTTTTAATGGATCTCACTGAGGGACACGACTGAGAAAATGTCCCCAGGTTCCAGGTAGAGCAGAACACTGTAGGCAATGATGACAGCTGGGGACAAACAAGGCCAAGGTGTCTCTGGTGCTGAGCAAAGCTGGATGTGTTTGAGGAATGCCAAGGGCCAAGGCCTGAGCCCCAGGGCCTGGCCAGGCAGATCCTGTCCCTCCCTCCTTGCTCAGGGCTCTTGCCGGGATGGGCTCTGGCATGTGGGGATGTGCAATGCCAAGGGCAGGAGCATGGGGCGGCCCGTGCCCGGCTGCTGAGCAGGGACAAGGAGGCCATGAGGCCCCAGGCCTGCAAGGGTCACTTGTCTCCTGCTCCTGCCTCAGGCCCAGGCCCAGCAGCCATGGCCAAAGTGCTGCCCAGGTTGGCTCTGGCAGGGCTGTCTTGCAGCTGCTGCCCATGCCTGTGCCCTGTGAAGCCCAGGCTGTCCTACGGTGTCCCTGCCCTGCGCCTCTGTCCCTGCAGGCTGTCGGCATCCCCCGGCTGCCCCACCTGGCTGGGCCCTTCCTTTGCTGGCAGCTCTGCCTCCTGCCTGCCTCTGCCTGCCCACACAAAGCCTGGGGCTGATACCAAAAGGGTTCATTCCATTTTTACCCTGCCTGGGAACTTTCAGCACAGGAACAAGGCATGCAGGGGCTGCTTTCCCTGCAAGGATGCTTGGAAGAGAAGAGGAAGACATCTGGCTCAAGGGTGAAAAGATAGAGAAAACAAGGAGTGAATCTCGGAACTTGGGGTGGGTTTTATGGAAATGGGTAAATTGTAATTCATATTTAGCCACTGTAACACACTGGTAGAATTACATGTCCTCATAAGGTTAGGAGTTATTTCATGTTACACATTAGGCCTCAACAAACGATACCCTCTTTAATAGCAAATTAGTGTTATGGAGACTTATTCTGATATTTTGGGCTTTTGGTGACAGCAGAGGCTGACAGAACCAAGGAGTCAGCTGTGACACTGTGGAACCCCATGGAACAAAGGGTCCATTGTGATGCAGTGGAACCCCCTGGAACCAAAAGTCCAGTGTATCAGAGCAAGGCCTCATGGAACCAAGGAGAGCATTGCTGACAGTGTGGAAGCTCCTGGAGACATGGGGTCATTGTGACAGCGTGGGGCTGCATGGAACCAATGGTCCACTGGGACACTGCAGAACCTTCTGGAATCAAGGCGATCATGTTATGTTCTGGAACCTCATGGAACAAAGGATCCATGGTGACACTGCACTGCTCAGACCATTGTTGACAGTGGGAAAGCTCCTGGAACCAAAAGTCCATTGTGATACAGCAAGGCCTCCTGGAACCAAGGGTCCCTTGTGGCTCTGTGGGGCTTCCCAGAACCAAGGAGACCATTTGGACACTGTGGGGCCTCATGGAACCACCTGGCACTGTGACAGAGCGGGGCCACATGGAGCCAAGGGGCCACTGAGACACTGAGGAACCTCATGGAACCAAAGGTCCATTGTTACACTGAGGGGCCCTGTGGAACCAATGGGACCATGGTGACACCGTGGTGCTCCATGGAACCAAGGGGCCATTCTGATTCTGCTTTGCCTCATGGAGCCAAGGGGCCACCGTGACACTGCAGGGCCTTGTGGAACTAAGGCAGCCTTGTGACACTGCGGGGCCCTTGGAACCAAGGGTCCATTGGGAGATTGCAGGGCCTCATGGAACCATGGAGACCATTATGGCCCTTCAGAACCCATTGGAACCGAGGAACCATTGTGACACTGCAGGGCCTCATGAAATCGAGGGGACCAAAGTGACACTGTGGGGCTCCATGGGACAAAGGGGCCATTCTGACACTGTGGCAGCCTTGTGACAATGTGGGGCCCTTGGAACCAAGGGTCCATTGGGATATTCTGGGGCCTCATGGAACCATGGAGACCATTATGGCCCTTTGGAATCCATGGGTACCAAAGGGCCATTGTGACACTGTGGACCCAAGGAGACCATTGCTCTGCTATGGGACATCATGGAACCACGGGGGCGATTGTGACACTGCAGGGCCTCATGGAATCAAGGGCACAATAGTGACACTGTGGGGCTCCATGGGACCAAGGGGGCATTCTTAAAGTGCAGAACCAAGGAGACCACTGTGACACTATGGGGCATCATGGAACCAAAAGTCCATTTTTCCACAGAAGGACCTCATGGAACCATGGAGGCCATTTTTACACCTTGAGGCCTTGTGAAACCAAGGGACCATTGTAGCACTTTGTGTCTCCATGGAGCCAAGGAGTCTATTGGGACACTATGATGCTGTGCTAGGCCAAAGGCAATTGTGGCACTGTGTGACACCACGGAAGCAAGGGAGCATTGTGACATTACAGGGCCCCATGGAGCCAAGGGAGGACAATTGTGACGCTGTGGGGCCCAATGGAAGCAAAGGACCAGTGTGACACAGCTGGGCATCATGCAGCCAAGGGGCCGCTTTGATCCTGAGGAGCCCAAAAGAACCAAGGGGCCATTTTGACACTGTGCAGCTGTGGAGACCCTGAGAGGCTTCCCTGGGTTAGGGAGACACAAGAAGCTTCCCTCAAAAGCTGTTTGACCCCATTGGCTCCTTCCCCTTGTCCCATGTGCCTCAGCCACTCCCTCCCTATTCCCCCATTGGCCCCATCTTTGTACTGCCCCCATGGCACTGATCAGCCCCTTCCTCTGGAGAGACAGGAACCTGGATTCCCCCCAGGAGTCCTGCCTTGTGACCCTGAACATCTCACTGCACGGCTGAATCAAACATCTGTGGGTACCATGCAAAGGCCCTTTGTGCTTCCCTACCCTGGGCTTTATTAGCAGCTATTCCAGCTGCAACAATGGTCCCTTATGGCAGTGTGGATCCAAGGACACCATGGTGACACTGTGGGACCTCATGGATCCAAGGGGCGATTGTGACACTGAAGAACTTCATGGAACCCAGGGTCCATTGGGACACAGCAGGGCCTCATTGGAACACAGGAACCATTGCTGACAGTACAGAAACTCATGGAACCAAGGGGCCGTGGTGACACAGCAGGGCCACATGGAACCCAGGAGACCAGTGACATTTAGGGACCTCATGGAACCAGGGTCCATTATGGCACTGCAGAAACAAGGAGACCATTGTTGATGCTATGGAAGCTCACGGAACCAAGCAGCCATTGTGACACTCCAGGGCCTCATTGAACCAGGCAGACCATTGTGACACCACAGAACCTCATGGCACTGAGGGTTTATTGTGACACAGCAGCGCCCATGGGGCCAATTGTCCATTGTGACAATGTGGATCTGAGGAGACCATGGTGACACCATGGAAGCTCATGGACCCATGGGTCCATTGTGACAAAGCAAGGCCTTGTGGAACCAAGGAGACCATTGTGACATCATGGAACCTTGTGGAACCAAGGAGACCATTGTGACATCATGGAACCTCGTGGAACCAAGGAGACCATTGTGACATCATGGAACCTCAGGGAACCAAGGGATCCATTGTTACAGTCCAGAACCAAGGAGACCATTGTGACAGTACAGAACCTCACGGGACCAAGATTCCATTGTTATACACTGGGGCTTCATGGAACCAAGGACCCACTGTGACACAGCAGGGCCATGTGGAACCAAGGGTCCTTGGAGATACTGCAGATCCAAGGAGACCATGTTGATGCTGTGGAACCCCATGGAGCCAAGGGGCCGTTGTGACACTGGGGAACCTCTTGGAATCAAAGCAACCGTGTTACATTGTGAAACCTCATGGAACCAAGGGGCCATTGTGACACTGCAGGGCCTCATTGGAACAAAGGACATGGTTGATTGGCCAGAAGCTCCTGGAAACTATGGGACATTGTGATACGGCAGAGCCTCATGGAACCAAGGAAACCACAGGGACACCGAGGAATCTTAAGGAACCAAGCAACCATTTTCACATTACAGAACTAAGAGTGGGGCATAATGGAGCCAAGGACACCACTGATACTGAAATCCATTGGATAGAAACTTCTGAACAGAGTTTGGAGTATTTGAAAGCAGGTATTCTTTATTACAGCGTGGTGGTCACTTGGGCCATCCTTCCTCCATTTGAGTGCACTGAGCATTGAATGAACAGAGTTTTTATCACACACACTGATTACGTATCCATTAGCTATCCCCACTTCCTTTGAGTTTATTTGACATAGTTGCACCCCTTATCACAAGTCCTTTTATAGTTCTTTGGGTTTTGTCTTCAACATCCAGTGTCCTTTTTAGGTGGCTGTTCCTTGACCCCTCCTTTTGAGTAAGGGCAATATTATTGTTCTGCATAACTTCTGTTTAGTCAGCCTTGCAGAGCTGAGCTGGCATCCTGCTTGCATTTTGTGTGGCTTCTGTTTGCCAGAGGCACATCCTCAATCAGTTTCTCCAAGGCCGTGCTGTTCTGTTCGACTGTCCTTGACAAGAGTAAATGTTGTCCTGTTCTCTTGTCCTTGTCTCAGTGCTCGCCCCGCATGAGGCGTCTGCAACCCCCCCAACCGATGGGCCTGGGGTGGGCAAGTGTTCCTGGGGAACAGGGATGGGACAGCTGGGCTGGACTGACCCAAGGGATGTTCCATTCCATGTCACACCATGATCAGCAATCACCTGAGAGAAGCAGAGGGGCAAGGGGGGTAGGGAATAATTTATTTTTAAGACATTTTTCTTTCAAAACAGCACCAACACATACAGAATCTTCTCCTGCCACAAGGTGGTCAAACATTTTCTGCTGATAGGAGATTTCCTGAGGATTTGCTTTTCTTCTGTTAGTGGGTCTTGCTGTGCCTTTTTTTTGGTTGAGTTTGGAGGTATTTTTCATTGGATTTGGGTTTTTCCCTATTGAACTGCCTTTCTTCTGATGCAGTTTTTTCTGATGTTTCTTGAGGCTTGCTTGGCACCTGACAGCAAGACAAATTTACCCAACTCTGTCATCTTGCCCAATTATATATTGCAGTCACCATTAACTAGATGAGTTCAGTCACAGACTCCCTGCAATTTGGCAGCATCCACAAAGGAATTGAAAGTACATTTCATGCCATTGTAGAGACAATAGAAATATTCCACAGTGGTGGTCAAGGGCTGGTCACTGAGGGATGTCACCCGGGTGTGGCTGCCAAGAGGACTCTGTACCATGGTTGACATTTGACCCTCACTGTTCAGCCAAATTCCCACCCAGCCCATGTTCCACTCCTTCAGCCCAGCTCTCTCCAGTCTGGCTCTGAGGAGACCACAGCAGACCCTGTCCCAGGCCTGCCTGAAGTCTGGGCACACAACATCCCCTTCTTTTCCCTCCCACGTGGGTTCTGCAGTCCCTGCCCTGTCCTGCCAGTGCCTGGAATGGCTGCAGGAGGATTTGCCACATCCCCTTCCCTGCTGAGCCTGACCAGGCTGTGGCTCTCCCAGTCCCCTCCCTGCCCTGTTTGCAGACTGGTTCCATGTCTGCCCTTCCCAAGTGCCCAGGACCCTCTGGGATGGCTCTGGCCTTTCCAAGGGGTTTGAGAGAGGTCCCACAGTGACACTGCCCAGCCTTCTCAACAGCCCTGACACCAAAATGCTCTTCCAGAGGAGTGCCCAGGACACAGCCCTGTCCAGCTGTCGCAGTCCTGAGGGCCAGTTTAGATGGGTGACTCTGGTGTGTAATTCCCCCACTCACAGCTGTCCTGAGCACTTTTCTCAGTGCCTCTCTAAGCCCATCCTTTCTGCTCCACAGGCTGTATGTCAGAGGATTCAGCAGGGGGGAGGACTGTGTTTAAAAAATGCTCTGTCAGAGTGTCTCAGGAGACACAATGGATCTGGGCACCGGTGACACTGAAAATCATGAGGATGCCCCGGAAAACTGAGGCACTGCAAAGTAAAAGGAGGAGGTAGAGAAAACCTTCCCCTGCCATCAGCCCTGGCACAAGCTGCAGAGCCCCAGGAAGGTTCAGCACAGACCATTCAGCATCTGATGGGCACTGGCCACCCGCAAGCAAAACCTGACCCAGACCTGAGTGTCTTGTAGGTGACACTGGGACCCTGATCTGATCCCACTGAGCCTTGGGAGAACAATGAGCCTCTTTAGAATCCATCCCTTGGCATGTTCTTGAGAGAGACTGTGGCAGAAGCCTTCAGGCACTGGGCTGAGGAGATCCCTTTGCTGATGGCAGTGCTGGGGTGGAGATCAGATCTCTCACAAAAGCTCTCATTGCTCCCCCTGCTTCCAGAGCACTCAGACCTCAGAGAACAAGGGCTCCAAAGGAGAGTGTGGAGGAGCCAAGAGCAGCTCTGAAAAGATCACGTGCCGGTGCTCCCTGTCTGTGCTGCTGTGCTGCAAAGCATCACAGCTTTTACAAAAGTCTCAGTGGAAGGGTAGCAGAAAAAGCATTTGAAGCAGGGTCTTTTATTTTGTTTAAAAACCACAGAGCACAATTCCCAATTTAAAAAATCTGTGAGTCAAATTCAAGAGGAAAACACTTAAATAGAAGAGGGATGAATAATAAAGTTATGTTGTGATCATGATGATCACAAGAAAACCAAAACTATCCACCCACAACACTACCAATATATGAAAACCTAGACTGAGTCTGTAATGAGTTATATTCTAAATGTTATGCTGTACAAAAGAGGTCCTTCATTCCTTCTGAAAAGCATCCAGTCATCATTTTTCTCATGCCATCCTTGAGCTCCTGGTTCCTCAGGCTGCAGATGAGGGGGTTCAGGGCTGGAGGCACCACCGAGTACAGAACTGACACTGCCAGATCCAGGGATGGGGAGGACATGGAGGGGGGCTTCAAGTGGGCAAATATATCAGTGCAGACAAGGAGAGAACAGCCAGGTGAGGGAGGCAGGTGGAAAAGGCTTTGTGCCGTCCCTGCTCAGAGGGGATCCTCAGCACAGCCCTGAAGATCTGCACATAGGAGAAAACCATGAACACAAAACAACCAAATAAGAGAAAAGCACTAACTACAATGAGCCCAAGTTCCCTGAGGTAGGATTTGTAGCAGGAGAGCCTGAGGATCTGGGGGATATCACAGAAGAACTGGTCCAGGGCATTGCCATGGCACAGAGGCAGGGAAAATGCATTGGCTGTGTGCAGCAGAGCATTGAGAAAGGCACTGGCCCAGGCAGCTGCTGCCATGTGGGCACAAGCTCTGCTGCCCAGGAGGGTCCCGTAATGCAGGGGTTTGCAGATGGACACGTAGCGGTCGTAGCACACGATGATCCGGAGGGAAAGCTCTGTTCCAATGAAGAAGACAAACAGAAAGAGCTGTGCAGCACATGCTGAGTAGAGGGAATTGTGCATGGCTTTGGGGACAGTGGTGCAGATGGAGCCCAGGACGCTGAGGGCCAGGTTGAGCAGGAAGAAGAACATGGGCGTGTGCAGGTGGTGGCCGCAGGCTATGGCGCTGATGATGAGGCCGTTGCCCAGGAGGGCAGCCAGGGAGATGCCCAGCAAGAGGCAGAAGTGCAGGAGCTGCAGCTGCCGCGTGTCTGCCAATGCCAGCAGGAGGAAGTGCCTGATGGAGCTGCTGCTGGACATTTCTTCACTCTGGGCATGGTGGACTGTTGAAACAAGACATTCAGAAGCTCTTTGAGTCAATCCAATGGACTTATTTTAGGAATTCCCTCAAAATTACTTCTCTGCCTGTGGGGAAACCTCATCAGCTTTTTTATTTTTGAGCTTGGCTTTATGCTCCTGAATTACTGATTCATCTTCAGCATTGGTCTCAGGCTGAACCCCAGGGAAGCCCAGAAGGAAAACAGGGTTCCCTGTGTCCCAGTGCAGTCAGACCTGCTGGTCTTCACACAGGTGCCCTTTGCCCACTTTACCTCCCTCTAATTCAGGATAATCAAACATAAAACGAGCTTGAAAAATAAAGTGGAGTTTTTAAAGACTCCAGCTTTAAAGTCGATTTCTCTAAGCCCTTCTCTCTTTCCCAGTGTAGCTGAACATGGAGGGATGCCAAGGGTTGGTCTGGCTCTCTGCTGCCCGGAGTTGTGCCTGCTGGGAGCTGTTTCTCTCTATCCAAGCCCTGTCCCTGCCAGTGCTGCCAGAGCCCAGCCCAGCCCTGGGGGCTCAGCTCTGCCCCGCAGACCCCTCCCAGCACAGGGCACTGCCCAGGGGCATCTCCCTGGCAGCAGGGCCTTAAGGGCAGGCCAGACAAACAGAGATGCTGCAAGCCAGGGTGCTGCTGCTGCTGTCTGTAGGGAGAGGAGGCTGAGGAGGCACTTTCTGAGGGAGATCTGACGCCCATCTGCTGATGCCCAGGCTGACAGTGCAGGAGGCTCAGTGACACAGCCAAAGCTGAGAGCCCCTTTCCCTTCCCTTTAGGAGAAAGCTGAGAGCAGCCCTGGCCATGCAGCACCATCTCCAGAGCAGGAGGAATCTGCCCTGATGGGGGCGGCTCCTTGCACCTGGAACTTCTCCCCTGCAGCGTCCATGGGGAGCTGCCAGGCAGGCTGAGAGCTGCCCCTGGCAGGTGGCACATGCCCTGGGCTGGCCAAGAGCCCTGAGGGCTGCAGGAGCTGCTCTGCAGGACAGCCCTGGGCAGCCCTGGCTGCAGCCCCAGCTTCAGCCCCTGCAGCCGTCCCTGGCAGCAGGAGCCGTCCTGCCCTGTCCCTCTGACGGTGCCCAGGGCAGCCCCGCTCTGCAGCACATCCTCCTCCTCCTCCTGCTCCTCCTCCTGCTCCTCCTGTGCCACAGAGAAACTGGGAGAGTCCTCCTGACACATCCCCCAGGCTCTGGGGTCTGCTGGCTTCAGGAGATCCCTCCAGGAGCACAGGGGACATTGCCCTGCACCCACACACTCACCATGCACAGGGCTGTGAAGATCTTTCCCCAGGTGAAGTCTCAGCTCAATGTCTTCCCAATCCTGATTGCCTTCAGCCTGTCTCTGCCTGGCTCCTGTGCCCTCAGTGCCTGCAGGCAGAGCCCTCAGCCCTGCTGGGCTGGGAGAGGAGGTGGCCCTGGGAAGAGCTGTTCCTTTAAAGCTCAGCGGCACAGACACAGCACAAGGACTTTAATGAGCCTCTCGGGGATTTGGTGTTGTTTACATCAGACTCAGTCCCTGAGAGAGTGATCAAAAACTTCTCAAGAACTCAAAGGTAAATTGAAACACTGAAGTTTCTTGAAGTTTTAATGGGTCCCATAGAGGAACACCACTGGGAAAGTGTCCCAGGTTCCAGGTAGAGCAGAGCACTGCAGGCAGTGATGACAGCTGGGGACAAACAAGGCCAAGGTGTCTCTGGTGCTGAGCAGAGCTGGATGTGTTTGAGGAATGCCAAGGGCCAAGGCCTGAGCCCCAGGGCCTGGCCAGGCAGATCCTGTCCCTCCCTCCTTGCTCAGGGCTCTTGCCAGGATGGGCACTGGCATGTGGGGATGTGCAATGCCAAGGGCAGGAGCATGGGGCGGCCCCTGCCAGGCTGCTGAGCAGGGACAAGGAGGCCATGAGGCCCCAGGCCTGCAAGGGTCACTTGTCTCCTGCTCCTGCCTCAGTGCTTTCCTTTCTATGGAAAAGAACCATCCCTCCTTCCCAGGCACCCTTGGTGGGAAAACAGGACTCCCATACAACTCACCAATATGATTAAGCTGAAGCCATTGATTGTTTACATTATGCACTTATTTATGCATTCTAACCCTACTGCACACACTGATCACGCATCTCTTCATTGGTGCCTCTCTCCTGTCCTTGTGTTCTGCGCTCACTTCTCAGGGTATGTGATTGGTTACAGTCCAGGTGGTTCACAGCCCTCTGTTATCTAGTTCTTGTGGTCTTGGTATTCTGTTGCTCAGCATTTTCTTTCTTCATTTAGCACAGTTTATGTCTTAGTAACCTTGGTGAATTCCAGAGGGCTCTGATAAGAAGAACTACAAGCAATATGGCTGGTGCACAGTGTGGCCTAAGTTGTTCAGATACATTGCTACAACTCCCCCTTCTTCTTCTTGCACCAGCCAAACCCTTTTCACTGTATTTTCTACCAAGTGGGTCACCAATATCACTATGCATGGAATAGCTCAAAGCAATATAATAATAACTACTAGTAATAACAAAGCTCCCTTAAGGTATCTTTCAATCATCCAGTTCTTCCCCATCCCTCAAACCATTCATCCAAGCCCCAATCATTCAGAGTCAATTTCTTCCTGTTGTCTTGTAGTTGTTTGAGTTTCCTGTGAATGGATGTAGACTGGCCAGAGAGATTCATACAACACATTCCTTCAAAATCCTCACACCTGTGCCCATGTGCTAACAGCAAAAAATCTATAGCAGCTCTATTTTGCAGTGTGCCATGTCTAATACCATCTACATCAGTGAGCATTTGATTTAAAATAGCTGAACTTGTGTTCAGTGTGGGAATCCACAAAATCAGAGGGTTTTTGGGAAAGCTGCAAAAGGCAGGCCTCAGAGACAGCAGGACTGTGATTAGAGCTAAGCAGTAGCCATGAGATTGGTCAGCAGAAAAAATATTTAAAAAGTCGTAAAGCAAGGACAAATAGAACAACGGTCTGTGTATTAACGCTTGTCTAGAAAAACTCTCTAAGCTACAGAAGAGTTTTTCTAGCAAGATATTAGGAAGTTTGAAGCTTAATAATGGAGCTCTGTGCATTGTGTTTTAAGGCTTCCAAGCAGGTATTGTACTCAAAATAAGCAAGCATTGTTTTAACCAAAGGTACCTGTGCTTATTGTGGTTGGATAGAACTACTGTCAATATGCTTTTGCTTTGTGGGATTGGTCAAAAAACTTTTAAAGTAAGTTGTAACATTGAGTTCTTTGTCTGCTGCTGAGGACACGAGCTGCTGGCATCTTCCCATTGTCATAACCATGTAATGAGACTGATGCTGGAAAATAAAACAGCTCAAGGCACGTTCCACAGCAGCCCCGTCCCGTTTGTGATTTGTACATAGCCCCTGGCTCTCTCTATACAAGACAGACTGTGCAAAGTACTTTATGCTATGAATTTCATGAATTGCTCTCAAAAAGAACCCAACCCCTCTGTCTTAAGGCACTTTCATAACAACATGTACACACACCTCAAAGAAAGACCTCCAGTACTTGACCAGAATCATGAATCTAAAATTATTGAAGGGCCATACCCTCTCACTATGTGGGGGAGAGGATATGCTTGTGTTTCTACAGATACAGGACCCCGCTGGATTCCCAGAAGATTTATCAGTAGACCACAGATCTGAAGACAACCCCTCGAATGAACACAAAGCCAGCTCCCTCTCCCACCATGCCACAGAAGCAGCTTTCTCTTGGAGATGGAGAAAAAAGAAATTCATATATCCAAACATTGTGGCAAGGACACTCATTGCACGTAGATACATCCCACTGATAACATCCATGTCAATCTCAAACGCAGACACACCCCTGCCTTTTCCACCATCCCTCTACCAGTGACCCTTTATCCCTACCCCCTCCCTCTTTCCCCTCTTGAAACTGCTCCTTTTTCCCTCCCTCAAACTTCCCTTAACAAAAGAGAAGGGTGTGACTGGGAGGAGTTGGTAAGAACTATAGGGGGAACTTAAAAATATTTAAGAATGTCTTAAAATAAGTCAACTAATGTATGTTTTTATCATACACAGGTAAAAACTACCCAGTGGGAAAGAAGAAGTATGATTCTTTCTGTCACACCCTCCAGGGCACCCCACAGCAGTACCAGTGCAATCGTTGTCATCGTCTTTATCAGCGCCCTCATCTGTATCCAAGTGACCACCGGCTGGATCGTCCCTCAGCCAAAACAAAACATCTGGGTCACTTTGGCAAAGTCATTAAAGCAAGACAATCTTTGCATGGCCATTGGAAGCGTAGACGGTCCGCTCTTAACATGCCTGGTGGGAGTCCCCCTGTCACCAAATGACCGCCCGTATGTAGGTAAGAAACCCAACCCCATGGACACCTGGGACGAGTGGATGAAGATCCTCCCACACCATGTCTCCACAGGACTTGCTTTTCCAGGCCCAGGATGGTGTTCTGGGCAGTGGTGTGAGGCACAGGGTTGGTCTCCAGCCATCCCGTGGCGGCTTCCACCATGGTCAGCACGTAGCGCTTGCCCTGGCGTGTCTGGGGCAGTGTGATGGAGTCAATCTGCCAGGCCTCCCCATACTTGTACTTGGACCACCGCCCACCGTACCACAGGGGCTTCACCTGCTGGGCCTGCTTGATGGCAGCACACGTCTCACAGTCATGGATAACCTGAGAAATACTGTCCATGGTTAGATCCACCCCTCGGTCTCGTGCCCACTTACAGGTGGCATCTCTGCCCTGATGACCTGAGGCATCATGGGCCCATTGAGCTGGGAACAACTCCCCCGTATGTTGCCAATCTAAGTCTATCTTTGGCACCTCTATCTTTGCAGCCAGACCTACCTGCTCGTTGTTTTGGTGTTCCTCACTAGCCCGACTCTTGGGGACATGGGCATCTCCATGGCAGACTTTCACAGGTAGCTTCTCCAACCAAGAAGCAATGTCTTTCCATTCATCAGCAGCCCAGACTGATTTTCCTCTATGCTGCCAGTTGGACTTTTTCCACCTTTCCAGCCAACCTCACAGATCACTGGCTATCATCCATGAATCGATATAAAAGGTATCGTTTTGGCCCCTTCTCTCTTTCAGCAATGTCCAGGGCCATCTGAATGGCTTTGAGTTCAGTAAATTGACTTGATCCACCTTCTCCTTTGGTAGCTTGTGCAATCTGTCGTGTGGGGCTCCATACAGCTGCTTTCCATTTCCAGTTCATCCCTACAATGCAACAGGAACCAACAGTGAAAAGAGCGTAGCGTGTTTGCTCTGCTGGTAGTTGGTTGTACGGTGGAGCTTCCTCAGCCCGTGTCAATTGTACCTGCTCCTCTTTGTCAGTGAGACCAAAGTTTTCACCTTCCAGCCAGTTTGTATTTATCTCCAAAATCCCAAGGCGATTCAGGTTTCCAATACAGGCACGCTGTGTGATCAGAGCAATCCATTTGCCCCATGTGGTGTCAGTGGTGTGGGGGGTACAGAGAACCTTTCTTTTAAACATCCACCCCAGCACCGGTAGTCGGGGTGCCAGGAGGAGTTGTGCTTTTGCGCCAATCACCTCCGAGGTCCCTTGAACTCCTTCATAGGCAGCCAAGATTTCCTTCTCAGTGGGAGTGTAGTTGGCTTTGAATCCTCTGTAACTTCGGCTCCAGAATTCCAGTGATTAGCCTTCAGTCTCCCCAGGCACCTTCTGCCAAAGGCTCCAGGACAAGCCATTGTTCCTGGCTGCAGAGTAGAGCACGTTCTTCACCTCTGCTCCTGTCCTGACTGGGCCAAGGGCTCTTGCATGAGCGATCTCCTGCTTGATCTGAGCAAAGGCTGGTTGCTGCTCAGGGCCCCAGTGGAACTCGTTCTTCTTGCAGGTGACCTGGTGTAGTGGGCTCACAATCTGGCTGTACTCAGGAATGAGCATTCTCCAAAAACCTATGGCTAAGAAAGCTTGTGTTTCCTTCTTGCTGGTCAGTGAGGACATTGTTGTGATCTTACTGATTACCTCAGTGGGAATCTGACGCCATCCATCTTGCCACTTCACTCCCAGAAGCTGGATCTCCCGGGCGGGTCCTTTGACTTTGCTCTTCTTGATGGTGAAGCGAGCTTCCAGCAGAATCTGGATGATCCTCTCTCCTTTCTCAAACACTTCCATTGCCGTGTTCCCCCACTCAATGATGTCCTTGATATACTGCAGGTGTTCTGGAGCCTCACCCTTTTCCAGCGCAGCCTGGATCAGTCCATGGCAGATGGTGGGGCTGTGCTTCCACCCCTGGGGCAGTCGGTTCCAGGTGTACTGCACGCCCCTCCAGGTGAAAGCAAACTGAGGCCTGCATTCTGCTGCCAGAGGAATGGAGAAAAACACGTTAGCAATGTCTATAGTGGCAAAGCACTTTGCTGCCTTGGACTCCAGCTCGTACTGGAGTTCCAGCATGTCCAGCACAGCAGCGCTCAGCGGTGGAGTCACTTCATTCAAGGCGCGATAGTCCACAGTCAATCTCCATTCTCTGTCTGATTGTGCACAGGCCAGATGGGACTGTTGAAGTGTGAGTGGGATTTGCTGAGCACCCCTTGGCTCTCCAGCTCACAGATCATTCTGTGGATGGGGATCATGGCATCTCAATTCGTTGCTATTTCACCATGACTTGGCTTTTTCCTATCTTTAGGCCTCTTCCCTCCACGAAGCCCTAGCAGGCTCGGAGCCTGCTACAGATCACAGCTTCTCAATTTGTTCAACACTGCCAGTGGTGCACCGTCGAGGTGACAATTGGTACTCGTTGCTCTTCCACCCTCAGGAGTCCTACTGCAGATGAGTTTTCTGATAGTCCAGGCAAGGCGTTCAACTGCTTAATGTTCTCTGCCTCTACCGCAGCTATTCCAAAAGCCCACCCGAGTCCCTTGGGGTGTTTGTGAAGCCATTCTGGAAGAAGTCTATGCCCAGAATACACGGGGCCTCTGGGCCAGTCACAATAGGATGTTTCTGCCACTCCTTCCCAGTCAGGCTCACCTGGGCTCCCAGCAGGGTCAATTGCTGTGATCCCCCCGTCACCCCAGCAATGGAAACAGGTTCTGCCCCCCATGTCCTGATGGCATTAGGGTACACTGCACACCAGTATCAACTAAGGTGTTGTATTTTTGTGGCTCTGATGTGCCAGGCCATCGGATCCACACCATCCAGAAAATCCGGTTCTGCTGTGCCTCTCCCTGGCTAGAGGCAGGACCCCCCTAGCTCTGGTTATTATTTCTTTCCTGGGCATACATGGTAGAGGTTCCTTCAAGGGGATCTGACAGATCACACCTGGCAGCTCGGTCATGGCAGGTTGGGACTGCCTTCACTTTAGTGGAATTCCCTCAGTTAGTGTTTCCCTCCTTGAGCTGATGCACCCGTGCTGCCAGGAGAGAAGTGGATTTCCCATCCCACCTTCCCATGTCTTCCCCATGGTCACGCAGGAAGAACTACAGGTTGGCTCATTGGGTGTACCCTCTCTCTCTAGCTGGGGGATGTTGGGCTCTGACTTTGGGGCCTGTAACCGGCACTGGTGCCAAACTGATCTTCCTCACCTCCTCCTTCATCTCCCTCATTGTAGGAAACATATGTTTGTGCTGTTCTTGTGAGCCAGCAAAGGCTTCCTGAAGATAGGGAAAGCCCCGTATCTCTCTGGAGGAAGGTACCAAGGCTATCACCATGACACCATGGAGAAAGAGAGAGAGTTAGAAGATAGGGACTTTAGTTGGCTCACAGAGTGACATGGATCCTTGTTCACCTACTGAGAACTTTGTTTCTTTCTTATGACCAATGGGCAGTGAATGTGTCTGTTCAGTAAATGTAAATATCTTGACAGAGTATAACAGCAACATGTTGCTATAATAAATCTCTCTTGCACCCTTCTGATGGAGTCGTGGTACTTTGTGCTGTGTCGTGGCCTATATCGGCATCTGGTGGCCCTGCCATGATTGCAACAGGACTGTAAAAAAGGAAAGACAAAAGAGGGAAAAAGTTGAAAGGTACCCTAAAAACGAGTGAAGGCAGCAAGGACGCTGCGGAGGTCCGGACCTAATTCAGACGTCTGATTCGAGGTAAGTGACTGGGAAAAATAATGGAAAATAATTTATTAAATGAGGAAAAGGCTGTTTTGTCCACGTGGAAGGCTTTATTGAAAAGGAAATATGTTCAAGCTTCTGATTATGCTCTTGGTAGTTTACTGACATGGTGTAAACCACATACTTTGAAGCTGATGCCGACACTGCCTTCAGTGTCCGGGCATGGAAAAAGGTTGGGAAGAGACTATGGGAAGAGATATCTAAGGGGTATAAGACAGTTGTTGATTTGGCTGCTACCTGGAGACTGTTGTATGAGGCGTTGAAGGTGTAATATATGTTAAGAAATAATTCATGCTTATAGAGAGAACGTATTTTATAAGACTGTGAAATCCAAACGAGTCTCTGACCACAAGCAGCCCAGAGGCAGACGTCTACTTGGAATCTCAAGGTTCCTGAAGGCAGCAGGAGAACAATACCCAGTTAACTTATGAATAGACGTGTCCAACGCGATGATTGCTGCTATCCCGAGTGATCGGAAGACGCCCGAGGACGATCATTGCCCAACTGATACAATTGATAGAGATAGCAGAAGTTGCCAGAACAATACATCTGAATAGACGACTTCCCTGGACGCAATTAACGCTGGCTATTGACCAGGAAACAGCGATTGTCCAGCTCTGCACAGTGAAAGAAACTGTCTGGAATATGCAGTTACAAAAGAAATCGGGACTCCTCTGCCTCAGGCATAACAAACTATATAAAACAGCCCCGCAAGAAGTGGTGCTCGTGAACAGGGGAAGGTCTGATGCGATAGAGGTCAGATCCAGGTTCACCCAGCGCCAACCCTGGGCTCGACACTTTCTCTTTGGCTGTGGGGTTTTTGAGCACCGTATTTTGGTCACGGAAAAAAGAAAAAAAAAAATCTTTTTCACATTTTGATAAATTTGGCTTTTTGATTGATCATTTATAACAAAGGAACGGGAAGCAGAACAAGATAGAGGGGAGGAATTGGAGGAAGTGGAATTAGAGCAAGAAACTGAAGTAGAGGAACAGGAGGAAGTTGAGGCTGAGCCTGTCCATGTATCTCCCCCTGAAGAGCCTGCTGCAGTTGCTGTGGAGGTTTCCCCAGGGTTTGCTATCGTGACAATCAAACGGCAGGCTGAGACTGCTCCTTGGTACTCATCTCCAACAGACTGTTGAGTGTATGTTAAACCTGTGTTAAACTGCTCAGCAGTTGGTTGAACTGAGAGCCAAACCAAAGAATCTTGTGTCTGCACAGCAATTAGGCAAAATGAAGTTCCAGAAGAAGCCAAGTGAAAAACAGGCTGGGTCCTTGGCCCTTCTGTCTCTCCCTGGGCCGTTTGCTCCCCTGCTCCCCTCTCACCCTCCCGTGGATCAGTTGCTCCCCACCACCCCCAGCTTTCCCTTGAGCCGTCCGCCCCTCCTCTGCCCTCCTTCGAGTCCTCTGCCTCCACTCCAGCCCCAGCTGAGCCATCTGGCCTGCCCCTCCCTCCTGAACTGGTTGAACAAAAGCAATTTTTAACATTGGGTCCTTCTTTCTCTAGTGATAGTTCTGAGGGTGAACTGCCGGTTATAAGTGCACCTAAAAAGACGCAGGAATCTGTTTCTGTTAGCCCTTGGAGCAGATCCAGGCCTGCTGTTTCTTGGACTCTGCCTCCCTGCCAGGTGGCTGGGCCTCCTTGACACCCTTTGCAATTCTGGGAGCATGTGAGAATGAAAGCAGCTGAAGTGGGAGATTGGAATTTGTTAGAGAAAATAGGTCCACCTAAAAGGATGGAGATGGCTTCTGCTGCTTCTGGTGGGCCTGTGGCTTTTCCTGTTTTCAAAGCTGTTCCTAATTCGGGACAAGAAGATAGCCATCAGGTTTTTGCATGGAGGGATCTCCAGTCAAAAGTAGATCAGTATGGTGTTAACTCTTCGCAGGTGATGCAAGTGATTCGTGTTCTAAATGCTGATCTACTTGCACCTCATGATATTGCTCACCTTGCTACGATTCTGTTTCAGCCAGTGCAGTATGGTGTGTTTCAAGCTACCTGGAAACAAATGGTTGAAAGAGCAGCATTGGACAATGTGCAGTTACCTCAGCAGGATCCACGTCACGCTGTGGGAGCTGATGCCTTGCTGGGCAATGGACCATTCTCTAACCCGGATTTGCAGGCAAGATGGGACCCCCTGGTTCTGGCATAGGCCCAGCAGCTGGGTATGAGTGTCACCATGATATTTTCTGAAAAATCCTCTTTGCCCAGGATTTTCTCCTGGGAAGCTGAGAAGCCTCAGAGAGGAATGAAAACAATAAGTATCTGATTGATGCTCCTGTGTTTGCTGCTTTGGAATGTGGCTTGAACATTGTTTACCAACAGGCGAATGTTTGATTGGTTCCATGTGAATTGTTTTAATTTAATGACCAATCATGGTCCAGCTGTGTCGAGGCTCTGAGTAGTCATGGGGTTTTATAATCATTCTTTTCCAGCCTTCTGATGTATCCTTTCTCTATAGTTTAGTATAGTTTTAGTATATAATTTCTTTTCATAGAATATAATGTCATAAAATAATAAATCAGCCCTCTGAGAACATGGAGTCAAATTCTCATCTCTCACCTCGTCCTGGGGACCTCACAAACACCACACATGAGTGCTTTACTCAAAACAATGGAAATGGCAGCTCCTAAACCAAGGTTTATTACCATCCAGCAAGGGGTGAAAGAACCTTTGCTGCAGTTTGTGGAGAGGGTTGCTGCAGCCCTTGAGAAGCAAGTAGAAGATGATAAGCTCAGGCAAATTTTATGCAGACAGCCTGGGACAACGCAAACAAAGATTGCAGGTGAATTATTGATTCTTTAGCGGGAGATCACCCACTGTCTGATATTGTAGTTGCTTGCTCAAAGGTTGGTTTGGTTGAGCATAAAATGGCTGCTTTGGCTGAAGTCCTGAAGTCTTCACCCAGATGTTCTGCTTGTGAAGAATCGGGGCATGTGAAGACACAATGCCCTCAAACTGCTGGACGATGTGTACACTCCAGTTGGTTTGGTTATCGCCCCGGAGAAAGTTCAAAGGCAGATGCCTTGGAAATATTTGGGGTTGATAATCACCAATACACAAATTGTGCCTCAACCTGTAAAATTGGACATTGATATTAAAACTGCTGTTGACGTACAAAAATTAGTTGGTGCAATAGTTTGGCTTAGGCCATACTTGGGGATAACCAATCATCAACTTCAACCTTTGTATGACTTACTATCCGGGATAACTTCCTCTACCGATGAGAGACATTTGACTGCTGCAGCAAAAAAGGCTGTAGAAGTTGTTGAATTGCCCTTGACATCTAAATTTGTTACCAGGACAGAGTTTCTCTTGGTGTGCAATTATTTATTTTGAGAGATGATGAAATACCATGCAGATTGTAGTCTCAATGGAATGATAAATGGGAAGACAAATTGCATATTTTGGAGTGGATATTTTTTGTCTTTCAGGTCCCAAAAAACAGCTCCAGGCCTGTATGAGCTTTTTGCAGACATCATTATCAAAGGTCGCAGATGCTGCCATGAGATCTTAGGCCATGCTCCTGTAACTATTGTCATACTGGTACAACAATGGTATTTTGAGTGGTGTTTTCAAAACAATCATGAGCTGCAATCTGCCTTATCTTCCTTTACAGGTCAAATAGCATATCATTTACCTTCTCATCCTCTTTTGGATTTCACTAAGAAGATTCCCTTTCAGGGGAAACAATTTTGCTCTTCTGTGCCAATGGAAGGTGCAACAGTTTTTACAGATAGATCAGGGAAAACTGGATAAACTGCTGTAGCCTGGAAGAAGAATGATTGCTGCGAATATGAAGCAATGGTTGAACAAGGGTCTTTTAATTAGTTGAACTTTGTGTCGTACTTTTGGCCTTTACCTTATTTCCTAATTCCATCAATATAGTTGCTGATTCTGTTTATGTTTCTAATTGAGTGAAACAGTTGGATCAAACTGTGTTGTGTAATGTAAAGGAGAAACCATTATTTGTTATGTTGTTAAAATTGTGGACTGTTATTCGTAATTGAAAGCATTCTTATTTTATTATGCATATCCATAGCCGTACATTGCTACCTGGATTCTTTGTTGAAGGTAGCGCCTATGTGGATTCCCTTGTGGCTGCCTCAGCAGTAAAAACGGTGCCTAATGTGTTACAGCAAGCTGTTCTATCTCACCAATTTTTTCATCAGGGTGCTCAAGAACTACAGCAGCAATTTAAGTTATCACACGGCAAAGCAAAGTCAATTATTTCTTCTTGCCCTGATTGTCATATGTCTCATGTTTCACAATATTACGGCACTAATCCTAGAGGCTTACTCCCTTTGCAAGAATGGCAAACAGATGTTACAAAATTTGAATTTGGCAGTCTAAAGTATGTTCATGTTAAAATTGACGCTTTTTCTCATGCCATGGTTGCTTCAGCATTGGCAGGTGAAACAGCTCGGGGTGTTATTCGTCATTTTTGCCACGCCTTTTCCATCTTAGGCGTTCCATCACATGTAAAGACAGATAATGGCCCGGCGTGTGTTTCAAAGAAATTGCAAGTGTTTTTTCGTGCCTGGGGTGTTGATCATTCCACTGGTATTCGACAGGCCAAGCAATTATTGAATGTGCTCATGGTGTGTTGAAACAACAGGTACAAAAAAAAAAGGGGAAATGCAGAGGGAGTCGCCTCAAGTGAGATTAGATAAAACCGTTTATGTCTTAAACTTTCTACGTCCTTTACCTGACTTAGAATTGTCTCCTATATTCTATCATTTTTTGTCTTTGAATTCAAAACAGCCAAACTTTCAGAAAGGTATTAATGTATGGGTAGAAGATTTAATAACGGGAAAGTGGACTGGCCCAGTGGAATTAGTAACATGGAGAAGAGGATATGCATGTGTTTTAACAGGAAATGGCTCTCGTTGAGTCTCTGCCCGTTGTGTTAAACCTTATTTGGAGCACACAGGAAAGGACAGGATGGGTGGTTCTACAGCGGAAGCAAAATGAGTAGGCAATTACATTGGTTATTAGGTGGATGGAAGCATGGACCCTCAAGGAATGTGTGGTAAAGATGGTAATTCGAGACAGAGTAAAGGGAGTTATAGGCTTACCCTGAAAATACAAAATTTAAGTTAGTGGGTGTTACTTTTGCTTCTTTTCCTTGAATTGTCTTACAGAGAGGTTGGTAGTACTGAGAAATGTGTCTTGTACCATTTCCTTTTGCAGGGCACCGACAGTCCCAAAAATAGGGGAATTTGATGTACCTAAGGGAGAAGTGTTGCCTTTGCAGAGGGGTTGAATTAGTAGCTGAACTCCAAACTTTGAGCAACTAGGTTGGTTGCCCATTATGACAGCAGCAACCAGTTGTAAAGTTAAGTGGATGCTACTTGGTCCTAAGTGGTGACTAGGCAGATGACTTGGTCTCTGACTCTGTGTGGGTGAAAGTTATTTGTCTAGAGGTGAAGGTGTCATTCTGCTACAAATGTGTCATCTGGAAATTGCGAGGTCTGTAATGGTATTTGAGGATCTATTTTTTATGTGCCTTGTTTGTATATGAATGTTAAGACTGTGAGGGTGTGTGTTGTGGATTGGGTAGAAGTTGGTCAGTTGTAAGTGAATGAAGAATGGATCTTCTGTCTGCTTGGATTTTTGCAAGGGCCCTGCAGAAGTCCTTAGCAGTTGTTTTTGTGGGTCAAATACAAAAAGGGGCACTTGTAGGAAAGACATTTTTGTGCTGTTGCTGTAAGCCAGCGAAGGCTTCCTGAAGATAAGGAAAGCCCCATATCTCTGGAGGAAGGTACCAAGGCTATCAGCATGGCAACGTGAAGAAAGAGAGAAAGTTACAAGATATGGACTTTAGTTGGCTCACAGAGTGACGCGGCTCCTTTTCACCTATTGAGAACTTTGTTTCTTTTTCATGAACCAATGGGCAGTGTATGTGTTTGTTAAGTAAATATAATAATCTTGTAAAGCTATAAAGGCAACCTGTTGCTTTAATAAATCTCTCTTATACAGCCTTCTGATCTGAGTCCTGGTGCTTGTACCATGTCGTGCTCTATAGCGACACCTCATCTCCTCTTTAGGTCCTTGATCACAGCAGAGACAGGATCCTGCATGGGGCCATTGATCACACTCTCACAATTTCTAAGCTTGTTGGTGACAGAGCCCACCGTCTCTCGGTTGTTATTGGCATTAATCATTGCAATGAAGGTGGTGTATTGAGATGGCCCCAGATTTGCCAGACTCCACAGCATTTGCCCTGTGCACTGACCTTGTCAGGGCCATTATCATGCTGTCCATCCCTCCCAAAGAGTACCTCCAACACTGCCACTTCTCTCAGCTGTTGGATCCCTTCCTCAAGGATCTTCCAGCACATTCTATGGTGCTGCTCCTGCATTCTCTCCCTGGGGACAAACCTCTCTCTGACACTCAATAAAAGCTGCTCCCAGAGAGAAAGGGACCCTAGCTCCCTTACAAAAATCTGATTCACTCCTGAGTCCTGGGTCAAGGGTCCCAAATTCCTTGCCTCACCACCATCCAGTTGCAGGCCTGTACCCATAAGGTCCCAGACCCAGAGTAACCAGGTTGTATAAGCCTCACATCCCTGTTGTACAATGTCTTTGTGCAGATTACAGAGACTTTTGTACATCAGGGACTCAGTGATGATCTCAACCGTTGGCTCCCCTGTGGGTTGTTAGGGCCCTCCATTCTTACCCTTATTTAGGGTGATCTGATTTCATCTTAGACCTCCTTGTTTCCACAGGGGCGACTGCTGCTGGCTGTGACTGCCCTTGCAGTTCAGCTGGAACCTGGACGGTTGTAACATCTGTGGGTTCGCTGCTGCACCATCAGACTCTCCCTCTTTGGGGCAGGGGGAGGTTTTCTCACCAGCTGGGGAAATGTGCTCCTTCAGCATCTGGCCCATCTCCTTCACCAGAGCCCCCACCCAGTCTGGGTGGTTCATTTCTGAGCTGGGCTGTGGGGCAGGGTCAGGCTCTGGGGCAGCAGCATCCCTTGTCTCTGGGGTAGGTGCCAGGGTGGTTATCCAGGTTAATCTTCCCTTATCTCTGAATGCTAAATAGAACAGGCCTATCAGCAACACCAACCACTGTATGATATCATTAGCATTTAGAGTGGATCTGAGCCCTTGGAAAACTGGTGGGGCAGACCCAAAGAGCTGGGTGAAGGGTTGGGAGAAAATTTCCTCTGGTGTAATCTCCTTACAGTGGGTACCATTATTAAAGTAACCCCAAAAACATACAGTTAGTGTGTGATAGCTCTGAATCCATGTGCCTGCCTTCCAGCAGAAGTTAAAGATCCATGAATTCCTCACCTCATTTAAGCCAGAAAGCAAACTGGATAACAGCCTCAGCAGCCTTAGTTATGGTTAGCCTGTGTTCCAGGCATGGCCGGGGTGCTCCTGATGGGGCAGAAGGAAGAGCTCCAGGCCCTCTGTGAGGGTGATGAGGGCAGTGGGCTGTCAGCGGGGGCTGGCCGGGCGAGCTGCAGTGCCTGGGCAGGGAGCTGCAATCCCTGCCCCGGCTGCGGTGGCTTCGCTCCTTGTGTGGACCAGGGGTTGCGTGGGCAGAGCACACAGAGATTCCAGGGACATGGGTGAGGGGATTCATGGCCAGCACCTTGCAGCTGATCCCCTTGGCCCCTCCTCTCTTGTGGCCATGGCAAGAGCTGGGTGGGATGGCCCTGGCAGAAAGGTCTCCATGGATTCCTGCAGATCCAGGTTCTGACCGTGGCTCTGTTCCTCTCTCTTCCAGCCCTTCAAGCCCTGAGTGAAGACAACAGCCCCTCCCACATAAGCACATTTGTTCAGGTGATGTGCGAGGGAAGAGCTGCAGAACAACTTCCATCTGCTGGCTCAGAAGAACCAGTGTCTCTTGAAGACCTCCAGGTCCCTTGGAAGGTGAGAGCACCTGGAGACCAGAGGAGACCAGCTGGAGCTCCAGGCACAGCTGATGATTGGCACAGCTGAGCCTGGGGAAGCTCCCATAGCTCCTGCCTTCTCCCTCTCTGTTGACAGCTCCCTCTCTCCAGCCCTCAGACCCTGCCTGTGGTAGTTGGTGTTTTAAGGTTGTTTTAACATAAAAGTTAGATTTCCTGTGTTAGTCAGTTATAATGGTTTCTTCCATGTACCCCATTTTGTTCCCCCTAAGGTGCTGACAAGAGCGTCCTGCAGGGACAGGGCTCTGGGCTCTGGCTGGGAACAGCCTGGTTTTGCTGCTGTGAGCGCAGGCAGGAGCTGAGGCAGGTGAAGAGGCAGCGGGCAGCTTGTGTTTGTAGAGGGCCTGGGGCTGCACATCTGAACCTCCCCCTGGACACACACTTGGGGGAATACGAGCTAGAGCTTGAGTGCCTGTCCTGAAAGGACCTGGAGTCATTCAGCCCTTCCCGCTTTTCTAAAGAGTGTGTTGGTGTTCCCCAGGAAAGCTACACATTTGGGGAAATGCCTTTGGAGGAAAGGGGCTTGCTTCTCAAGCAAAGTGCTTCCCAGGGAGCTCCCAGTGAGGTAGGTGCAAGTGTCCCCCTTTGGCTCTCTGTGCTCCTTTCAGTCCTTGAGGCCCCTTGCACTTGGCAGAGGGGCAGGGCAAGGGAGAAGGCTGTGAAGAGCAGGTTTGGCATCTGCCTGGACCTGCAGAGACCAACCCAAGCACCTGCAGCAGGGTGTGTTCCCCCCTTTAGACAGAGGTGTGAACAGGAGCATCTCTGTCCAGCCATGAGCCCCAAAGCTCTCTTTGAGAGCTGTGAATTAAAAGGCGTTTACACACACACTTTTCACATCTTCCCTGTCTGCTGTGTTTCAACTCTTGGCAATGTGCATTTGCCTCCTGCTTGGTGGAAGCTGCTGTGGCCCAGGGCTGGCACAGAGCTGGGCTGTGTGGGCCAGGCAGCGTGGAGAGCCTTGGCTGATCTTGTGTGTCCCTGGCCTCACAAAAGACTTGGAAGGTTTGCCTCCCAAGGCATCCTGCTCATTGGCTCTCCCTGTGCATCTTGGAGAGAGCAAGGTGGGCATTTCTGGCAGCTGGGCATCAGCAGGCCTCAAAATGGGGGCATGTTGTGGAGCGAGCCCAGCTGAGATACCTGAGAGGAGCCCAGTGCTCCTTGCTCCCCTCTGCTGACACGTGAGCGTTTGTCTGGTTTTGGGATGGCCCTGGCTGTGTCAGGGGTGCTACGTGGACATGAGACAGCCGGTCCTGTCCTGCTGGGTCCCAGCAGTGCCTTGCAGCAGTCCTGCACCCACGTCAGGATGCTGGCTAAGAGAGGTCCTGGAAGCTGAGGCAGCTGATTTTAAGCTTGTGCAGGTGCCTACAGCTCAAGGCCAAGGGTGTTCCCTCGGGATATAGCAGTCCTGAGGGCTCTCCCTCATTCAAAGAAATCGACAGACAAATGCATTGTCTGCCAAAAGCCCTTTGAAAGACTTGGCAAGAGGACAGGTGTCTGCACCCCACTAAAATGTTTCTCTGCCACGTATAAATTTCAGTGGGTTGATGTAGGAATTGTATCAAAAATAGCATCCATTTTTACACTGCTGAGGTGATTTGATAGGCAGGGGGTTAGAAGTGCATTGTATCAGATTCCTAGACCTTAAGGTGATGTCCAGGCACTGGCCAGGAGCGCTCTCGATGCTCTAAAGCAGCACAGTCTTCCTCTTCCCTGCACTGGGCTGATTCGCCACTTGCCCTTAGTTCTTCTGGCAGACTATGTCTAAAGCTTTTGTCAAGTCACTCTCTTGTCAAGTTAGGCCAGCCAGGTTTTTCTTATGCTAGCTGGTGCTAAGGACTTATGTCTGTCTGTGCTAAGCACTTGTTTACTAATGTGAATTGCTTGTGCTTACTTATGTCAAACCAAGGTCTTGTTCCATTGCCAAAGGTGCCTGAGGCCCCCTGCTCCTTGTGGCACCAGTTGCTTTGCTGTGGGATGTTCTGCCTCCCCGGAGAGTAAAGAGGGAGCTGGAGAAAGAGCTGGCCAGGCTGCTCTGGATCCTTTCCCAGCAGCCCTGGCTGAGTGGAGCAGTCCGAGCTGAGCGCAGAGGTGCCCATGGAACAGCCGTGCCCAGGAAGGCTCGGTGGGAAGGGTGATCCAGGAACCACAGGCCTGGCAGCCTGAGCTGCCACCGGGGAAGGCCTTGGAGCAGATCCTCCTGAGTGCCAGCCCACGGCACGTGCAGGGAGCCAGGGCGTCTGCTGGAGGCTGGGAAAGCTCTGCGGAGGGACAGGGACAGCTGGGGGTCCTGGTGGGGTGTTGAGGGCTTCTGTGTGGGAGTTTGGGGGGTTGGTGTTGGTGGGTGTTGGGGAAGGCGTTGTCTGGAAGGTGAGAGGTCTAGGCTGGAATTTGAGTCAGTTTGAAGGCAGCATCTGTGCTTTGGCACAGCTTTGGTTACAGAGGGCAGAAAGAATATCTGTGACTTTTATTCTTCATGGTCCTGATTCTCCTGCAGGGAACAAGAGGGGAGAGCTGTACTTTACTGGCCACTTAGATATCTGTACCAGGGGGAGGATTAGCCCTTTTGCCATCTACTCATTTGCTTGGGCTACTTTTGTAACACTGAGTGGACTGTAATTTCTTGAGAGCTTTTATTCCTTAAGAGAATTAGGATATTATCATCCCTTCATAGGAAACTGTTTGCAAACCAAAGAATGGCCTTTTGTTTGCCTCTGTGTAGTGTTATGTTCTGTCAAGTGACTCTCAGTGGATGATGTTAACGCAAATGAGTTGCTGCTTTGAGAAGGGAAGCAAAATTCCAACTCTTCACCTTCTCAGGCCATCCCAAGGAATTTGGGAAGTTTGCAGCTTTTTGGAACTACTTGAGTTGAGCAACGGGAAGTAAAGATTTCCTGAACTGAGGATTCTTAAATGCCAGGTTCTTCTGTGCCTTTGTCACTAAGGTGTTTCTGTGCTGAAGGAAATGACTTCAATGAGAAAATAATTTCAGCATGGAGTAAGAGACCATGTGCTGCCAGCAGTTGCTCCAGGTGCTGCTGCCAACAGCCCCTGCAGGAAGGAGCACAGCCCCCAATGCACGTGGGCTTTGGCTCCCTGTGGCACAGAAGCCCCCGGGGGCACAGGTCTCTGGGGCAGGAGATGGGCACCAGCGCTGCCAGGGCTCGGGGGGTGGCAGCTCTGCTTGGGCAGGGACTCTGCCACAGCTGCTGATGTCAGCGCTGCCCGGGCCCAGGGGTCAGAGCAGCATTCGTGCCCTGGCCCACACGTTCCCTGTCCATGTCACACCCGTGGGTTTAGGATGGCCACCAGCTGGGACGTGTCCCAAGGAGGCCGTGCCAGCTTCTGTGGAAGGTCCTGTGCCCTTCCCAGCGTGGCTGCATCGGCAGCCCTGGGGCTCCTTCTGCTGCCCTGAGCCCACAGAGCAGGGCAGTATTTGCTGATGGTTTGAGCTGTTCCTAAAGACCCTGTTAGGCTGTCTTAGACACTTGGGGTGAGCTCCTGGCTCCCTCTGGATGGGGCTCCTCTGGAGCTGCTGTGGGGCTGCGGCGCTGCTGCCGGGCATCTTGGCCGGGCTGGGGCAGCCCCTGAGGGGCTGGGGTGCTGGCAAGCCCTGAGCAATGGGGCTGTCAGAGGCCACAAGCAGCCCCCTGGCAGCCGCCTTCTTCCTGTCAGAGTTGACTTGCAAGAGGGATCCTGGGCACTGTGCAACTAACAGCAGCAGTGCCTTTGGAAAGCCAAAGGCAGGGCAATCTCAGACCTTTGGTCTTGTCAGCAAAGCTTAGAATTCAACACAGCATTTGATCGGACACCTTGGAACGGGCTTCCAAACTTAGGTGCTAGAAGCCAGTATGTGGATTTCTAGTTGATTAGAGCAGAGACACGGGGAGGAAAGTTGAAGTGGAGGAAAGTTGAGAGTTTTAGGGCTGAAGATCTAGAAAAAATCCAAGTAGTTCCAATGGTAAACAAGAAGCTTAGGATGCAGTGCTGTAGGTTTGTGTGTCCTAACACAATTGGCTAAGGAAGCTTCCACTGTAGCCTGAGTCCAGAAGAGGAAATATTGAAGCATTGGCTCCAAAACATCAATATCCTTGTTGGCAGTGTCTTCTTGGCCAAGAAATCCTTCAAAGCTCTTGGACCTACAAGTCTTGCGGCCTTGTGAGCCATGCAGTGCAGATGTGAGCCAAAGTCACCCTTCCTGGCTATGGAGAAGAGGAGAAAAAGCAATGGCATCCTTTAAAAAACTCAGAGGTCCGCTCTCTAGCTCCTTCCAAACTCCTTCAAATCCCCCAAAGTGGCATTTAGCTCCAAATAGATGGCAAGGACTCTTAGTGCTGGCTCTTGGACTCCAGAGCAGCTGCTTTAGGATCTTTCCCATAAGGCTGTGTAGTTGTGTGCCAGCAATGGATCATTTGAAGAAACTTTCCCAAGTGACTTGCATGGAGGTTTGTTTGAAGGGTGTTTGAGGAGAAAGGCTCCCAGCAGAGCTCTGGCCTTTGGCCTAGCTGTGTCCCCTGCTGATTGTCAAGTGTGCCATCAGCTGCAGGGCTTTCTGGGCTAAAAATATCATCAAGTCACTTGGACTTGCTCTTTGTGGCCTCTAAGAGCTGGACCCAATTTTGGGGCAAATTTGGAGAGCTCATCTATGGCTGGATGGACCAGCTAGGATTTTCCCAATTGCTGGCAATGGTTCTCCAGGTCCCTGGTGTAAAAGGAGGCTCCCCAGCAACTGCGGATCTGCAAGATGATAAACAATTGCCTTGCTTTGAAGAGAGAGGCGTCTGCTAATGAAGGCAGAAGGCTTCTCTGAAATGGAAAATGAACATGCCCTCCCCTCAAATGATTCTAATTTAGAAATTCAAATGCTCTCAGGCAAAGATATGGGGATAGGAGTGAGCCCGCAGAGCCGGGCAGCGTTTGCTGATGCTCTGAGCCCTTGCTAAATATCCTGTACGGGCTGTCTTAGACACCTGGGGCCAGGGATTCCTTCCAAGCTGGGCCACCTGGGCTGGGCTGGGGGCGGCCCCAGGGCAGAAGGCAGTGTGTGCAGGGGCCCTGGCTGGAACGCTGCAGCACGGTCACCGTGCCATGGAACGGAACCCGGTGACCAAGGGCCCTTTGTGACACGTGGGAAATAGAAGCTTGCCCGGCTGCTGGGAACAGGCCACGGGGCACAACGGGACAGAGCGGTGCCGTGAGGAGCCCCCGCACAGCGCACTCGTTCCTGTCTGACCCGCAGCCTTTCCCAGGTGTTATTCCTGCAGCTGAGCTCGAGGCCAGACCACGGGACTTGGTGACCCGTGGCCTTGCCGAGGCTTCTCTTCTGCAGGTGCTCTCGAGGGCAGAGCGTGGCACTTGGTGCCCCATCTCCCATCCCTGCCACCAGTGCCCTCGAGGCCCGACCACAATCCTTGACAGGAATCTCCTGTCCTTGTGGCAGGAGCCCTGGAGACCAGAGTGCAGGACTTGCTGTCCTGTAGCCTTCCCCAGGCTTCTGTCTTGAAGGTGCCTTCCAGGCACAACTGCAGGACTTGCTGACTCGGAGCTTTTCCCAGGCATCTCTCCTGCAAGTAGCCACAAATCCAGCCACTAACATGGAGCAGAGAGCCCTGAGAGCGCCCAAGGTGGCCTGGGGGGAACAGGAGGAAGAAGGCCCTGCAGCTGCCCCAGCATGGGAAACCAAAGAGGTGGTGCCATTTGAGCTGCCGCAGGAGGATGAGTGCCAGAGCTGGGCCACAGGCTTGGCACCTTTGCATCCCATCCCATCCCATCCCATCCCATCCCATCCCATCCCATCCCCTGGGCCATGCCCATGGACAGGACAGAAGAGGGGCCCGGCAGACACCCCGCAGGGGCCGTGCTCCATCCCCTGGGGCATCCCGGGGCTCCCCCTGCCTGGGGAGCGCAGAGCTGGGCCGTGTTCTCCGGCCTATCCCGCAGCCCCTCAGCTCTGGCTGTGCTCGCTCTTTGCCAGGTGCAGCCCTGGAGCACACACAAGAACAGGAGCCCGCCCGTGGCCTCTTCTGCAGAACAGCGCAGGTACCTGCAGCCATCCTCACCTGGGCTGGGCTTGCTGGCACCGCGCTTGGAGCATTCCCTGTAACATCCCTGGCTTCTTGCCCTTCTCCTACAGCTGGTTTGCAAATTCATGAGGAGAATTAGGGAGGAAGAGACCAGCACCATGGACAGTGGGCTCAGAGCCTATTCGCACATCTTCAAAACTAAGACCAGTGCTGCTCTGCTGGATATGCTGGTAGAGGAGGGCTTTTCCAACCCAAAGCAAGTAAGCAGCCTGTGGCCAGGCTTTGATCCTCCCAGGAATTGCTTGCTCTCCCAAGCCATGCCTGCTGCTCACTGCAACTCTTGGAGGCCATGGCAGCATGGTGGCAAGGGAAGCACTTGTCTGGAGAAGCTGGGCACATTCCTCCCTCTGGCCGCTTTCCAAGTGTCCCCGTGCCTTGTCCAGGTGCCCGCCCTGGTCAGGTACATCCACCAGTGGCTCCTGGCCAATCAGTTTGCTGAGCACAGGCTGAACAGGAGCCTGCTGGATCTGACGGAAGCACAGCCCGCTGACGTAGTCGTGACGCTCCTGCGTGTGGCCCCGTCCTGTGACAGGTATGGGGCCCACCTGCCCAGAGGGGCTGAGGGCTCCCCAGCCCATCAGCCTGTACAGCCTGGCCCAGGTGTCCGAGCAACAGAGAGTTCCAGGGCCCTCTGGCTGCTCCCTTTGCCAGCCCTGGCATGTCAGGCCTCGAGCCTGCTGCCATGCTCCCTCGCTGCCCCTCAGGGACCTGTCCCCACAGGCCTGGGCTGCCTGGGTGCTGCTGGCCAGTGGCAGTGGGCAGAGGCAGAGCTGGCAGCCAGCTCAGGTCCCCACTGCTGCCCAGGCCCCCGTGCTGTGTCTGAGACCCCCCTGAGACAGAGCTCTAACCCCACAGAGCTGCTTTCACCATGTGGAAGAGCATCACGTGCTCGCCCAGGACTGCAGAGCCGGCGCTGCTGATCCTCCTGCATGTGCTGGGCAGCTGGCCCAAGCACAGCACATGCACCTCCGACGGCGACAAAACGGGTGTCTTTGTCCTGGCTGTGAGTTTCTCTAACTGGCCTTTGCTGGCCCCAAGGCCGCCTCTCCAGCAGCTCTCCATCCCCCTTCCCCCACTGCATCTCCCTGCTGCAGGCGCTCGGCTGAAACCTGGCCCAGGGGCAGATCCCTCCCAGAGCTGGGGTAGCCACAAAGCTGTGCCCATTTCTGCTCATTCCTGCTTTGATCAGAATGGATCCTCAGCACCTTATAGATTGCTGATGAAGTTTACTTTTGCAGAGGCCTCTTCTTTCTTGAGCTCTTCAGTTCAGGAATTCAGTGAGAAAAGCTCATAAACATTTGTTCAGAACACCCAAACAAGACAAGCCCATGGGAATAATTCAAGTCTTCAATTCTTCTGTGGTTAATTACAGATATTTCAGAAGTGCATTCAAAAGGAATCTACTAAATTGAAAAGAATGAAGAGAGAATTGTTTTGTCCTGTTTAGTTTTCTTTCCCTGTTTATAGATTGCTATCAGCAATCCTCAGTTGATATTGATCCCCAGCACCTCGTCATGCAGCTTGAACAGATATGAAAATCAAGACCCTCCATGGCTGACAATCAATCAGACTTTGTCCCTACCCACTCCCTACCATTTCCCCCATCCAACCCCTGGCACTCAGAGCAGCTGAGGAATGGAGTCACATCCCGAGGTGTCCCCAGGGCTCAGGATTGGGGCCAGGTTAGTGAAATCTCTTTATTGCTGATCTGGACGAGGCCATGGAGGGCACCCTCAGTCAGTTCCCAGGTGAGCCCAAGCTGGGTGGCAGTGTGGCTGTGCTGGAGGGCAGGAAGCTCTGCAGAGGGATCTGGCCAGGCTGGAGCCATGGGCCCAGGACAATGGGATGAGGTTCACCAAGGCCAGGGGCCGGGTCCTGCCCTGGGCTCACAACCACCCCAAATCCCTGGCTGTGCCCTGCCCCTGATCCCCACAGCCTGCCCTGTTTCCTTCATCCCTGCATTGCCAGGGACTTTCTGGGACAAGGGGGCTCTGCTCTGGGTACGGAGGGAGGTGCAGGTGCCACCACTGGAGTGGGAACCAGAACTCACCAGGTTTGTGTCCTTTGGGGGTCAGGAACTGGTGGGACTCAGAGGCACAGGAAGTTTCTCTTCATGGCCAACAGACCATGGTTGAACACGATACAATTTCATGACAATCTCACTCTTCCCTGAGCTATGTCCAGTGTCCCTGCAGTGTCTGATGATTCCACCATCCACAAGTGATTTCCATACTAAAATTAATTTTAGAAAAATATGTTTCTGTGATAGATATAAACACACTTAACTTCTTCTATCAGGATGCCCATCTGGGAATGGAGGCAATACAGTCTGAACAATTTCTGATTTGCAAAGCTGTCAGTGGTGGACGGAGAATGGGGTCAGGCTGCTTTTGGTGTTGAGGAAATGCTGAAACCAGCCTGACTCATTTCATCTCCTCCTGTCCTGGCTGATCTCCCCTCTTTTTCCCTTTCCACCCATTGGCTTTTGTCTCCCCCCAGGCCCCCCAGTGAAGAGCCTGGCTCTGAGTTCTCCATCCCCTCCTCGCTGGCACTGCCAGGCTGGGATGAGGAGCCCCTCAGCCTTCCCTGCTCTGGGCTGGACAAGCCCAGCTCCCTCAGCCTCTGCTCACAGCCCAAGGGCTCCAGCCCCACCTTGGAGGCCCTTCCCAGACCCTGCTCCAGCTGCCAGACATCTTTCCTGCCCTGGGCAACCCAACCCAGGCCACAGTGACCTGGATAATCCCCGTCCTTGATGTCCTGGTCACACAGCCCAGTCCCTTGTCCATGAGTCAGGTTTTGGGGTGGATCCTGTGGAACATCCTTGGGGGAGGCTGCAGCTCCAGGTGGACCAGGGGGATACCAGGGGACAGGGACCCTGCTGGGCATGAACAGCTTTGGACTTCTCGGGGGAAACTGTGAGGGGGGTCAGGGGCAGAGTGACCAACCCAGTGACCTGACACAGCCCTCCTGTGATGTCACAGCCTGCTCTGTGATGTCATAGCTTATTCTCTGATATCCCTTTGCTGGTCTTTGATGCCACAACCCACTCTGTGAAGTCACACAGCCCTCCTGTGATGTCACACAGCCACCCCTCCCCCTGTGATGTCACAGCCTGCTCTGTGATGTCATAGCCCACTCTGTGACCTCATGTTACCAGATGATAAATTGTCTACACCAGGTGATCTCACATCTGAAGCTTGTTCTCCAAAACCCCAGACCTATGGAAACCACAAAATGCCCATTGTGTGAGAAGGGGAACTGAAATTCACCAGCCTCAGTGTCCTGCCAGCTCAGCCAGGCCCACTGGAACATTGGGGTCCACAAGCACCAGGGACCACCAGAGAGACCCCCAGGACAGAAGAATGCATGGGTAAAGGGGAGGGGAAATGAGTTAATGATTTCAGGGAAATTGTTATCATATGCATCACAGTGAGTGTGGCTGTGACAAACCTCTCTGGTTCCCTGACTTCAGGGCGAGGGTGGAGAAAATGAAAAGGAGCAGGTTTGATGGAGTTGTCCAAAAAGAACTTTAATAACACGGTGAAAAACAACAAATGTGGAGAAGATGACCACAGTATGAGGGACAGGATCCAAAGACCTGAGGCAAAGGGGAAACAACAATATATACACTTGGGGGTGGAACACTCTAGAACAACAACCATCTAGGGCAAACAGGTAACCAATAGGGGAGCAGAACTGGGACAACTTAGCATAACAACACCAAAGGCTTCTGGGGGAACTCTCAAGCTCACCCCAAGATAAACAAATGATTCTCAGGGCTTGAAGCTCACGCTCAGTGCTTTTGGGGTAAAATCCAGTTGAGTCTGAGTCACAGCTGGGCCAACTCCACACATATGTATGTTTAGTCTGGGACAATCAATGAATATGTGTGCAAAATACAGAATGTAAACAGAAACTTTCCTGTACTCAGCATGCACAGCTTTGGGAGGAGCTATCCTCCTGTGCATCTGGCCAAATAATGAATGCTGCTTCTTAATGCTACATTGGTGTTAAGGAGTTTTTATTTTACTGCATTTTTGGTAACAATCCCACTCCCAAGGAAAGCTCTGTCTGCTGCTGTTCACAAACAGAGAAGGGCTGGTGGGAGATGTGGTGGTTGGAGGCTGCCTGGGGCACAGCCACCATGAGATAATCGAGTTTTCAATATCCTGTGAAAGAAGGAAGAGCACGAACAAAATGTCTACCCTGGAATCAGGAAGGGCAAACCTTGGCCTATTCAGGATGCAGATTTGGGGAGTACTGAATCAGGCACTGATTTTTTAAAGGGAAACAGCCTTTAAAAAAAAGGTGTCCAGGAAGGATGAACACACCTCAAGAAAGGAATCTTAAAGGGGAAGGAGCAGCCTGTGCCTCTGTGCCAAAGTTGAACCAGAGAGGAAAATGACTGTCCTGGCTGGGCATGAGCTTTTTGTGGGAACTCAGAAAAAATAGGTCAGGCAGCTCAGGAAGTGTTTAAGGATGTTGTTGGGTCATGCAGAAAGAAAAGTAGAGAGATGAAAGCTCAATTAGAGCTTCACCTGGCCACTTCTGCAAAAAGTAATAAAGAAAAGTTTTTATAAATAAACTAATAGCAAAAGGAGGAATAAGGAGAACCTCTACTCGATAGTGGATGCAGTGGGGAACAGAGTAACTAAAGATAAGGAAAAGGCTGAGCTGCTTAACACCTTGTATATCTCAATTTTCAACAATAAGACAGCTTGTCCTCAGGACAAGTGTTCTCCTGAGCTGTAGATGGGCACAGGGAGCAGAACAGCCCCCCTGTAATCCAGGAGGAAGCAGCTGGGGACCTGCTGAGCCACTCAGATGCTCACAGGTGTCTCTGGGAGCAGATGGGATCCATCCCAGGGGGATGGGGGAGCTGTGGATGAGCTCTCCAAGCTGCTCTCCATCATTTACCATCAGTCCTGGCTCAGCAGGGAGGTCCCAGAGCACTGGAGGTGCCAATGTGAGCCCATCCCCAAGAAGGGCTGGAAGGAGGAGCTGGGGAACTCCAGGCCTGTCAGCCTGACCTGGGTGCCCGGCAAGGTTATGGAACAGATCACCTTGAGTGCCATCACAGGGCACCCACAGGATGGCCCAGAGATCAGAGCCAGCCAGCGTGGATTTCAATGTCTGCACTGCTGATCTGCATGAGGGGACTGAGTCCAGCATCAGCAAATCTGCAGATGACACCAAGCTGGGTGTGAGTGTGGATCTGCTGGAGGGTAGGAGGGCTCTGCAGAGGGACCTGGGCAGGCTGGATCCAGGGCCCAAATCCAACAAGGTGAGGTTGAACAAGACCAAGTGCTGGGTGCTGCACTTTGGCCACAACAACCCCTGCAGCGCTACAGGCTGGGGACAGAGTGGCTGGAGAGCGGCCAGGCAGAAAGGGACCTGGGGCACTGATGGACAGCAGGCTGGACGTGAGCCAGCAGTGTGCCCAGGTGGGCAAGAAGGCCAATGGCTCCTGGCCTGAATCAGGAATGGTGTGGCCAGCAGGAGCAGGGCGGGGATTCTTGCCCTGCACTCGGCACTGGTGAGGCCACACCTCGAGTGCTGTGTCCAGTTCTGGGCCCCCAATTTAGGAAGGTCATGGAGGGGCTGGAGCGTGTCCAGAGAAGGGCAACAAGGCTGGGGAGGGGTCTGGAACACAAGTCCTGTGAGGAGCAGCTGAGGGAGCTGGGGTTGTTTATCCTGGAAAAGAGGAGGCTCGGGGAGACAAGGTGGTTTCAGGGAACAGGTTGGACTTGATGATCTCCAAGGTCTTTTCCAACCTTGCTGATTCTGTGATTCTCTGGAACCACCCTTGGAGCTGGTGCAGGAGGTGCCCTGGGCCTCCTCTTCCGGAGCTCCAGCAGCCCAGGTCCCTCAGCTTCTCCTGGCAGCCCCAAAGCCCATCCTGTCAGTCCTGCAGAGCCTCTGCAGCCCCTCCTCACTGCCCAGAACAGGGAGCCCCAGAGCCAGACACAGCAGCCCAGATGTGCCCCCCTGGCCTGGGGTGCCTCTGGCAAGGGAGCAGCAGCAGGCACTGCAGGAGCCTGCAGACAATTCCTGCAGCACTTGTAGGATGATCCTGCTGCCCAAGGGACGTTCCCATGGTGCCAAGTCAGGAACTGCAATGGGGAGTGGGGCCAGAGAGGAAAGGGCAAACAGGGATGGGCTGTTTGCAGGGGAGGGGACAGGGATGGGCAATAGGAAGAAATCTGGATCAGGAAAGAGGAAATAAAGCAAAGGTGAAGCCAAGGAAATGCTCAGGGCAGTTTGAGGGTGGCTGCCAGGCAGCCCTGGCTCTGAGCAACAGCGTCTGCAGTGGGACAGGAAACTCCCAGCTGATGGGAACAAACTTTCTGGCTGACTGCAGAGGCCAGGACAAAGCTGAGTGGTTTCCCTGGTGTCCCCCAGCCCTTGTTGGCCCCAGGGGCTGATGGCATTTGTGCTCCCTCAGCTTCATGTCCCCACAGCAACAGCATGGGGGTGCTCCCGCCTGCTGTGTGCAATGCAAACAGGGGCTGCTGAGCCAGTGCTGCCGTGTCTGTGCCTGCAAGGATGGGGCACCTGTGTGAGCTGGGGGAGAGGCCAGGGCTGCAGAGGGGGGATGTTGTTGGCAGCTGCATGAGGACACTCTGGGATGCTGCCCTGGGCTGTGCAGCGCACTGGGGATGGATCAGGCCCTGCTCTGCTGTTCCTTCCTGTCTGCCCCAGGGCCCTTGCAGAGCCCCAGCCATGCTGTTTGCCCCCAGCCTGCCCACGGCCAGCCTGGGGCTGCTCACGGGGGTTTCAGTGCTGAGCATTGGCCTGGCCGTGTTCTTGAGAGAGCCTGAGCAAGGAGCCTGGAGCCCCCAGGCCCTGGGCTGAGGCGTCAGCACTGCCCCAGCAGTGCCCATGGCCTGTCCCTGCTGCAGCCCCGGCACTGCCACCCCCAGGGCTGTGCCCGGCCCCGAGAGCACTCAGGCCCTGCAGCAACACCAGGGCCACCAGGGCAGCGGGGCAGGGCCACGGCAGCAGCACTGGCAACACCAAGTGCTGCTGCTGCTGCTGGGCACAGCTGCAGGGCCAGCACTGATCTGCCCCAGCTCTGCACACAGACATTGCTGCTGCAGCTCCAGAGAAGGCAACAAAAGGGGGGTCTCCAGGGAAAACATTGCTGGACTGTGTCAGTGAGGAGCTATGCTCTTGATAGCTTCAAATGAAATAAAGGATTTATTTCATTTGAAGCTATCAAGAGCACAGCTCCTCACTGACACAGTCAGTGGGTCATAGTGAAGGTGTGGAGAAACAAAACGAGATATGGCAGATTTGATGGGTTTAGTTTAAGGACAATATTAAAAAAGGAAAACAATGAAAAACAAGCTCCAAAATGAAACCAACAAGAAGTATCAAAGACAACTTTTATTAGAAATTATTTTCAGAAACTGCCCAGAAGTTTAATGTTTCCTAAATTGTCCAGTCGTCAGTCTCCACACTGCAGCCTGGAGCTCCTGGTTCCTCAGGCTGTAGATGAGGGGATTCAGTGCTGGAGGCACCACCGAGTACAGAACTGACACTGCCAGATCCAGGGATGGGGAGGAGATGGAGGGGGACTTCAGGTAGGCAAAAAAGCCAGTGCTGAGGAACAGTGAGACCACGGCCAGGTGAGGGAGGCAGGTGGAAAAGGCTTTGTGCCGTCCCTGCTCAGAGGGGATCCTCAGCACAGCCCTGAAGATCTGCACATAGGAGAAAACAATGAACACAAAATAACCAAAGGCTAAGGATGCACCAAGCACAATGAGCCCAAGTTCCCTGAGGTAGGATTTGGAGCAGGAGAGCTTGAGGATCTGTGGGATTTCACAGAAGAACTGGCCCAGGGCATTGCCATGGCACAGGGGCAGGGAAAATGTATTGGCTGTGTTCAACAGAGCATTGAGAAAGGCACTGGCCCAGGCAGCTGCTGCCATGTGGGCACAAGCTCTGCTGCCCAGGAGGGTCTCGTAGTGCAGGGGTTTGCAGATGGACACGTAGCGGTCGTAGCACATGATGGTCAGGAGGGAAACCTCTGCTGAAAAGAAGAAGAGAAAGAAAAACACCTGTGCAGCACATGCTGAGTAGGAGATGGTGCTGGTGTCCCAGAGGGAATTGTGCATGGCTTTGGGGACAGTGGTGCAGATGGAGCCCAGGTCGCTGAGGGCCAGGTTGAGCAGGAAGAAGAACATGGGCGTGTGCAGGTGGTGGCCGCAGGCTACGGCGCTGATGATGAGGCCGTTGCCCAGGAGGGCAGCCAGGGAGATGCCCAGCAAGAGGCAGAAGTGCAGGAGCTGCAGCTGCCGCGTGTCTGCCAATGCCAGCAGGAGGAAGTGGCTGATGGAGCTGCTGTTGGACATTGCTTCACTCTGGCCATGGTGGACTGTTGAAACAAGACATTGACAAGCTCGTTGAGTCAATCCTATGGGGTTATTTTAGGAATTCCCTCAAAACTACTTCTCTACCTGTTGGAGAACTTCACTCAACATTTTTATTTTTGAAGTTGTGTTTGTGCTCCTGAGTTCCTGCCTCATCTTCAGCATTGCTCTCAGGCTGAAACCTGGGGAAGCCCAGAAGGAAAACAGGGCTCCCTGTGTCTCAGTGCAGTCAGAACTACTGGAACCACACAGGTGCCTTTGCTTATTACACCTTCCTCTAGTTCAGCATGATTGAAATTAAAATGTGCTTGAAAAATAAAGTGGAGTTTTTAAAGACTCGAGTTTAAAAGTCAGTTTCTCTAAGCCCTTCTCTCTTTCCCTGTGCAGCTGGACAGGATTGGATACCAAGGGTTGGTCTGGCTCTCTGCTGCCTGGAGTTGTGCCTGCTGGGAGCTGTTTCTCTCTATCCAAGCCTTGTCCCTGCCAGTGCTGCCAGAGCCCAGCCCAGCCCTGGGGGCTCAGCTCTGCCCTGCAGACCCCTCCCAGCACAGGGCACTGCCCAGGGGCATCTCCCTGGCAGCAGGGCCTTAAGGGCAGGCCAGACAAACAGAGATGCTGCAAGCCAGGGTGCTGCTGCTGCTGTGTGTAGGGAGAGGAGGCTGAGGAGGCACTTTCTGAGGGAGATCTGAGGCCCATCTGCTGATGCCCAGGCTGACAGTGCAGGAGGCTCAGGGACACAGCCAAAGCTGGCAGCCCCTTTCCCTTCCCTTTAGGAGAAAGCTGAGAGCAGCCCTGGCCATGCAGCACCATCTCCAGAGCAGGAGGAATCTGCCCTGATGGGGGTGGCTCCTTGCACCTGGAACTTCTCCCCTGCAGCGTCCATGGGGAGCTGCCAGGCAGGCTGAGAGCTGCCCCTGGCAGTTGGCACATGCCCTGGGCTGGCCAAGAACCCTGAGGGCTGCAGGAGCTGCTCTGCAGGACAGCCCTGGGCAGCCCTGGCTGCAGCCCCAGCTTCAGCCCCTGCAGCCGTCCCTGGCAGCAGGAGCCGTCCTGCCCTGTCCCTCTGACGGTGCCCAGGGCAGCCCTGCTCTGCAGCACATCCTCCTCCTCCTCCTCCTCCTCCTGCTCCTGCTCCTCCTGTGCCACAGAGAAACTGGGAGAGTCCTCCTGACACATCCCCCAGGCTCTGGGGTGTGCTGGCTTCAGGAGATCCCTCCAGGAGCACAGGGGACATTGCCCTGCACCCACACACTCACCATGCACAGGGCTGTGAAGATCTTTCCCCAAGTGAAGTCTCAGCTCAATGTCTTCCCAATCCTGATTGCCTTCAGCCTGTCTCTGCCTGGCTCCTGTCCCCTCAGTGCCTGCAGGCAGAGCCCTCAGCCCTGCTGGGCTGGGAGAGGAGCTGGCCCTGGGAAGAGCTGTTCCTTTAAAGCTCAGCAGCACAGACACAGCACAAGGACTTTAATGAGCCTCTCAGGGATTTGGTGTTGTTTACATCAGAATCAGTCCCTGAGAGAGTGATCAAAAAACTTCTCAAGAACTCAAACTTAAATTGAAACTTCAAAGTTTCTTCAAGTTTTAATGGGTCCCACTGAAGGACACAACTGAGAAAGTGTCCCCAGGTTCCAGGTAGAGCAGAACACTGCAGGCACTGATGACAGCTGGGGACAAAGAAGGCCAAGGTGTCTCTGGTGCTGAGCAAAGCTGGATGTGTTTGAGGAATGCCAAGGGCCAAGGCCTGAGCCCCAGGGCCTGGCCAGGCAGATCCTGTCCCTCCCTCCTTGCTCAGGGCTCTTGCCGGGATGGGCTCTGGCATGTGGGGATGTGCAATGCCAAGGGCAGGAGCATGGGGCGGCCCCTGCCAGGCTGCTGAGCAGGGACAAGGAGGCCATGAGGCCCCAGGCCTGCAAGGGTCACTTGTCTCCTGCTCCTGCCTCAGTGCTTTCCTTTCTATGGAAAAGAACCATCCCTCCTTCCCAGGCACCCTTGGTGGGAAAACAGGACTCCCATACAACTCACCAATATGATTAAGCTGAAGCCATTGATTGTTTACATTATGCACTTATTTATGCATTCTAACTCTACTGCATACACTGATCACGCATCTCTTCATTGGTGCCTCTCTCTTGTCCTTGTGTTCTGCACTCACTTCTCTGGGTATGTGATTGGTTACAGTCCAGGTGGTTCACAGCCCTCTGTTATCTGGTTCTTGTGGTCTTGGTATTCTGTTTCTCAGCATTTTCTTTCTTCATTTAGCACAGTTTATGTCTTAGTAACCTTGGTGAATTCCAGAGGGCTCTGATAAGAAGAACTACAAGCAATATGGCTGGAGCACAGTGTGGCCTAAGTTGTTCAGATACATTGCTACAACTCCCCCTTCTTCTTCTTGCACCAGCCAAACCCTTTTCACTGTATTTTCTATCAAGTGGGTCACCAATTTCACTATGCATGGAATAGCTCAAAGCAATATAATAATAACTACAAGTAATAACAAAGCTCCCTTTAAGGGATCTTTCAATCATCCAGTTCTTCCCCATCCCTCAAACCATTCATCCAAGCCCCAATCATTCAGAGTCAATTCCTTCATGTTGTCTTGTAGTTGTTTGAGTTTCCTGTGAATGGATGTAGACTGGCCAGAGAGATTCATACAACACATTCCTTCAAAATCCTCACACCTGTGCCCATGTGCTAACAGCAAAAAATCTATAGCAGCTCTATTTTGCAGTGTGCCATGTTTAGTACTATCTACATCAGTGAGCATTTGATTTAAAATAGCTGAACTTGTGTTCAGTGTGGGAATCCACAAAATCAGAGGGTTTTTTGGAAAGCTGCAAAAGGCAGGCCTCAGAGACAGCAGGACTGTGATTAGAGCTAAGCAGTAGCCCTGAGATTGGTCAGCAGAAAAATTATTTAAAAAGTAGAAAAGCAAGGACAAATAGAACAATAGTCTGTGTATTAACGCTTGTCTAGAAAAACTCTCTAAGCTACAGAAAAGTTCTTCTAGCAAGATATTAGGAAGTTTGAAGCTTAATAATGGAGCTCTGTGCATTGTGTTTTAAGGCTTACAAGCAGGTATTGTATTCAAAATAGGCAAGCATTGTTTTAACCAAAGGTACCTGTGCTTATTGTGGTTGGATAGAACTACTATCAATATGCTTTTTCTTTGTGGGATTGGTCAAAATACTTTTAAAGTAAGTTGTAACATTGAGTTCTTTGTCTTCTGCCGAGGACACGAGCTGCTGGCATCTTCCCATTTTCACTACCATGTAATGAGACTGATGCTGGAAAATAAAACAGCTCAAGGCACGTTCCACAGCAGCCCCGTCCAGTTTGTGATTTGTACATAGCCCCTGGCTCTCTCTATACATAAAGACAGACTGTGCAAAGTACTTTATGCTATGAATTTCATGAATTGCTCTCAAAAAGAACCAAACCCCCCTGTCTTAAGGCACTTTCATAACAACATGTACACACACTTCAAAGAAAGACCTCCAGTACTTGACCAGAATCATGAATCTAAAATTATTGAAGGGCCATACCCTCTCATTATGTGGGGGAGAGGATATGCTTGTGTTTCTACAGATACAGGACCCCGGTGGATTCCCAGAAGATTTATCAGTAGACCACAGATCTGACGATGACCCCTCGAATGAACACAAAGTCAGATCCCCCTCCCACCATGCCACAGAAGCAGCTTTCTCTTGGAGATGAAGAAAAAAGAAATTCATATATCCAAACATTGTGGCAAGGACACTCATCGCACGTAGATACATCCCACTGATAACATCCATGTCAATCTCAAATGCAGACACACTCCTGCCTTTTCCACCATCCCTCTACCAGTGACCTTTTATCCCTACCCCCTCCCTCTTTCCCCTCTTGAAACTGCTCCTTTTTCCCTCCCTCAAACTTCCCTTAAAAAAGAGAAGGGCATGATTGGGAGGAGTTGGAAGAACTATAGGAGGAACTTAAAAATATTTAAGAATGTCTTAAAATAAGTCAACTAATGTGTGTTTTTACCATACACAAGTGAAAACTACCCAGTGGGAAAGAAGAAGTATGATTCTTTCTGTGACACCCTCCAGGGCACCCCACAGCAGAACCAGTGCCATCGTTGTCATCGTCTTTATCAGCGCCCTCATCTGTATCCAAGTGACCACCGGCTGGATCGTCCCTCAGCCAAAACAAAACATCTGGGTCACGTTGGCAAAGTCATTAAAGCAAGACAATCTTTGCATGGCCATTGGAAGCGTAGATGGTCTGCTCTTAACATGCCTGGTGGGAGTCCCCCTGTCACCAAACGACCGCCCGTATGTAGGTAAGAAACCCAACCCCATGGACACCTGGGACGAGTGGATGAAGATCCTCCCACACCATGTCTCCACAGGGCTTGCTTTTCCAGGCCCAGGATGGTGTTCTGGGCAGTGGTGTGAGGCACAGGGTCGGTCTCCAGCCATCCCGTGGCGGCTTCCACCATGGTCAGCATGTAGCGCTTGCCCTGGCGTGTCTGGGGCAGTGTGATGGAGTCAATCTGCCAGGCCTCCCCATACTTGTACTTGGACCACCGCCCACCGTACCACAGGGGCTTCACCTGCTGGGCCTGCTTGATGGCAGCACACGTCTCACAGTCATGGATAACCTGAGAAATACTGTCCATGGTTAGATCCACCCCTCGGTCTCGTGCCCACTTACAGGTGGCATCTCTGCCCTGATGGCCTGAGGCATCATGGGCCCATTGAGCTAGGAACAACTCCCCCGTATGTTGCCAATCTAAGTCTATCTTTGGCACCTCTATCTTTGCAGCCTGACCTACCCGCTCATTGTTTTGGTGTTCCTCACTAGCCCGACTCTTGGGGACATGGGCATCTCCATGGCAGACTTTCACAGGTAGCTTCTCCAACCAAGAAGCAATGTCTATCCATTCATCAGCAGCCCAGATTGATTTTCCTCTATGCTGCCAGTCGGACTTTTTCCACCTTTCCAGCCAACCTCACAGATCACTGGCTACCATCCATTAATTGATATAAAAGGTATCGTTTTGGCCCCTTCTCTCTTTCAGCAATGTCCAGGGCTATCTGAATGGCTTTGAGTTCAGTAAATTGACTTGATCCACCTTCTCCTTTGGTAGCTTGTGCAATCTGTCGTGTGGGGCTCCATACAGCTGCTTTCCATTTCCAGTTCATCCCTACAATGTGTCAGGAGCCATCAGTGAAAAGAGCGTAGTGTGTTTGCTCTGCTGGTAGTTGGTTGTACGGTGGAGCTTCCTCAGCCCGTGTCACTTGTACCTGCTCCTCTTTGTCAGTGAGACCAAAGTTTTCACCTTCCAGCCAGTTTGTATTTATCTCCAAAATCCCAAGGCGATTCAGGTTTCCAATACAAGCACGCTGTGTGATCAGAGCAATCCATTTGCCCCATGTGGTGTCAGTGGTGTGGTGGGTACAGAGAACCTTTCTTTTAAACATCCACCCCAGCACCAGTAGTCGGGGTGCCAGGAGGAGTTGTGCTTCTGTGCCAGTCGCCTCCGAGGTCCCTTGAACTCCTTCATAGGCGGCCGAGATTTCCTTCTCAGTGGGAGTGTAGTTGGCTTTGGATCCTCTGTAACTTTGGCTCCAGAATCCCAGTGATCGGCCTTGAGTCTCCCCAGGCACCTTCTGCCAAAGGCTCCAGGACAAGCCATTGTTCCTGGCTGCAGAGTAGAGCACGTTCTTCACCTCTTCTCCTGTCCTGACTGGGCCAAGGGCTCCTGCATGAGCGATCTCCTGCTTGATCTGAGCAAAGGCTGGTTGCTGCTCAGGGCCCCAGTGGAACTCGTTCTTCTTGCAGGGGACCAGGTGGAGAGGGCTCACAATCTGGCTGTACTCAGGAATGTGCATTCTCCAAAAACCTATGGCTAAGAAAGCTTGTGTTTCCTTCTTGCTGGTCGGTGGAGACATTGTTGTGATCTTACTGATTACCTCGGTGGGAATCTGACGCCATCCATCTTGCCACTTCACTCCCAGAAGCTGGATCTCTCGGGCGGTCCTTTGACTTTGCTCTTCTTGATGGTGAAGCCAGCTTCCAGCAGAATCTGGATGATGCTCTCTCCTTTCTCAAACACTTCCATTGCTGTGTTCCCCTACACAATGATGTCCTTGATGTACTGCAGGTGTTCTGGAGCCTCACCCTTTTCCAGCGCAGCCTGGATCAGTCCATGGCAGATGGTGGGGCTGTGCTTCCACCCCTGGGGCAGTCGGTTCCAGGTGTACTGCACTCCCCTCCAGGTGAAAGCAAACTGAGGCCTGCATTCTGCTGCCAGCAGAATGGAGAAAAACACATTAGCAATGTCTATAGTGGCAAAGCACTTTGCTGCCTTGGACTCCAGCTCGTACTGGAGTTCCAGCATGTCCGGCACAGCAGCGCTCAGCGGTGGAGTCACTTCATTCAAGGCATGATAGTCCACAGTCAATCTCCATTCTCTGTCAGATTGTGCACAGGCCAGATTGGGCTGTTGAAGGGTGAGTGGGATTTGCTGAGCACCCCTTGGCTCTCCAGCTCACAGATCATTCTGTGGATGGGGATCACGGCATCTCAATTCATTGCTATTTCACCGTGACTTGGCATTTTCCTATCTTTAAGCCTCTTCCTTCCGTCGAGCCCTAGCAGGCTCGGAGCCTGCTACAGATCACGGCATCTCAATTTGTTCAACACTGCCAGTGGTGCACTGTCGAGGTGACAATTGGTACTCGTTGCTCTTCCACCCTCAGGAGTCCTACTGCAGATGAGTTTTCTGATAGTCCAGGCAAGGTGTTCAACTGCTTAATGCCCTCTGCCTCTACCGCAGCTATTCCAAAAGCCCACCCGAGTCCCTTGGGGTGTTTGTGAAGCCATTCTGGAAGAAGTCTATGCCCAGAATACACGGGGCCTCTGGGCCAGCCACAATAGGATGTTTCTGCTACTCCTTCCCAGTCAGGCTCACCTGGGCTCCCAACAGGGTCAATTGCTGTGATCCCCCCGTCACCCCAGCAATGGAAACAGGTTCTGCCCCCACATGTCCCGATGGCATTAGGGTACACTGCACACCAGTATCAACTAAGGCGTTGTATTTTTGTGGCTCTGATGTGCCAGGCCATTGGATCCACACCATCCAGAAAATCCGGTATTCCTGTGCCTCTTCCTGGCTAGAGGCAGGACCCCCCTAGCCCTGGTTATTATTTCTTTTCTGGGCATACATGGTAGAGGTTCCTTCAAGGGGATCTGACAGATCACACCTGGCAGCTCGGTCATGGCAGGTTGGGGCTGCCTTCACTTTAGTGGAACTCCCTCAGTTAGTGTTTCCCTCCTTGAGCTGATGCACCCGTGCTGCCAGGAGAGAAGTGGATTTCCCATCCCACCTTCCCATGTCTTCCCCATGGTCACACAGAAAGAAGCACAGGTCAGCCCATGGGGTGTACCCTCTCTCTCTAGCTGGAGAATGTCGGGCTGTGACTTTGGGGCCTGTGACTCACACAGGTGCTGCATTGATCTTCTGTTGGGGAAGATGAAACAGGAAAGCCTTATAAATATGATTGCCTGGCAAAAGATTTTGAGAATATGGAAAGTATAAGCGAGATTGAAATGAAAACAAGCTTTGAGACACCTTAGTTACTGAACAACTGGAAAACAATGGAGTGTCCGGACTGAAGGTAATCCCTTTTCGATCAAACAATTCCCTCTGCTTGCAGACAGCTCCAAGGGTCAGAGCAGATCCCACTAGCTTGGCAGAAGGGGCCCAAAGAGGAGTTTTTAGGGTTTAAAATGTAACACAATGTGGTAATGTAATGATTCTTATACTCTGTATGTAAATGCTATAGGATTTGTATCTTGTACTAGATTGGTTAGTGAGAATTAGCATATTCAACACAGAAGATGATTTATTGTATTGTAACAAGAACCTCTCTGTCTCTCATCCTCTTTACCATGCTCTTGCCTTCTCTCTCTTTACCACTCTCTTTACTTCTCCCGGGCCTGCTCCCATCTGTGGCTGGCAGGTCCAAGCAGGGCCCTGCACCCAGGCCCTTTGCAGTAAACCCCAAGTTCCAAGCCCTGGCTTCAGAGATCTCTCGTCTCCATCCATCCTAACCGTCCTACCCCCCCCATTGCTCCTACAATCTTCCTCACCTCCTCCTTCATTTCCCTCATCTACTCTCTGAATTCTTGGACCACGGCAGAGACAGGAGCCTGCATGAGGCCATTGATCACACTCTCACAATTTCTAAGCTTGTTGGTGACAGAGCCCACTGTCTCTCGGTTGTTATCGGCATTAATCATTGCAATGAAGGTGGTGTATTGAGATGGCCCCAGATTTGCCAGACTCCACAGCATTTGCCCTGTGCGCCTGACCTTGTCAGGGTCATTATTATGTTGTCCATCCCTCCCAAAGAGTACCTCCAATACTGCCACTTCTCTCAGCTGTTGGATCCCTTCCTCGAGGATCTTCCAGCGCATTCTATGGTGCTGCTCCTGCATTCTCTCCCTGGGGACAAACCTCTCTCTCACACTCAATAAAAGCTGCTCCCAGAGACAAAGGGACCCTAGCTTCCTTACAAATATCTGATTCACTCCTGAGTCCTGGGTCAAGGGTCCCAAATTCCTTGCCTCACCACCATCCAAATCAGGCCTGTACCCATAAGGTCCCAGACCCGGAGTAACCAGGTTGTATAAGCCTCACGTCCCCATCTTACAATGTCTTTGTGCAGATTACAGAGACTTTTGTACATCAGGGACTCAGTGATGATCTCAACCGTTGGCTCCCCTGTGGGTTGTGAGGGCCCTCCATTCTTATCCTTATCTGGGTGCTCTGATTTCATCTTAAATCTCCTTGTTTCCACAGGGTGGACTGCTCCTTGCTATGACTGCTCTTATGTTAATGTGGAACCTTATTACACTTACGACTGTCATAAAAATACCTTTCCTGGGATTTTTTCTTCTTGCAAGTATGTCAGAGAAAACCGAAAACAATAATTATCTAATTCGCTTCTCCTGTGTTTTGCTGTCTTGGAATGTGTTTGAAGATTGTTTATCCAAAAGGTGGTTGTTTCAAGGTTTCATGTGAATCATTTTTACTTAATGACCAATCACCGTCCAGCTGTGTTGAGACTCTGGAAGGAGTCACGAGTTTTTCATTATTGTCTTTTAGCCTTCTGTCTGTATCTTTTCTCTATTCTTTAGTATAGTTTTAGTATAGCATTCTTTAATATAATATAATATCTTTTAATAAAATAATAAATTAGCCTTCTAAGAACATGGAGTCAGATTCATCATTTCCTCCCTTCGTTGGGGGGACCGGAAAATACCACAGAACCTGGACCTTTGTAACATCTGTGGGTTCCACTGTTGCACCATCAGACTCTCCCTCTTTGGGGCAGGGGGAGGTTTTCTCACCAGCTGGGGAAATGTGCTCCTTCAGCATCTGGCCCATCTCCTTCACCAGAGCCCCCACCCAGTCTGGGTGGTTCATTTCTGAGCTGGGCTGTGGGGCAGGGTCAGGCTCTGGGGCAGCAGCATCCCTTGTCTCTGGGGTAGGTGCCAGGGTGGTTATCCAGGTTAATCTTCCCTTATCTCTGAATGCTAAATAGAACAGGCCTATCAGCAACACCAACCACTGTATGATATCATTAGCATTTAGAGTGGATCTGAGCCCTTGGAAAACTGGTGGGGCAGACCCAAAGAGCTGGGTGGAGGGTTGGGAGAAAATTTCCCCTGGTGTAATCTCCTTACAGTGGGTACCATTATTAAAGTAACCCCAAAAACATACAGTTAGTGTGTGATAGCTCTGAATCCATGTGCCTGCATTCCAGCGGAAGTTAAAGATCCATGAATTCCTCACCTTATTATGATATATGTTATGGAATAATTCATGCCTGTGTAAAATATACATGAAAAAAATTGTGCTTGTACAAAAAATTCTTAAAGATTTAAAACCACAAGCCGCAGCCGGGGGGGAAAAGATTGCTTCACAGACTGAGAAATCAGAGACGGCAGTGGAGACAAAAAACTGATTAGCAAACAAAAAGACCTGGCTCTGTGCAGAGATGGGCCCTTTCCCAGGACAGTCCAGAGACACCCAAGTGATGAATACTCAGAAAGTATCTATGATCAATATAGTCAGAGTCTTCAAGGGTGTGCATCCCAATGCCAGGTTCCCATAACTCGAAGATCAGCATTCATCACTTCCCAGAAACAGTTTTGTCCAGCCCAGCACAGAGAAAAGGAAACTAGGTAAATATGTGAAGCGACAAGAAGAATAGGAGCAACTCTGCCCCAGGTGGAAAAATCTGTATAAAACCAACCTGAAGGAGGCAACATTTGTGAGCAGAGGGGATCCGAAGCGATAGACTTTAGATCACCCAGTGCCGATCCCAGGCTCGAAGCTGCCCCTTTGATTGTGGCTATCGGAGACCGAATCTTGGTTGCAAAATAAAAAAACCCTTTTTTATTGATTATTGATTGGCTTTATCATTTATTACTTATAATATTATTAAGCCATAAAACAAACTGGATTGCTGGGGAAGATGAAACAGGAAAGCCTTATAAATATGATTGCCTGGCAAAAGATTTTGAGAATATAGAAAGTATAAGTGAGATTGAAATGAAAGCAAGCTTTGAGATACCTCAGTTACTGAACAACTTGAAAACAATGGTATGGCCAGCTGAAGGTAATCCCTTTTTGATCAAACAATTCCCTCTGCTTGCAGACAGCTCCAAGGGTCAGAGCAGACCCCACTAGCTTGGCAGAAGGGGCCCAAAGAGGAGTTTTTAGGGTTTAAAATGTAACACAGTGTGGTAAGGTAATGATTCTTATAGGCTGTATGTAAATGCTATAGGATTTGTATCTTGTACTAGATTGGTTAGTGAGAATTAGCATATTCAGCACAGAAGATGATTTATCGTATTGTAACGAGAACCTCGCCCTCTCATCCTCTCTCTCTCTCTCTCTCTCATCTCTTACCACGCTCTTGCCTTCTCTCTCTTTACCACTCTCTTTATTTCTCTTGGGCCTGCTCCAGCTGTGTCTGGCAGCTCCAGGCAGGGCCCTGCACCCAGGCCCTTTGCAAAAAACTGCATGATCCACAACCTGGCTTCAGAGATCTCTCCAGATCCCTTGGAAGGTGAGACCACCTGGAGACCAGAGGAGACCAGCTGGAGCTCCAGGCACAGCTGATGATTGGCACAGCTGAGCCTGGGGAAGCTCCCATAGCTCCTGCCTTCTCCCTCCCTGTTGACAGCTCCCTCTCTCCAGCCCTCAGACCCTGCCTGTGGTAGTTGGTGTTTTACAGTTGTTTTAATAGAAAAGATAGATTTCCATGTTAGTCAGTTATAATGGTTTCTCCCATGTACCCCATTTTGTTCCCCCTAATGGTTCAGTCCTATGTTGTTCACCACAAAGTTTTCTGCCACTTGTCTGCCCATCAGTGTGTCAGTCTCCCTGCTCCTCCCCTCATTCCCTTAGAAGCCCTTGTCAATCTCAGTTGTACTACCCCTTACTCTTGTCAGTCTCTGTAGTCACTCCCTTTGTATTCTCGAATGTTCTGTGTCAGTTAGCTTTGTCTCGATGGTTGATTGCTTTGTGAGGCTTCTTCCCTCCCCGGAGAGTAAAGAGGGAGCTGGAGAAAGAGCTGGCCAGGCTGCTCTGGATCCTTTCCCAGCAGCCCTGGCTGAGTGGAGCAGTCCGAGCTGAGCGCAGAGGTGCCCATGGAACAGCCGTGCCCAGGAAGGCTCAGTGGGAAGGGTGATCCAGGAACCACAGGCCTGGCAGCCTGAGCTGCCACCGGGGAAGGCCTTGGAGCAGATCCTCCTGAGTGCCAGCCCACGGCACGTGCAGGGAGCCAGGGCGTCTGCTGGAGGCTGGGAAAGCTCTGCGGAGGGACAGGGACAGCTGGGGGTCCTGGTGGGGTGTTGAGGGCTTCTGTGTGGGAATTTGGGGGGTTGGTGTTGCTGGGTGTTGGGGAAGGCGTTGTCTGGAAGGTGAGAGGTCTAGGCTGGAATTTGAGTCCGTTTGAAGGCAGCATCTGTGCTTTGGCACAGCTTTGGTTAGAGAGGGCAGAAAGAATATCTGTGACTTTTCCTCTTCATGGTCCTGATTCCCCTGCAGGGAACAAGAGGGGAGAGCTGTACTTTACTGGCCACTTAGATATCTGTACCAGGGGGAGGATTAGCCCTTTTGCCATCTACTCATTTGCTTGGGCTACTTTTGTAACACTGAGTGGACTGTAATTTCTTGAGAGCTTTTATTCCTTAAGAGAATTAGGATATTATCATCCCTTCATAGGAAACTGTTTGCAAACCAAAGAATGGCCTTTTGTTTGCCTCTGTGTAGTGTTATGTTCTGTCAAGTGACTCTCAATGGATGATGTTAAGGCAAATGCATTGCTGCTTTGAGAAGGGAAGCAAAATTCCAACTCCTCACCTTCTCAGGCTATCCCAATGAATTTGGGAAGTTTGCAACTTTTTGGAACTACTTGAGTTGAGCAATGGGAAGTAAAACTTTCCTGAACTGAGGAGTCTTAAATGCCAGGTTCTTCTGTGCCTTCGTCACTAAGGTGTTTCTGTGCTGAAGGAAATGACTTCAATGAGAAAATAATTTCAGCATGGAGTAAGAGACCAAGTGCTGCCAACAGCCCCTGCAGGAAGGAGCACAGCCCCCAATGCACGTGGGCTTTGGCTCCCTGTGGCACAGAAGCCCCCCGGGGGCACAGGTCTCTGGGGCAGGAGATGGGCACCAGCGCTGCCAGGGCTTGGGGGGTGGCAGCTCTGCTTGGGCAGGGACTCTGCCACACCTGCTGATGTCAGCGCTGCCCGGGTCCCAGGGGTCAGAGCAGCATTCGTGCCCTGGCCCACACGTTCCCTGTCCATGTCACACCCGTGGGTTTAGGATGGCCACCAGCTGGGACGTGTCCCAAGGAAGCCGTGCCAACTTCTGTGGAAGGTCCTGTGCCCTTCCCAGCGCGGCTGCATTGGCAGCCCTGGGGCTCCTTCTGCTGCCCTGAGCCTGCAGAGCAGGGCAGAGTTTGCTGATGGTTTGAGCTGTTCCTAAAGACCCTGTTGGGCTGTCTTAGACACTTGGGGCCAGGGATTCCTTCCAAGCTGGGCCACTTGGGCTGGGCTGGGGGTGGCCCTAGGGCAGAAGGCAGTGTGTGCAAGGACCCTGGCTGGCACGCTGCAGCGCGGTCACTGTGCCGTGGAACGGAACCCGGTGACCAAGGCCCCTTTGTGACACGTGGGAAATAGAAGCTTGCCCGGCTGCTGGGAACAGGCAATGGGGCAGAACGGGACAGAGCGGTGCTGTCAGGAGCCCCCGCACAACGCTCTTGTTCCTGTCTGACCCGCAGCCTTTCCCAGGCATTATTCCTGCAGCTGAGCTTGAGGCCAGACCACGGGACTTGGTGACCCGTGGCCTTGCCGAGGCTTCTCTTCTGCAGGTGCTCTCGAGGGCAGAGTGTGGCACTTGGTGCCCCAGAGGCATCTCCCATCCCTGCCACCAGTGCCCTCGAGGCCCCACCACAATCCTTGACAGGAATCTCCTGTTCTTGTGGCAGGAGCCCTGGAGACCAGAGTGCAGGACTTGCTGTCCTGTAGCCTTCCCCAGGCTTCTGTCTTGAAGGTGCCTTCCAGGCACAACTGCAGGACTTGCTGACTCGGAGCTTTTCCCAGGCATCTCTCCTGCAAGTAGCCACAAATCCAGCCACTAACATGGAGCAGAGACCCCTGAGAGCGCCCAAGGTGGCCTGGGAGGAACAGGAGGAAGAAGGCCCTGCAGCTGTCCCAGCACAGGAAACCAAAGAGGTGGTGCGGTTTGAGCTGCCGCAGGAGGGTGAGGGCCAGAGCTGGGCCACAGGCTTGGTGCCTGCAGCCAGCTTGGCACCTTTGCATCCCATCCCATCCCATCCCATCCCATCCCATCCCATCCCATCCCATCCCATGCAATCGCATTGCATCCCAACCCATCCCATCTCCTGGGGATGTTCCCATGGACAGAATGGAATAGGGATGAAGAAGACATGGAGCAGAGAGACCCAAGAGTGCCCAAGCTGCTCAGGGTGGAGGAGGAGGAAGAAGGCCGTGGACCGGCTCCAACACAGGAAACCAAAGAGGAGGTGACACTCGGGCTGCCACAGGAGGGTGAGTGCCAGAGCTGGGCCACAGGGTGGGTGCCTGCAGCCAGCTTGGCACCTTTGCATCCCATCCCATCCCATCCCATCCCCTGGGCCATGCCCATGGACAGGACAGAAAAGGGGCCAGGCAGACACCCCGCAGGGGCCGTGCTCCATCCCCTGGGGCATTCCGGGGCTCTCCCTGCCTGGGGACCGCAGGGCTGGGCCGTGTTCTCCGGCCTCTCCCGCAGCCCCTCAGTTCTGGCTGTGCTCGCTCTTTGCCAGGTGCAGCCCTGGAGCGCACACAAGAGCAGGAGCCCGCCCGTGGCCTCTTCCGCAGAACAGCGCAGGTACCTGCAGCCATCCTCACCTGGGCTGGGCTTGCTGGCACCGCGCTTGCAGCATTCCCTGCAACATCCCTGGCTTCTTGCCCTTCTCCTACAGCTGGTTTGCAAATTCATGAGGAGAATTAGGGAGGAAGAGACCAGCACCATGGACAGTGGGCTCAGAGCCTATTCGCACATCTTCAAAACTAAGACCAGTGCTGCTCTGCTGGATATGCTGGTAGAGGAGGGCTTTTCCAACCCAAAGCAAGTAAGCAGCCTGTGGCCAGGCTTTGATCCTCCCAGGAATTGCTTGCTCTCCCAAGCCATGCCTGCTGGTCACTGGAACTCTTGGAGGCCATGGCAGTGTGGTGGCAAGGGAAGCACTTATCTGGAGAAGCTGGGCACATTCCTCCCTCTGGCCGCTTTCCAAGTGTCCCCGTGCCTTGTCCAGGTGCCCGCCCTGGTCAGGTACATCCACCAGTGGCTCCTGGCCAATCAGTTTGCTGAGCACAGGCTGAACAGGAGCCTGCTGGATCTGACGGAAGCACAGCCCGCTGACGTAGTCGTGACGCTCCTGTGTGTGGCCCCGTCCTGTGACAGGTATGGGGCCCACCTGCCCAGAGGGCTCAGGGCTCCCCAGCCCATCAGCCTGTACAGCCTGACCCAGGCGTCCGAGCAACAGAGAGTTCCAGGGCCCTCTGGCTGCTCCTTTTGCCAGCCCTGGCACGTCAGGCCTTGAGCCTGCTGCCATGCTCCCTCGCTGCCCCTCAGGAGCCTGTCCCCACAGGCCTGGGCTGCCTGGGTGCTGCTGGCCAGTGGCAGTGGGCAGAGGCAGAGCTGGCAGCCAGCTCAGGTCCCCACTGCTGCCCAGGCCCCCGTGCTGTGTCTGAGACCCCCCTGAGACAGAGCTCTAACCCCACAGAGCTGTTTTCACCATGTGGAAGAGCATCATGTGCTCGCCCAGGACTGCAGAGGCAACGCTGCTGATCCTCCTGCATGTGCTGGGCAGCTGGCCCAAGCACGGCACATGCACCTCTGATGGGGACAAAACGGGTGTCTTTGTCCTGGCTGTGAGATTCTCTAACTGGCCTTTGCTGGCCCCAAGGCCGCCTCTCCAGCAGCTCTCCATCCCCGTTCCCCCACTGCATCTCCCTGCTGCAGGCGCTGTGCTGAAACCTGGCCCAGGGGCAGCTCCAGGCCCAGCAGGCCCCGTGCTCCCCCTGCCAAGGTCTCTCCGGGCATCTCCCTGCCAAGCTCAGGCCCTGCCACACGGACACCTGGGCACTGAGCGCTGTCTCGGGGCGCTTTGTCCTTTGCAGGCAACTGTGGTGATGTGGAAGATCCTCCAGGTGCCCTGTGTCCCACATATGGTGACGGTCTATTTCCCCCGCCTCTTTGTGCATCTGCTCTCCCAAGTGTTCCTCAGCACTCTGGATATGCCAGAGGAGGTCGATGCCTTCTGGAAGGGATATGCCAGGAGGAATACAGCCTTGCCACCAGCCCCAACAGGTGCTCCATCCCACTCCTCCTGTCCCTGCCATGTCCCTGGGCAGGAGCCAGCACTCCCAGCATCACCTGGCCTTTGCTGTGCACGCAGGTTTGCAGTGCGGACCCTGAAGTCCCTGCTCTGCCGCATGCAGCACGAGGATGTGGTGGTGGCAGCGGAAGGCAACTGTGGCTGGGACATGCTGCTGTGTGCTGACACCCACCACTATGCCGTGGCTCTGCTGGCCAGGTGAGAGCCCCTTCTCCCCACAGCCTCTGACATTTTTGCTCCGGGCCCAGGGAGCTCCACACAGTCCCCGAGTCGTGGGCCAGAGGGCCTTGTCACCGAGGAATGACCAAGCAGACTGGAAAAGGCTGGCAGAGGAGGCTGCCCAGCAGGAGCTGCCTCCCAAATAGCCCAGGGCCCCTTGCAGGATGCAGGGGAAAGAGCAGAGCTCTGGCTGTCAGTCCTGGCAGAGCTTTGTCCCCCTGGCCCACAGGCTTGGCTCCTTTTTCTCCTGCCAGGGAGATGTGCTGTGTCTCCATCCCCTTGTGCTCCCGCATCGCTCGCTACCTGCTGCGGCTGCTCAGCACACAGGAGCCACGCTGGGAGCTGCCCGCCCTGGCCTTCCTTGTGGAGGTGAGCCTGATGGCCAGCGCTGCCTGGCTGAGCTGCCTCCCAGCTCTCTGCCCTCTTGGAGCCGCAGCTGCCTGGGACGGTGCCTGCGCCCTGTGCTGCTGCCCAGGCCCAGGCCTGTGCGGCTCCAGACTGCTGCCGGCCGGCTCCCCTGTCACTGCGCTGTGCCTTTCAGGTCCTCCAGTTCCTGGACTTGAGTCAATGTGGTGCTAACAGAGTCCTGCAAATCTTGTCAAGGCAGCTGCACAGCCAGTGCAGAGAGAGGCGTCGCCTGGCGCTCAGGGCCCTTCTCGAGCTCATTGAGGAGCCCTTCATGGTGAGAAGGGGGCAGCGACTGAGGCTGAGCTGGGGAATGCAGTCACTTGGGCTTGGCAGGGCTTTGGGCGCTGGGGCAGCTGCTCCCAGCTCTCCTGCCTCCCAGTTCAGCTGCCCCAGTGCTTGGGGACAGGCCTTTGGCCTCTGGGCCCTGCGGCAGCAGGATGGCATTTCACAAACTTGTGCTCCGCACAGACCAAAAAAATGTGGAGCCTGACTGAAAGTCTTGTGCAGTTCCTGTGGGACGCAGATGGAGAGATAGTTAGCATGACAGTCATGCTACTGAGCTTTATTATCTTGGACAATGACACACTGATGCCTGGCCCCATCACACTGCAGCTGCTTGAGGCGCTCCTGCCACTCTTTGACCACGTAAGGCTCACTGCCCCCAGCCACGGCCACTGGCTGCTGCCCGCACACTGTGTCCTGTGCATTTGCAGGCCTGCGCCAAGCTGAGCCCCGTGCAGCCGCAATGCTGAGGTCTTTTTTTCTTGCTTCCATACAGAACAATTGGCAGGTGCAGCTGCTCTCCATCCTGCTCTTCCGAACATTGGTGACTCTTCCAGAAAGGGAAAATGAAAAAAAGGCCCTGAAGACACCCCTGCACCAGAGCCTGCTGCCCCTCTTCTTCCACTGCCATGATGGCAATCAGCTTGTGGCACAGGTGAGGACTCGTGGGCTGCTGCTGTCCCCCTGGCAGGGGGCTCGGCTGCCTCCTGGCCTGGCACCTGCCGGGCTGCAGCCTCCTGCAGGCCTTGCCATAGGGACGCGGGTCTTGCGCCCTGGGCTGTGGGGCCATCTCCGCGTCTCTGCTGCTCTCCAGGCTTCTCAGGAATCGCTGCTTTGTGTGGCCGAGTTCCTGAAGAGGAAGGATCTTGAAAGACTGGTGAAGAGCCAGAATCTGTGGAAGTTCAGCGAGTGCCTGGTAAGGAGGGCCTGGAAGCCCCAGCCTCAGCCCAGAGAAGCCCCCTGAGGGAGGTGCACAGAGTGTGGGGCTGGCAGCTGTGCCCCTGCCCGCTGCTGCAGCCAGAGGCCTTGCAGGCTCTTCTCCAGGCTCCCAAGGGCCCGAGCAGGGGGCCGATGGAGCCCCGGCCCGGCGGGGCTGCAGGGCGGGCCCGCACCACGGCTCCCCGGGCAGCAGCCGGCCCCCTCTGCCCCCTCCCCTCGGGAGCCCTTGGCCAGCGGCTGCTGGCCGCGCCTCAGGGCTGTGCGCCCAGGGGAGGCCGGGGCCGGGCGCAGGCAGCGCCCGGCCCAGGGGCTGAGCCTGCGCCAAGCCTTCCCTCCTGCCGCTCTCTCCAGCTGGCAGAGGACAGCAGCAGAGCGGCCGAGCACCTGCGCCGAGCCCTGCCCTACCTGCAGAACCCACAGGAGTCCCTGCGAGCGGCGGCCATCAGGTTCACGGGTGAGCCACGAGCCCGGGCTCCCTCCCAGGCCCGGCCCGCCGCAGCTCGGCCCCAGCCCTGCCTGCTGCCCCAGCAGCGCCAGCCGGGCCCGGCGCCGTGGAGCCCCGCCTGGCCTGGGCATTGCTGCTGCCGCCCTCTGGCAGCCGTGCCCTGGGGCGGCAGCGTGCGCCAAGGGCCGGGCTGAGTCCTGCTGGGCCAGCAGCCCGTGTGGCCACAGCGCCGACAGCGCCGCTGGCAGGGAGCTGTGCCGCTGGTGCCCTCACAGGCTCTGTGTTGACAGGGATGGGCGCGCGGCACCTGAGGGGGAAGAAGGAAGAGCCCTGGCTCATCTGCAATGGTGAGTGAGGCCAGCGGGGGCTGCCGGGGGAGCTGCAAGCCCTGCCCCGGCTGCCGAGGGCTCTGCTCCCTGTGCGCACCAGGGCCGGCGTGGGCAGAGCACACACAGATTTCAGGGCCACTCGGGGGATTCGTGGCCAGCAGCTTCGGGCTGGTCCCATTGGTCCCTGCTCCCTCCTGGCCATGGCTAGAGCCGGCTGCCATGGCCCTGCCAGGGCGCTCTCCTCGGCTCCCCGCAGATGCGGCATCTGACCATGGCTCTGTCCCTCTCTCTTTCAGCCCTTCAACACCTGACAGAGGACACCAACAGTGCCCTGTCAGACGTGGCACTTGCAACATTACATGTCCTCCAGGTACTGCAGAGTGAGCCATATTCCGTCTTCCAGAGGCTGCAAGATCAGCTCCGCAGGGCATGGAGGACTCGGCCTGGTCTCTCGGCGCTCGGCTGGCTGCGCTGCTGCAGCTCTGCAGAGAGCTGATGCCAGAGGCTCTGTCTGCTGGGGCCACTTGAGCCAGGGGCAATTTTCCATTTCTTTCTGATTGTTCTTTTCTTCTTTTCGGTTTTTCTTTAGTATGTGAAACTAGAGTTTGTTAGAATACACAGACTCCCAGGAGCTTTCTTTTGCTACCCAGGCTCTGCAGGGCTTAGGGGAAGAGGGGGACATGGGTGCCTGGGCTCGGCCAGCTGCCCAGGTGTGCAGTGTTGCAGGGAAAATGGCCAGAAGCCCCTTGGCCTTTGGTGGTTCTGCTGGAGCCTTTGTGCTGGTGACAGAGCGGCTGGGCAGGGGCCGGAGCTGCGGGGATCCCTGTGAGAGCGGTGCCTGGAGATGGCCACAAGCCCTGTGCCAGGCAGGAAGCGCCCTCTGTGTCCTCCTGCCCGTGTGCTGCTGGCTGCATTGCTGAGGGCTCCCGGCTGCCTCTGGATGGGGCTCCTCTGGAGCTGCTGTGGGGCTGCGGCGCTGCTGCCGGGCAGCTTGGCTGGGCTGGGGCAGCCCCTGAGGGGCTGGGGCCATGAAGGGATGAGGGGCTGGGAAGCCCTGACAGGACACGGCAGTGGGAAGGCACGAAGGGGATGTGTGAGGGAGTGGGTGGCTGTAATTTTGCCTGCAGGGGGAGTGGGTTGGAGACAGAGAGAGCACTCACTCCGATGTTCATGTGGCAAACAGAGAGTGTTTATTCTCAAGCCCTTTCTTCTAAAGGGCCTTTGAAAAACCCAGTCTGGATAATTTCATTGCTCTGATCTCTATGCCTTGTCAGATTCTGGCCAGTGAAATGCTGCAGCCTTGGGAGAGATGTGACTGGGCGAGGCCCCTGGCAGTCAAACCAGGGCTGGTGCATTCACACAGCACGAGCCAGCCTGCACTGTGACACACGGCAACAGAGTGCAAGGCACAGCTCCGGGTGCTCCCCAGGAACCTCAGCTCTGGGAGCACTGTCTGCCCCAAGCTCCAGGGGCTGCAGTGGGAGCCCGGCTGGGCTCTGCCCTGGGGTCATCCTGCAGGGACAGCTGGACACAGGGAGCATTCCCTTGCCACAAACAGCCAAGCCAGGGCTGCAGGGCAGCTGCTGCAGCCCAGACTGCACTGTTGTGTGCTGTGCTCTGGGGCTGGGGCTCCCCGCCCAGGGCACTGGGCTGGTGTGCCACAGGAGACAGAGAAGCTTCAGCTTCAGCCTAACTGAGGTGGGTGCATGGGCTGGGAAGAGTGGGGAGGCTCAAGGGGATTCACAGAGCTCATCCTGCTGCAAGGACGAGGAAAAGGGAGAGGGAGCTCAGCAGTGAGGAGAGCTGAGGGCTGGAGAGCAGCTCTGAATGACACTAAAATCCCACTGGACCTCTGAGACATTGCTGCTCCTCAGGCAGTGACAGGATGAGTCCCTAAGCCTGGGGCTCTGCCTTCCTCATGGTGAGGGGCACCAAGGAAGGCAACAGTGTGATGGAGACTGCAATGGGCTGGGAACTCACTGGGGGAAAAGAGGGAGCAGTTGGGAAGTAAAAGGCAGGTGGAGGAGAGAACGGTTCAGAGAAGGGCTGAGCTACAACTTGAGCAAGATCAGGAGGGCAGGACATGTGCCCAGCCTGCAGCCAGCCAGGGCACATCCAGCCCTCAGCAGCTGCCCAGAGCAGGATGCTCCTGTGCTCGTTGCCATCTCCCAAAAGCTCTGATCCCACCCTGCCAAGCACACAGGGACCCACCTCACGCCATCCCCCGCTGGATGAAAAGCTGGTCCCAAACGATGTCCTCAGCCTTCTCCAAGGGCACGGCCCATCCACGCTGCGGCTGCTCCCAAGCACTTCCCAGTCCAGACTGGAGCCCACCTGGAATGCTTCCTCTAGGAAAACAAACAAAAAATTTTTGAAAATAGATTACAGACAAAAGGGGAAACAAGAAAAAAGGTGAAAAATCTTATCTCTGCCAGGGGTTTGAGGAAGGCCCAACCCCTGCATGCCAGGGAAAAACCCACCCACGGGTGAGGGAAGCCCAGGCTTTCTCCCTTCCCCCCTGCATTGCCCCCGACAATAACGGTGACCCCAAAGCAAACAAGGGCAGTGGAGCAGCCCAAGCCCTTCCTTGCCTGCACAGCAAAGCAGCCCCTGCACAGCTTCTGGAGTCCCACCTCTGCTCCCACCATGGGGCTTTGTTTGTGTCGGGCTGGCTGCCCCAGCCCCAGCCCCAGCCCAGGCCACGGTGGCTGCTGGGGGCTGTTGGCAGGGCCAGGAGCCCACTCCCATTTGTACCCAGCCCAGCCCATGCCCCAGCCCTGCCAAAAGCAGCTGGGCAGCGACTGAAGGATCAGCTGCACCCGCCCCAGCAAAGGAGGAACCTTTGGTTCCTGGTTAGGCTGTGCAATGCCCAAATCTGGGAGCATCCCCCTGCGTGTGGACTCATCTGCAAATTCCCTGTGGAGCCTGGCTTTGAAGAAGGTGCCCCAATCAATGTCCATCATCTTCAGCTGGCCAGTGGGCAGGTCCAGGAAGAGGTTGTCATCCTTGATGTCATCCTTGCTGTCTCCAGCAGCAGCAGCCCCACCTGGTACAGCTTCTCCAGGGGCTCCTTCTCCTTCCCTGGGGTGAGACCAGGCTCTCAGGGTTCTGCCCAGGGCCCCAGCTGTCAGGGAACAAGGACAAGCAAAACCAGCTCGGATGGCAGCCACCAGTGCTGGGCAGAGCAGCTCAGCTCCAGCACAAGGGCTGTGTGTTCCCATCTGATGAGCCCTGGGCAGTGACACAGGCAGGACAAAAAAGTCTGGGTTCCTTTGCTACTCATTGCCAAGGTATGTGTGGGGCTGCAACTCACCAGGGCCCTGCATCAAAGTGTGCCTGTGGCTCTCTCCCTTCTTCTAGGGCAGATGAATATCCTGCATCCCAGGATGACAGAACAGCTCTTCTAATGAGGGCCTTTCAAGTCCAGCATGGATAAACACCACCTGATCAGATCTTGGCACTCTGGGCACAGAAACCAGAAACCACCGGGCAGTTGGAGAAGGCTCCTGTTGGCTTTGCCCCACTATTCCCGTACCCAGGCCTTGCTGGATGTGCTCAGAGCTGGGCCTAAACTTTCCCATCAATTCCCTGTTTTGGAGGAGAGCAGGAGAGCAGGACATGTGCCACCTCCTCAGCAGCTGCCAGCGTGGGATGGCCACGAGCCCGCTGCTGCCTCCCAGCACTAGGATTCCCCCCGTGCCCAGAGATGAGGATTCACCTTGAGAGAGCCCTTGTGGCAGCGAGAGCTGATGGTCCCAGCTGATGTTCTGGCCCGTCCTGAAAGGATGCTCCCTGCAGACCATCTGGTGCAGCAGGATGCCCAGGGACCAGATGGTAGCTGGCTTGCCATAGTACCAGCCAAAGTGGGTCCATTCCGGGGGCTGTATGACCGTGTTCCTATGGAATAGAGATGGAGTTCAGCAGGGGGATGCTGCTGCTCTCAGAGCCTGGCCCCAGCATCCCTGGGCGTGCGGGGGCTGCCCCAGTGGCACACGGGGTGACCACTGCCCTCTCGCCAGCACCTGGGACTTGTGTACAGACTTGGGGTTGGGAAAGAAGCCACTGGTGATGGAAGAGGGCTGTGGAAACCCTGGCAAGGCCCAACCATAACAAGGAAGAACCCACTCAGTGCTGGGAAAAACCATGCTGTTATGAATTCGAATGAGGCCAGATTTTGATAAGGAAATAGGCTCTCATTTATCAAAACAAACTACAGAGGACAGGGAGTTTGAGATAAGCCCAAACTCCCACCCAACAACCCAAAGATAACATATCCCAAACACGCTGGGTTCCCCCCCATATAGTACCTCCCTCAGAAGGAGAAGAACCCCAACCCAACCAAACCCTCATTTTATAACCCCTCTTGGGTCCAGGATTGATGGGGTTTGGATCCGCACGTTGATTGGTCGTTTTCCAGTGTTCTCATTGATCCTTATCGATATTCATTCTGGACCAATCATTTTCTCAGGGCATCGAATGATTGGTCAAGTCCCCCGTCCAATCACCTCCTGCCCCCCTTCGACTATCGCCCCCACCAAACCCTGGACCTCCCCTCCCCAGGACCCACAACAAACACCCATCAACTCACCCCAAAACAACAATTCCCAACCCAGCCCCAATTCAACACAAACTGAATGTAATAAGTAGCAATACATTTGTTCATTAATTAAATCAATAGCTAAATAATTATACAATATAAAAGCAATAACTAAATAGCTAAAACCGCTTGATTTTTAAATGTGCAGGCACACATGGTTGCTTGGCTTGCAGGAATCGTATAGTGCTTTGGGAATTCCTTATAAGGAAAAGTTCACCCAGTGGTCACAGAGGAAGGCTGTAACAACAATCCTTAAACTCGCAAGAATTGCTTAGGCTTGCAGGAATCGTATAGTGTTCTGAAAATTCCACTGTATAGATATGCCTTATAAGGGAAAGTTCACTCAGCAGTTAAAACAGGAAGACTTGGAGCCTTCATCCCACGACCACCATAAGGCAGAAAAAGACCCCCTAGCAACTGAACGGGGAAGCGCAAAAGACAGACCACATCATCCCTGAACCCGGGAGAAGAAGGCAATAAAAGGCGAACCTTGGGGATAGGAACGGTGCGAGCCTAGAGGAGCGGAGACTCCCGGCCACCCAGCGCTGAACTTTGCTTATTCTTGCTTGCATAATAATAAAAATAATTGTATGATCCTTAAATCTAGTAAATTCATTTATCACAATTTGTTGCCGTGACTCACATCCAGAAAACGGGGTTGGTTCAAGAATCCTGGGCGGGCGCCCCACCACCTGGTGGCCCTGGCCTTCTCACCCAACCCCTCATCTGGGCTGACGAACCTAAATTTGGGAATAAGCAAGGAAAACACCGGTAACCCTGTAAACTTTGTGCACGAAGATCCGAGCGACGACGCAGGATGCGTGAGGATACGAGGTGAACCGCTCGGTTGGGGTTGGGATCCCAGGGCACGGTGAATGAGACGTCCACCTGCGGACGACATGAGAGGGACCCTCTAGTAGTGCGGTTCTCATAGCCCGCGAGGGAGCGAGCCATGACCGAGGGGTTTTGTGTGTGTGTGTGTGTGGAGGTGCCTTGGAAGATGGGGCAGAAGAAGAGCAAGCCTTCTGATCCCATGGGGGAGGGTCCCCAGTTACCCCCAATACCTAAGGACAGTCCATTAGGATTAATGATCAAGCATTGGGGTGACTTTCCTTCCAGAAAGGAAAAGGATAAGGCAAAAATGATAAATTATTGCATGGTAGTATGGGGAGGTAAGAATCTGGATTCAGGAAGTATATACTGGCCCGTTTTCAGATCCTTGGAGGATTGGGTCTGTCAAGCCCTGAACATTTATGTGAATTCTAAAGAGCCAGTGAACCTGGAGGAGAGTGCATATGCTAAATTATGGTTGGTAGAAAGTAATGAGCAAACGGCTAGGTTGTTCCCCCTTAAGGGAAGTCAAGGGGAGGAAGACAAAAAGTCTCGACCGGAGGAATATGTTCCTATTTATCCTCCCCCGTATATACCACCAGCTCCCCCTGAACCCCTCCCAAACGCACCCCCGGCATCGGCCCCTAATAGACAGCAGGTCACGGACTCCCCGGATTGCAGGAGGCGTACTTGGAGTCAGATGAGGACAGTAATTGAGGAAGGAGAGAGCAGTGGGTTGTTCCCTCTCAGGGAAATAGCATTAGGAGGACCTCAAGCTGGGATGGGGTTTGTCACTGTCCCCTTGAACTCAGGAGATGCCCGTGAGTTTAAGAAAGAGATGGGAAAATTATTAGAAGACCCTATAGGAGTAGCAGAAAGAGTGGATCAGTTCCTAGGGCCAAACATATATACTCTGGTAGAGATGCAATCCATTCTAGGCATCCTATTTACAACAGAGGAGAGAGGGATGATTAGAAGGGCAGGAATGAGGATTTGGGACACCCAACATGTTCAAGGTCCCGCGGCTGATGTCAAATGGCCCTTGCAAAATCCCAGCTGGAACAATCAGGAGCCCAACCATCGTGGTCATATGCAGGACTTAAGAACCATCATAATCCAGGGCATATGAGAGGCTGTGCCCCAGGGACAAAATATAAGCAAGGCATTCAAAGAGTGCCAAGGAAAAGATGAGACCCCCACTGAATGGTTGGAAAGATTAAGGAAGAGTTTTCAGTTATACTCAGGGGTGGACCCAGAGACGCCAATGGGGCAAGCGCTCCTTAAAACACAGATTGTAGCCAAATCATGGGAGGATGTTCGAAAGAAATTAGAGAAGTTAGAGGATTGGCAGGGCAGAGGACTTGATGAATTGCTCAGGGAGGCTCAGAAGGTGTATGTTAGACGGGAGGATGAGGCACACAAAAGACAAGTTCGGATGATGGTGGCGGCAGTAAGGGAGGGACAGCGAAACAACCCTCCACCACGAGAAAGAAATGGCATGAGGAGAGGTCCCTGGGATTCAGGAGGACCTCCAGCTGGAGGGAGAGAAGGAACCGTGTGCTACTATTGTGGTGGAAAAAGACACGTGAAGAGGGAATGTCGAAAGAGGCTTAGGGATGAGAAAATGTTCAAAGGGGATTAGGGGGGTCAAGGGCTCTATCTATTGGGGACCCAAATGTCATTGGAGCCCTTGGTAAAACTTAAGGTGGGTCCCCAGCAAACCCCCATAACCTTCCTTGTAGATACAGGGGTCGAGAGATCAACAGTTCAGTCTTTGTCCCTGGGATGTAAGATTTCACCTTCCACAGTACAGGTTATTGGGGGCAAAAGGAGAACCCTTCAAGGTTCCTGTAATTAAAGATGTTTTAATAGAATCAGAGAAGAAAATAGGGGTAGGATCACTGCTACTGGTCCCTGAAGCCGATTACAATTTATTAGGAGGAGATTTAATGGTGGAATTAGGGATAAATATAAATATTGAAGAAAAACAGCTGAAAGCCAGGTTGTGCCCCTTACGGGTCACTGACAAAGAGAAAATCAACCCAGAAGTCTGGTATACCCCTGATACAGCAGGAAGATTGAATATAGAGCCCTTCACAGTCAACATTCAAAACCCAGAAATCCCAGTAAGGATAAAACAATATCCCATGTCAGATGAGGGGCAAAGGGGACTAAAACCCGAGGTAGAACGGTTAATACAACAAGGGCTCTTGGAATCTTGCATGTCTCCCTTCAACACCCCCATCTTACCTGTACAGAAACCAGACGGAAAATACCGATTAGTACATGATCTAAGGGAAATAAATAAGAGAACCATTGCCCGGTTCCCTGTAGTAGCAAACCCCCATACATTGCTCAGTCAATTGAAACCAGATGATTACTGGTATAGTGTTATAGATTTGAAAGATGCCTTTTGGGCGTGCCCCTTGAAAGAAGAATGTAGAGATTATTTTGCATTTGAATGGGAAGATCCCGATACCCACCGAAAGCAACAACTAAGGTGGACAGTGCTCCCACAGGGATTCACAGAATCCCCGAATTTGTTTGGGCAGGCACTAGAGCAAATAATGAAATCCTATACCCCAAACCAAGGAATAACCATTGTTCAATATGTAGATGACCTTTTAATTGCCAGAAAAAGTGAGGAATCAGTTAGAGAAGAAAGCATTAAGCTTCTGAACTTTTTAAGCATCCAGGGGCTGTAGGTGTCCAAAAGTAAATTGCAATTCGTAGAAGAAGAAGTGAAGTACCTAGGACACCGACTTAGTAAAGGAACTAAAACACTAGACCCAGGGAGGGTTAAGGGAATCCTCTCCCTTCCTGCCCCAAGAAATAAGAGACAAATCAGGCAGCTATTGGGTCTTGTAGGATACTGCAGACAATGGATTGAAAACGTTAGTGGTAAAGTAAAATTTTTGTATGAAAAACTAACTGCTGAAGGTTTGATGAAATGGACTGAGAAGGATGATGAATCATCAGAACAATTAAAAGAGGAATTGGCTAATGCCCCGGTGCTAAGCCTCCCGGATGTTAGGAGACCCTTTTATTTGTTTGTTAACACTGAGGCAGGAGTAGCATTTGGGGTACTGGCTCAGGACTGGGCCGGCTGTCGAAAACCAGTAGCATTTATTTCTAAAATACTAGACCCCGTAAGTAGAGGATGGCCAACATGTTTGCAGATTATAGTGGCAACAGCCCTCTTAGTGGAAGAAGCTCTCAAAATTGCCTATGGAGGAGAACTGAAAGTCTTTACCCCCCATAACATACGGGCAGTATTGCAACAAAAGGCAGAAAAATGGATAACAGACTCAAGACTTTTGAAATACGAGGGCATTTTACTGTCATCCCCTTGGTTGATACTTGAAACCACCTCTCTGCAAAACCCCGCTGAATTCTTGTTTGGAGATCCACAGGAGAATTTAACTCATTACTGCTTACATAGCATAGAAAAACAAACAAAAATTAGGCCAGACCTCGAAGAGGAAGAACTGGAAGAGGGAGAAAGGTTATTTGTGGATGGGTTCTTCTAGAGTTGTTGAGGGAAAGCGAATCTCTGGATATGCGATTGTGGGAGGTGAAAATTTGGAAATAATAGAATCTGGACCTTTGAGTCCTAGTTGGTCAGCCCAGGCCTGTGAGCTGTATGCAGTATTGCGGGCTCTAAAATTCTTGGAAGCTAAGGTTGGGACCATCTACACGGACTCAAAATACACCTTTGGAGTGGTACATACTTTTGGGAAAATTTGGGAAGAAAGAGGGTTAATAAACTCCCGAGGAAGAGAATTAATACATCAGGAACTAATTACTCAGGTACGACAAGCTTTAAGAGGCCCAAAGAAAATAGCAATCGTACATGTTAAAGGTCATCAATAGGGTCTGTCCCATTTGATCAGAGGAAACAACACAGCAGACAGAGAGGCAAAGGAAGCTGCTCTCAGAAAATTCCAGGATCAGGGGATAAGGAGAACGCGAGATGATGAGAAAGTTCGAGTCCTGAGCTTTACAGCCCAGGAAAAGAAGAAATTAGACAAAATGGGAATAAAAGAGAATGGGGATATTCGAAAATTGCCAGATGATAGGGAGGTACTGCCAAAATCTATGGCCCGAAGAAAAGTGCAGCAGCTGCATGACCAGACTCATTGGGGAACCCAAGCCTTAGTAGATCAGTTTACTATTAAGTACATGTGTATAGGAATTTACGATATAGCAAAACAAGTAGTTAGGGGATGTATAAGATGCCAAAGAGTTAACAGACATCAGGCTCGAGAAAGGGTTCCAGGAGGAAGGGAATTAGCACACCGACCTTTTTCACATGTACAAATAGATTTCACCGAGCTACCGAAAGTAGGGAGATACAAGTACTTCTTGGTACTGGTAGATCATCTAACCCACTTTGTAGAAGCATATCCTACATCGTGGGCTACTGCAAATATGGTGATTAAAACCCTGCTGGAAGAAATAATCCCTAGGTATGGACTAGTAGAAATATTAGACTCTGATAGAGGTCCCCATTTTGCAAACAAAGTACTGAGAGAGGTAAGCAGGGCCTTAGGCACTAAATGGCAATATCACATCCCTTGGCACCCTCAAAGCTCAGGGATGTCGCAGACATCTTTCATGAAAAATTCTTTCTTAGGATTTTTCCTTGTGAGAAGCTGCAGTTTCAGTAACCAAAGTAAACAATGGTTATCTGCTGCTGTGGAATGCAACAGGTAGACCCATGATTGGTCTCCTATGGGTGTTTGGATTTCTTGACCACTCATGGCAGAGCTGGCTCTTGCTCTGTCTGATACACAGATCTTTGTTATTCATTCTTTTCTATTCTTAGCTTAGCTAGCTTCTCAAGAAACCTTTTCCTTTCTATTGCTTTTTAGTATAGTCTAATGTAACATATATCATAAAATAATAAATCAAGCCTTCTGATCATGGAGTCAACATTCTCGTCTCTTCTTCATCCTGAAAACCCTTGTGACCACAGTCACAATTGGTGACCCTCGACTGAGGAGGACAATCATCACTTGGTGAGACCACCAGAGGAGCATTGCTGCACTGGGTAAATCCCGAATGTGTGGCATTGATGGTTGCTTCACAAGTGACCACCGAAGTGGATTCTAGCCAGGAGCTGAAGAACTGAAGATCCGAATTTGGACAGAGTTCACAGCAAGGCTGACCACAAAGAGAACCTTCTGAAAAGCCTCCAGGAAGATGTTCAGAAAGCTCAGCAGAACCATGCAGATAGCCAGAGAGTCCTGGACACTGTCAGAAGGTACTGTTGGTTTTTCCCCTCCTAAAGATGAGGCCATTCGCAGTTTGTGGCTGCTCATCTGGAGGACTTCTCCCCTAGAGGATGAGGTTCCATTCTCCCCTTCAGAGGAGAAACTTATTGCCCTCTGGCAAAAATGGGGTGAAGAGGACAGAATTCTCCTGTTGGAGACAGATCTCTATGAGTTTTTTCGATGGGCGAAGCTCTTTGGGTTTTTTACGAATGTGCTATATGCCCTCGATATGTTTGTCTGGGAGTGTATGGGCTCCATTTTCCAATTCTTTTTATACCGGGGGTTCGGATGCCCCTCAATTTATCCAACCTTTTTGAAGCTCTTTCTAGTCTTGAAACGGAGAGCAGCTGTTTTTCCCTGGATTGCTAACTGCAAGGGGAAAGCCCCGTTCCCCCCAATTCTGGGGGAAGACCCTTTGGAGGGGGACGCTCTGCTGCTTTCCAGCCCCCCTGAACCACAGCGGGGGGGCGAAGTTTCGCCCGCAGCTGAAGTTTTTTTTACTGCATCTTCAGAGCATGCTCAGACGGAGCCGTTTGTTCCCCCCTCCCGTTGCTCTCAGGGGGGATGGGAGTGGGCGGCGCCGCCCCGGCCAGCGCCGCGAGCGCCGCCCCAACCCGCCCGGCGCGTGAGGGCGCTTCCCCGCGCGGCCCCTCCCGCGGCCGCCCCTCCGCAAGAGCCTGTGGGCGCTCCGGCCGCGGTTCCGCCGGCTTCCCTGCCTGCATCTGAGGAATATACCTCCCAATAGCCCCTTGGGGGAACTGTTAGAGAAATGGCATTCTACAGAGGCCACAGAGGGATTAGATAAGGTGAAGATAATCCACTATTGAGTAGAAGTCTGGCCAGAATTAGAGGTTCAAGGAGGATGGCCTTGGTATGGGGCAAGGGACAAGTGGATGAGCCAACAACTGAGTCATTGTCTGACAGCTGGAGGAGATACTGATCCTGAGCAATTATTGTATGAAGCTTGCTGGTTAAAGAACGCTATTGGGGATGAAGGGTGCGAATTTGTAAGGTACAGAGGACGAAAGAGGGGAATGAAGGAGAGGATGCTGGAATTGGTAAAAGATGGGACCCCCTGGATTATTTGCCTCCTGCCCCTCCACCTTATAATCCTCTTCCTTGGGCACCTCAAATGGCAGGTCCGGTTCTTCCCCCGGCTGCCATCTCATTACCACCTGCTCAAATTCCTCCTTCTACCTCTTAGGCTTCCCCTATGGTAGACTCAGTATCTCCCCTAGTAACCACTCCCTCACCACCCCTTTTGGCTCCTCCAGTTCCTTCTGCACCACCACAAGTGCCTGCCTACTCCGCCTGCTGCATTCTCCACCCCTTCTCCAGCTCCACTTAAAATGTACCCAAGCTCTTCTCCCCCTCCTATTGCTGTCCCTTTACCTCCTCCTAGTTGGGACACAAATGTCTCCTTGCCCGGTAAACAGCTATCACCAAATACACCTGCTGATCTGCAGAAAGTTCAGGGTAACCCTGATATCCCTCAAATGAGTAGCATGGCGTCTGAAGATGGGCCGTACTGTAGTACCAGATCCAAGACCTCCAAGGCAGAGAGACTTTTTCCCCTCAGAGAAGTTCCTATGGGAAGAGTAGTGGGAGGTGATGGCTTTGTGAATGCTCCTCTAACAGCTTCTGAGGTGAGAAGATTCAAGAAAGAGTTAGGGCATTTAGTTGAGGACCCAGTGGGCATAGCCAACCAAGTGGATCAATTCTTAGGTCCAAATATCTACACTTGGGGGGAGATGAATTCCATTCTAAATATATTATTTTCCCCAGAAGAGGTCCAGATGATTAGG